>NC_140021.1:20518330-20839387 GCF_964263955.1 Coregonus lavaretus | reverse complement strand
TGTAGAAAGAGAGAGAGAAAGAAAGACAAAGAGAGAGAGGAGAGATGTGGTGGGAGAGAAAGAAGGAGAGATGGGGGAGAGTTAACAGTTTAGGCATATGAGGTGTAGTCAGTGTAGGAATGGGGGGATAGAGGGATAGACAGAGCAGATAGAAAGAGGAGAGGAAAGAGGAGAGCGGGTCTTTCACAACGATTAACAATGGAAACATGATTCCAGTTATAGGAGTCTTATGTGAGGACTATAACATGACATGGGTGTTTTACCACGCTCGTATAACACAAGAGAACACACACACATAGTGTACAGACCATGAGACCACATCATGGGGCAAGCCACATTAACACACCTACAGGCCAACCAACAAACTGAGTGTGTCAGCACACACTGACTGTCTTCTAAATATATTATGACAAATTGAAGGGTCAAGTCATGTTAAATGTCCTCAAGTCCATGTGACATAATAGCTGAATGGATGGTACTGTTACTGCTGCACCACAGTCACAAGCTGACCCTACAAACACACTCCTGAGTATCTAAACTGCTACAGATGTCTGTCAAGGGAGTGTGCCTATCCTGAACTACCCTCCTTTACAGACCTACTCTAGTCAGGAATACCTACTGTATGACAAATGCAAATCAACCACTGTTGAATATAAAGACAGCCTTTAACCAGCCTATCCCCTCCTATTTTACCCCAGGGACAGACAACCCTGTTAGGTTGGTTTGAGTCTCTTCCTGCCTCTCTTAAACAGTGGCCTTCCCTGGTGCATAGCATGGGCTATGTTCCAGGCAGCATGACAGGGCTATGTTCCAGGCAGCATGACGGGGCTATGTTCCAGGCAGCATGACAGGGCTATGTTCCAGGCAGCATGACGGGGCTATGTTCCAGGCAGCATGACTATATTGTACTTAAGTCTCCGCGAACGCACACGCTTACGCACACGCACAGACGCAGACATGCGCATTCTGTCTTGCTGTATCACCGCCTGGTACGGCAACTGCACCATCCGCAACTGCAAGGCTCTCCAGAGTGTGGTTCAGTCAGCACAACACATCATCGGGTTCACACTGCCTGCCCTCCAGGACATCTACAGAACCCGGTGTCACAGGAAGGACAAGAAGATCATCAAGGACCTCAGCCACCCGAGCAACGGCCTGTTCACACTGCTACCATCTAGAAGGTGGAGACAGTACAGGTGCATCAAAGCTGGGACTGAGAGACTGAAAAACAGCTTCTATCTCCAGGCCATCAGACTGTTAAACAGTCACCACTAGCCGGCCTCCACCCAGTACCCTGCCCTGAACTTAGTCACTGTTACTAGCTGGCTACCACCTGGTACTCTACCCTGAACCTTAGAGACTGCTGCCCTATGTACATAGTAATTTAACACTGGTCACTTTAATAACATTCATATACTGTTTTACACTACCGTTCAAAAGTTTGGGGTCATTTAGAAATGTCCTTGTTTTCCATGAAAACATACATGAAATGAGTTTGAATAGGAAATATAGCAAAATGATTAGGACATGTAGTCATTGACAAGGTTAGAAATAATGATTTTTAATTGAAATAATAATTGTGTCCTTCAAACTTTGCTTTCATCAAATAATCCTCCATTTGCAGCAATTACAGCCTTGCAGACTTTTGGCATTCTAGTTGTCAATGTGTTGAGGTAATCTGAAGAGATTTCACCCCATGCTTCCTGAAGCACCTCCCACAAGTTGGATTGGCTTGATGGGCACTTCTTACGTACCATACGGTCAAGCTGCTCCCACAACAGCTCAATAGGGTTGAGATCCGGTGACTGTGTTGGCCACTCCATTATAGACAGAATACCAGCTGACTGCTTCTTCCCCAAATAGTTATTGCATAGTTTGGAGCTGTGCTTTGGGTGATTGTCCTGTTGTAGGAGGAAATTGGCTCCAATCAAGTGCCGTCCACAGGGTATGGCATGGCGTTGCAAAATGGAGTGATAGCCTTCCTTCAAGATCCCTTTTACCGTGTACAAATCTCCCACTTTACCAACACCAAAGCACCCCCAGACCATCACATTGCCTCCACCATGCTTGACAGATGGCATCAAGCACTCCTCCAGCATCTTTTCATTTGGTCTGCATCTCACAAATGTTCTTCTTTGTGATCCGAACACCTCAAACTTTCGATTTGTCTGTCTATAACACTTTTTCCAAATCTTCCTCTGTCCAGTGTCTGTGTTCTTTTGCCCATCTTAATCTTTTTATTTTTATTGGCCAGTCTGAGATATGTATTTTCTTTGCAACTCTGCCTAGACCAGGGGTGTCAAACTCATTTTAGCTCAGGGGCCACATGGAGGAAAATCTATTCCCAAGTGGGCCGGACCGGAAAAATCATGGTATATATAACTTAAAAACAACAACTTCAGATTGTTTTCTTTGTTTTAATACGATCAACATACAACATAAAGCTGGAGCCTGAGGACAGTGTGTCCAAAATAGTACAAGCACAACATCACTATTAATCATAAAACACGTCAAGTTTATTTGAAAATTCTAAAGAAAAAGAACACACAAACACACAATGCCTCAGTGATTAACAGAACTGTTTCACAGATCACAGAACTATATCAGGGTGTCATTTCTCAGGCAGAAATGTAGATAAAAATAATGAAATCCTGTTCCCCAAACAAGTGCAAGAACCACAGAGTCAAGAATAGGTTAAATATACAAATAAAATAAAATCAATTAAAAACAATAGCACATCAACATAAAAACATATAAACATAAATCTGAAAGCGTTGCTCAAACTCCCGTAACAGTCCAGTTATTTTATCTTTGAACCGCTTCATGTCTGCCACATGTTGGGTCGCGCACACATTTTTCAGACAGGGGAAGTGAGCTGCATCACCACCGGCAAGTTGCGTCTCCCACAATGACAGCTTCAACTTGAAAGAACGTATGCTGTCATAATACTGCGTGACAACTTTGTTGCGCCCTTGCAGCTGTTTGTTCAAGTTATTCAGGTGCTCTGTAACATCCACCATAAATGCAAGGTCCGGCATCCATTCTGCGGAATGAAATTCTAACACTGGTTTGCCCTTTTCTTCCATGAACTGTTCAATTTCTTCTCGTAAATCAAAGAAACGCCTCAGCACAGCACCTCGGCTTAACCATCTTACCTCAGTGTGGTATGGCAGGCCATAGATGTGGTCTTTCTCTCTGAGAAGGCTGTCAAACTGACGGTGATTCAGGCTTCTGGATCGGATGAAATTAACAGTTTGGATGACCACCTTCATGACGTTATCCATCTTTAATGACTTGCAACACAAAGCCTCCTGGTGCAAAATACAGTGAAAAGTCAAAGAATCACGTCCTCCATTTGCAGATTGCACTTTCTCTCTGAACTTTGTCACAACGCCTGCTTTTTTCCCGATCATTGAGGGCGCACCATCTGTAGCCAGGCTGACAGCGCGGGACCAGTCCACTCCGACCCTGTCCAGCGCGCCGACGAGTGCGGTAAAAATATCAGCTGCTGTCGTTGTATCTGTCATCGGCACCAACTCCACGAACTCCTCGGTGACGGTCAATGTGTCATCAACTCCGCGGATGAAAAAATGGCCAGTTGTGCAACATCTGTAATGTCCGTGCTTTCATCAATTGCAACCGAAAACGCAATAAATGACTTTACTTTTTGCTTCAACTGGCTGTCCAAATCCACTGAAAGATCGGAAATCCTGTCTGCAACTGTGTTTCTTGTTAGGCTCATATTTGCAAAAGCCTGCCGCTTTTCAGGGCACACAATCTCCGCTGCCTTCATCATGCATGTTTTTACAAATTCACCCTCACTAAATGGTTTTGAAGCCACTGCGATTTCATTAGCAATGAGGTAGCTAGCTTTCACTGCAGCGTCACTGATGTCTCGGCTGTGAGTAAACACAGACTGCTGTTTCTTCAGACCCGCCAACAGTTCATTCACCTTCTCTCATCTCCGCTGTCCTTGAAAGTTGTCATATTTGTCGGCATGAAGACTCACATAGTGGCGACGAAGGTTATATTCTTTCAGCACTGCAACATGCTCTGAACACACCAAACATACAGCTTTCCCATTCAATTCCGTGATTAAATAGGATGACCATTTTTCTTGGAACACTCTGCACTCTCCACTTTTCTCTTTTTTGACAGAGACATATTGGGGCAATGAGGGTGCCAAAGCACATAATGTTAAAAGTAGAAGCCGTAATAAATATCGCGGGCAAAACAAAGTAGCTCATTGGCTGCACGTGCTTGACCTGCTCTGCCCCGGTATAAACAGTTTGCTTGCTTAACACAATTGCTATTGCGCCATCCAGTGGACGCAATTGGAACAGCAGTTTATTTTATTGAAAAATTGCAGCGCATTTTTCAAAATCATCTCGCGGGCCGGATTAAACCCGTTTGCGGGCCTGATCCGGCCCGCGGGCCGTACGTTTGACACCCCTGGCCTAGACGGTCAGCATCCCGGAATCGCCTCTTCACTGTTGACGTTGAGACTGGTGTTTTGCGGGTAGTATTTAATGAAGCTGTCAGTTGAGGACCCATGAGGTGTCTGTTTCTCAAACTAGACACTCTAATGTATTTGTCCTCTTGCTCAGTTGTGCACTGGGGCCTCCCACTCCTCTTTCTATTTTGGTTAGAGCCAGTTTGCGCTGTTCTGTGAAGGGAGTAGTACACAGCGTTGTACGAGATCTTCAGTTTCTTGGCAATTTCTCGCATGGAATAGCCTTCATTTCTCAGAACAAGAATAGACTGACGAGTTTCAGAACAATGTTCTTTGAGCCTGTAATCGAACCCACAACTGCTGATGCTCCAGATACTCAACTAGTCTCAAGAAGGCCAGTTTTATTGCTTCTTTAATAAGCACAACAGTGATCTAATGATCAATTAGCCTTTTAAAATGATAAACTTGAAACACAATGTGCCATTGGAACACAGGACTGATGGTTGCTGATAATGGGCCTCTGTACGCCTATGTAGATATTCCATTACAACAGCCATTTACAACATTAACAATGTCTACACTGTATTTCTGATCAATTTGATGTTATTTTAATGGACAGAAAAATTGCTTTTCTTTCGAAAACAAGGACATTTCTAAGTGACCCCAAATTTTTGAACGGTAGTGCATATATTTATATTCCGGATTCTGACATTGCTCGTTCTGATACGTCTTAACTTCTTGTTCGGGGCGGCAGGTAACGTAGTGGTTAAGAGCGTTGTGCCAGTAACCGAAAGGTCGCTGGTTCTAATCCCCGAGCCGACTAGGTGAAAAATCTGTCGATGTGCCCTTGAGCAAGGCACTTAACCCTAATTGCTCCTGTAAGTCGCTCTGGATAAGAGCGTCTGCTAAATGACCAATTTATTTATTGTTCTTTTAAAAAAACGTTTGGATTATGTGTGTATAGTTATTGTATTGCTCGATATTGCTGCATTTTTGGAGCATTGAAAATAAGCATTTCGCTGCACCTGCGATAAAATCTGCAAAACTGTGTACGCGGCCAATAAACGTTGATTTGATTTGACACACATACCCCCACACACACACATACACACACTATGGTGTAGGGGATGCCACTCGATGCTGCGCTCAACTGGCATTAGTTTCCTGCTTGTACTACAATCACACTTCCTGTGAAAGCTGTAGAAGCTAATGTCGGGAGCACAGACTGGAAAAATAACCAGAACTAGGTCTGAAATGGCAGCCTATTCTCTATATAGTGCACTACTTTTAACCAGAGCCCTGGTCAAGTAGTTCACTAAATAGGGATTGGGGTGCCATTTGGGACACAAACCAATTCTGCTATAGGTAAAGAAAGTAGACCCTATAACTGAGCAAAAAGAGGTACACTAAAAAGCATATCTTCATATAGTATAGACAACCTAATATACTCTGTTTGTTCCTACAGTCAAGGCAGAGATGGTTGTGCTCCAAACTGGTTTTGAAGTCAAACCAAACTAGGTTGTGTTAGAAGCGGAAGGAAGCAGGTGTCACGGTTTCGGCCGAGGCTGCTCCTCCTCCTGGTTCGGGCAGGCATCGGCGCGGTCGTCGTCCCCGGAGTACTAGCTGCCACCGATCTATGTTTCATGTTCGTTTGGTTTGGTCTTGATGTTGTACACCTGTGTCTAGTTAGTCCTCATTAGTGTTCTATTTAAGTCTCGTTGGGTGTGTCTGTGTTTGTGTGTGATTGTTCCTGTCGTATGTTTTGCTTGTCGATTTCCTTATTCGCTCGGTTGAGCTTTACTCCACTGTGTTGGAGCGTTTTACGCACCTGTGTAGTGCGCCTTTTGTTTGTCGCCTACGTGCGTAGTTTCGCCTTCGGGCAAGTTTGTTCTGTTTTCCTTGTTGGATATTCCACTAAAGTCTTTTGGACTATACTTCGGTGTCCTGCGCTTGATTCCACCACTACACCCACCTACAGCATTTATGACAGCAGGCTATACTTTTCTTTTTTTGACTGGACTGACCAGCTCCACAACCCTGTCAGTCAGTCTGTCTGTCTGTCTGGAGGTTATATAGGCTTTAAACAATGGTTAGCTTTAAACTGCTCATTAATCACTGGCAAGCAGCAACATGTACAGGCTGAGTCCCAAATGGCACCCATTTCCTTATATAGTGCACTACTTTTGACCAGGGCCCATAGGGACTGTCTTTCATTTATGCATGCCAAGATATATAGGATCCTAAATATAACATTACAAGCATAGGAACTGTTTTCATGATCTTAAAACTCAGCAGGGTATACTGTAGTCACAGCCATATATATATATATATTAATTCTATATTTTCCCCCCATTACTAGATCTGACTTTGCTGATAGCTATTTTATTGAGAAATGTTTTACTTACTATGACTGTGATATGTGGTTGTCCCACGTAGCTTCCTTAAGATGAATGCACGAACTGTAAGTCGCTCTGGATAAGAGCATCTGTTAAATGACTGAAATATGTTATGTATATATGGCTCTCTGGGTATAGCAGTGTACTGTACTGTCACTGACGTTAAAGGACAGAGCTACTCATATTGTCGCTACTGCTATTTCCTGTCCATGTTCCAGGGAGTTTGATGGGAATAGACTAGCACGGAACCCAGGGCCTGAATACCAGGTTTATAGGAGAGGGATGAAGACAGAAGCATGGCACCTGGAAAAACCTGCTCATGCATCCAGACCACCGCTCTAACACACACACACACAGGTGCACACAGAGATACACGTACACACACAAACACCTCCACCTCCTATCTGGATGACGAACTGTCCCATAAACAGCAGCACTTCCTACAGGCCGGAGATCAACACACAGCTGTGGTTCACAACATCTAAAGAGACACCACCATCATAACTAGAGGTGGCATGATCTCTCTACCCACTCTGAGTTTGGCTTTCAATCTAGAGTGAACCCACACACGTACGCAACCACACACACACACATACCCACACACGTACGCAACCACACACACACACACACACCTACACATGTACGCAACCACACACACACACATACCTACACACACACACGTACGCAACCACACACACACACACACACACACACACACATACCTACACATGTACGCAACCACACACACACACATACCTACACACACACACACACACACGTACGCAACCACACACACACACACACACACCTACACATGTACGCAACCACACACACACACACACACATACCTACACACACACACGTACGCAACCACACACACAAACACACACACCTACACATGTATTCAACCACACACACACACACCTACACACACACACACGTACGCAACCACACACACACACATACCTACACATGTATGCAACCACACACACACATACCTACACACACACACGTACGCAACCACACACACACACACCTACACACACACACACATGTACGCAACCACACACACACATACCTACACATGTATGCAACCACACACACACACATACCTACACGCACACACATGTACGCAACCCCACACACTCACACACACACACACACACATACCTACACACACACACACGTACGCAACCACACACACACACACACATACCTACACACACACACACACGTACGCAATCACACACACACATACCTACACACACACACACATGTACGCAACCACACACACACATACCTACACACACACGTACGCAACCACACACACACACACACACACACACACACACACACACACACGTACGCAACCACACACACACACCTACACACACACACGTACGCAACCACACACACACACACACACACACACACATATGTACGCAACCACACACACACATACCTACACACACACATGTACGCAACCACACACACACACATACCTACACACACGTACGCAACCACACACACACACATACCTACACACACATGTACGCAACCACACACACACACACATACCTACACAGACACACGTACGCAACCACACATACACACACACACACACACATACCTACACACACATGTACGCAACCACACACACACACATACCTACACACACACACACACACATGTACGCAACCACACACACACACACACCTACACACACACACACACATGTACGCAACCACATTCACACACATACCTACACACACACATGTACGCAACCACACACACACTGTACCAGCCAGCAGTCAAATAAAGTTTGCCAGAGGAAACTAGGAGAAGTAAATAGTGTCCAACAGCCTTGGACTAATATTTGGCTAGGCTAAAATGTAAATGGAGAATGTGTTTTCTCAAACGTTCCCATCCTATCTCTTACTATAGCTGATTAGAATGACCTCTACTGCTATTAATAAAGCGCTCTCTATCTCTGTTCTATAATAGTGTAACACCAGATTACACTCTGATTCAACACTTAAGGCCTTTTCACACTGCATTGTTCTTAGCCCCAGGTTAAGACTGGCCCTGGGCTAGCTTAGCCTGTGTTCACACAAGCAGGGCTAACTGAAACCAACCGTCCCTTTTCTGGAGTAGAATATTCAAATGAGGTAACAAAGGAACTCTGTGATTGGCTAGCCCCTGGGTTAAGGTTGGTGCTAGCCACTTTAGAATGTGCACGTGTGAACACTCACTTATCCCCAGGCTAAAAGCTCCCTTAGCCCAGTGCTATGAGGCTCTTAGCCCTTGGCTAAGTGCAGTGTGAATGTGCCATTAATGATCTAATCTAACACAACACCCAAGCCCTTTTGTGAGCCACCTAAACCACTGAAGCCCTGTCAACAGCGGTCCTCTATTGCCCATATGCCATTATACGGCAGTGTGTTTGTAGACATAAAGTATGGCTGCAATGGCATCTTATGACAGGCAGGGGGCTCATGATTCTGCTCAGTAGAAATATGAAAACAGATTTTCATAAGTGAAGAGATCTCGTAAATAGACAGTGCAGCCAGAAAACACACCCTCTCAAAGTTTACAAAGACTGTTTCTCTGTTTTATAGATTTCATTAGTCATTCAACCAGAGGCAGCAGCATTGTGTCACATTTAAGTAATTTAGTTATCTATTTTTACACTTAAATATCTAGTTTTAGACGTTGTCATTTGCTTGTTCACTTTGTTCTCCAGTTCTCCATTTTGAGGAGAGAAGACAGCTAGCATCTGGTAGAAAATGGCCTGTGAATTCATCTGAGAAATATGGCTCAGTATTTGCCAGTATTGTAAGCCTGGGTATCACTTGGCTCCTACTGTGGGGATCACAGCAGGACGTGGCAGACTAATTAGTCCAGTTATAACACAACATGCATCATCACAGCTGAGAGGAAAATAAAGTGACTCAGCTGTAATCACTACACCATCCTAAGATAACTCATCATATAGGTATTGTGGGTAATAGTTTAGAGTTAGCAGATATTGGAAACATCTTCTTACAAGCACAGAAAAATACCAACAAATGGAATGAAAAACATTACTCTAACACTGGCACTCATTGTAAGATGCCAGAAGAGTAGGAAGAGCTAGAGGACTGACTGAAACGTATTATCCACAAGACTAGGAGCCATATCCTGGTGGAATATTATTATGATGGAAGTTCAGCATGGTCCAATGGCAAAACTAATACACAAAGCAACGTCAATAGATGTGGGTATATGTAAAGCAGGAAGGACATCTCAGCAAATGATTTTACCCTGAAATAGCTAAAATAGCTTCCTGAGGTGTGGCAAGCCCACTGACCACAGCGTGACTCACCCTGTCTTTGTCATCGGCCACATCACACAGCGTGTCATCCAGGTCCAGTATGCCTCCGTCCCCATGCTCCAACCTGTGCACCTGTAGCCAGTAGCCAGGATCCTAGAGGGAGGGAGAGAGAAGAGAGGTGAGACATGCCTTATCTTAGAGAGCTGAGACATGGTTACTTTAGAGAGAAGAGAGGTGAGACATGGTTACTTTAGAGAGAAGAGAGGTGAGACATGCCTTATCTTAAAGAGCTGAGACATGGTTTATTTTAGAGAGAAGAGAGGTGAGACATGGTTACTTTAGAGAGAAGAGAGGTGAGACATGCCTTATCTTAGAGAGCTGAGACATGGCTTATTTTAGAGAGAAGAGAGGTGAGACATGCCTTATCTTAGAGAGCTGAGACATGGCTTATTTTAGAGAGAAGAGAGCTGAGACATGCCTTATCTTAGAGAGCTGAGACATGGTTTATTTTAGAGAGAAGAGAGGTGAGACATGCCTTATCTTAGAGAGCTGAGACATGGTTTATTTTAGAGAGAAGAGAGCTGAGACATGCCTTATCTTAGAGAGCTGAGACATGGTTTATTTTAGAGAGAAGAGAGGTGAGACATGCCTTATTTTAGAGAGAAGAGGTGAGACATGGTTTATCTTAGAAAGGTGAGACATGGTTTATCTTGGAGAGGTGAGACATGGTTTATTTTAGACAGGTGAAACATGGTTTATTTTAGAAAGGTGAGACATGGTTTATCTTAGAGAGGTGAGACATGGTTTATTTTAGACAGGTGACACATGGTTTATCTTAGAGAGGTGAGACATGGTTTATCTTAGAGAGGTGAAACATGGTTTATCTTAGAGAGGTGAAACATGGTTTATCTTAGAGAAAAGAGACATGATTATTTTAGAGAGAAGAGGTGAGACTGTTATTGTAGACCAGAGAGTGAAATAAGGTAGATCCTACAACCAGGGAGAGCAGGAAGGAGAGAGGGAGAGAGAGAGAGAGAGAGAGAGAGAGAGAGAGAGAGAGAGAGAGAGAGAGAGAGAGAGAGAGAGAGAGAGAGAGAGAGAGAGAGAGAGAGAGAGAGAGAGAGAGAGAGAGAGAGAGAGAGAGAGAGGGAGGAAGCATTAGCTAAGACTTAGGCAATACAGAGAGAGTACAAGGCAGGTAACAGTTTGAGGTTGATTTGGTTCTCTCTGGACCATGACAGTGTTTGTAGGAAGAGAGCTGAATGACTGGTGTTGTTTAATATAAATATCTTTAACAAACAAATGACCTAGCCTACTTATTTGTATTTTTGAGTAGCCTAATGTATAGTTAAGATACAACATGTTCACTCTAGCAATAGTGAATATGGTTTATATGTTAGACCGTGTGAAAAGGTAGCGGTCGGCAGATAGGATGCAAGGAATAATGTTCAAAAGGGTGGTTATATTCACAAAATGAGGATAGGCTAGTGATGGTAGCAGTATTTAGGATCAATAATATTGTCGGTAATATATACAAATGACTTACAAAACAAACAAACGCTTTACAGAAATAAACAGGTTGTGAAATCAAAATCAAACCTTTCAATCAATCCAAACTTAATCTGGAGTAGAATCAGGCTACAGGCCCTGTAACATCACAGACACCCTTACCCGCATGGACGCTCTCATAAACAAAGATTACCGAACATTGGCAAAGCCCGGTAAAAATACCATGCTTGGGCTACTTCCCGCAAATTCCACATTGCTGGGCAAAACTATTGCCTACACAAGCAGGGGTACACATAACCAATGAACTGGTAGAAATACAAGCTGAAGGACACAAACATCTCTCTCTCTCTCTCTCTCTCTCTCTCTCTCTCTCTCTCTCTCTCTCTCTCTCTCTCTCTCTCTCTCTCTCTCTCTCTCTCTCTCTCTCTCTCTCTCTCTCTCTCTCTCTCTCTCTCTCTCTCTCTCTCTCTCTCTCTCTCTCTCTCTCTCTCTCTCTCTCTCTCTCTCTCTCTCTCTCTCTCTCTGCTGTGGCACTGAGCCATTGGGCCCGCCCTGCAACCTCATTGGATAATGCTGGGCAGGCCTGGGCCAGCCTTCTTCTTTCACTGTGCAACTCGTCAATGTGCATTTTGCTAGCTGTCACTCAAATACAGAGGGGCTGAAGCTCATTGGCTGGAACTCAAATTGCTAGGGGGGTGGCCCAACTGGGCCAAGCTTGCGGTGCTCAAAATGGCAGCACACAGCTTCCAGAAAACAGTCGCTTACAAACTAAGGGTTTTGTGGCTAATTGAGGTAAAACAGTAATTCTGCTGACAGATTATACATGTATGAACTACACATTGACACATCCAGCCCAAAGCAGGAGGTTTAAAAAAATACTTAAGTAGTCGCCACAGTTCCAGAACTTGTAACTCAAGTAAAGGGGCTTGGACTTGAGCACATGCATGTCTGTCGCCATCAGACTGGCATTGCAATATAAAATATAATCCGTCTCCCACCCATGTATTTAGATAAGTGTGCAAAGCCATGGCAGGGCTTCAGGCCAGATACACAGACAGATACACAGACATTCATCTGATGAGAACTGCCTGCTTTTCCAGCTTTGAGCAACACAAAGGTGAATAACTACTGTTGATGCAAGGTGAAGAAAGGCTCTTTCTCTCTATCGATCTCCCCGTCTTTCTGTCTCTGTGGGCCCTCATCTTCATAGCCCACTGGTAGTGAGTCCTTCACTCTCCCCTCCCTCATAGCCCACTGGTAGTGAGTCCTTCTCTCTCCCCTCCCTCATAGCACACAGGTAGTGAGGCGTAGACCACACAGGTCAGAAGTTAAGCCAAACATCTCATCTCAGCTCGTTTCCTTCATATCCTTATTAGGGTAACCTCTGGGGATGGCTGACTGACTACTGGGCTTTAAATGCACACACACACACACAGACACACACACACACACACACACACACACACACACAGAGACAGACAGACAGACAGAGATAGACGAACGAACGAGCTGGCCTTCCCTAACATTTTCCCCTCCACACTACAGAATAGAGTCTGTGGTTAAATGCCTTCATGCACATTTCTGGACCCTTTCTGTAAATTGTAAACAGAGAGGTACGCCAGGCCAAAAGCTTCCAGAGTCAAAAGCGGAATAATTGTGTGGTATTTTCCTTCTATTTGTGGTTATTATACAGAACCAGTCAAAAGTTTGGACACACCAACTCATTCCAGGGTTTTTCTTAATTTTTACTATTTTCTACATTGTAGAATAATAGTGAAGACATCAAAACTATGAAAGAACACATATGGAATCATGTAGTAACCAAAAAAGTGTTTATTTTAACAAGGCACACCTGTTAATTGAAATGCATTCCAGGTGACTGCCTCATGAAGCTGGTTGAGAGAATGCCAAGAGTGTGCAAAACTGTCATCAAGGCAAGAGGTGGTTAGTTTGAAGAATCTAAAATATAACAAATATTTGTTTAACACTTTTTTGGTTACTACATGATTCCATATGTGTTATTTCATAGTTTTGAGGTCTTCACTATTATTCTACAATGTAGAAAATAGTAAAAATAATGAAAAACCCTTGAATGAGTAGGTGTGTCCAAATGTTTGACTGGTACTGTAGGTAGGGGGTACAAGAATGCCCCCTGTAGTTCTGACACCAGAGAAATTGATAGGAGTTACTGTAAATAAGTTTATTGCAATAGATGCTCTTGAATATCAATGATATTCATAATACACTTTAGAATTGACTTTTGTGAGGCAAAAAATGTTTTTGTAGGACAAAGAAAGTAATATAAATGTATATTCAAAACCAGCTCAACCACAGAAGTATTTTAGCAGTAATGTTATTTTATTGTCATAGACACGAACAAAATTCATAACATTAAAATACATATGTTACAATTACACAGAAAACCAAGAGATCAGAGAAAATTGGATGGGAAAATCTCTCACTAGTGTGGAATCTGGAAGCCATTTCAGGCCACAAACCCACTACAAGAAACAGCAAATATCTGAACAAATTTCTGACATGGGTCTACTTCCAGATCCAGACATGAACAATCTCCCTCAGTGAAATCAGACAAGTAGCCAAGTTACAGGGATTGGAGATCAATAAATCCCCATAATGGATCAAAAGCTTAGGTTATGTCCCAAATGGAACCATATCCCTTATATAGTGCACTACTTTTGACCAAAGTCATATGGGCCATGGTCAAAAGTAGTGCACTACATGGGGAATAGGGTGCCATTTGGGACTCAACCTTTATCACAGTGCCAAGCGATGGAGTGTGTAGCCTAGGATATTCATGCTACTGTACAGCTAGATTAGATTAGGTCGATTTTATTGACCTCCGTAGAGGTCAGGACACACTGGCCCTGTCCCAGCTGACAACCCTGCTGGGCTGTACTGAGCTGATGGCCCATTCTGCTGCCCTGTAACCCTGCTGGGCTGTACTGAGCTGATGGCCCATTCTGCTGCCCTGTAACCCTGCTGGGCTGTACTGAGCTGATGGCCCATTCTGCTGCCCTGTAACCCTGCTGGGCTGTACTGAGCTGATGGCACATTCTGCTGCCCTGTAACCCTGCTGTGTGTGTGAAACACTTAGGGACATAGGGGGCTACAGTGTCATGTCCCATGACCATAGAGGAGTTGAGGGGACATAATGGGACACACTGGGCCCATCCCAAATGGCACCCTTTTCTTATACAGTGCACTACTTTTGACCAGGGCTCATAAGGCTTTGGTCAAAGTAGTACACTTATAGGGATAGGGTGCCATTTGGGGTGTAGCCACTGTGCCCTTCTGTCCCCCTGTGGCCATGGGACACTCTGTCACCCTCCCTCACCTCCCCTGGCCATAGGACACTCTGTCCCCCTGTATTGCCCCAGTGTGACCTGCCCCCCGAGGGATAAACAGCTGGCCACATCAACTGAGCATAGCTCTGGTATACACGCTGAGAGGGCACACACACAGTCAGATGGAAAAACACGTGCAAACTGGTACAACCACTGAATGATCACTCCAACACTTCAATGTACATTTAATTGAACACAGAACACACTAACACTTCAATACACAGCAACTTAACAAAAACACTGTAGGCCTACATCAACTTGAATTAATTTGACCTCTCTCTTATTTCTCCACTCACTCCAGCGTTTCACACCAGTTGGACTTCAAATAGAACATTCATCTGCATACAGTGAGGGAAAAAAGTATTTGATCCCCTGCTGATTTTGTACGTTTGCCCACTGACAAAGACATGATCAGTCTATAATTTTAATGGTAGCTTTATTTGAACAGTGAGAGACAGAATAACAAAACAAAAATCCAGAAAAATACATGGCAAAAATGTTATAAATTGATTTGCATATTAATGAGGGAAATAAGTATTTGACCCCTCTGCAAAACATGACTTAGTACTTGGTGGCAAAACCCTTGTTGGCAATCACAGAGGTCAGACGTTTCTTGTAGTTGGCCACCAGGTTTGCACACATCTCAGCAGGGATTTTGTTCCACTCCTCTTTGCAGATCTTCTCCAAGTCATTAAGGTTTCGAAGCTGACGTTTGGCAACTCAAACCTTCAGCTCCCTCCACAGATTTTCTATGGGATTAAGGTCTGGAGACTGGCTAGGCCACTCCAGGACCTTAATGTGCTTCTTCTTGAGACACTCCTTTTTTGCCTTGGCCGTGTGTTTCGGGTCATTGTCATGCTGGAATACCCATCCACGACCCATTTTCAATGCCATGGCTGAGGGAAGGAGGTTCTCACCCAAGATTTGACGGTACATGGCCCTGTCCATCGTCCCTTTGATGCGGTGAAGTTGTCCTGTCCCCTTAGCAGAAAAACACCCCCGAAGCATAATGTTTCCACCTCCATGTTTGACGGTGGGGATGATGTTCTTGGGGTCATAGGCAGCATTCCTCCTCCTCCAAACACGGCGAGTTGAGTTGATGCCAAAGAGCTCGATTTTGGTCTCATCTGACCACAACACTTTCACCCAGTTCTCCTCTGAATCATTCAGATGTTCATTGGCAAACTTCAGACGGCCCTGTATATGTGCTTTCTTGAGCAGGGGGACCTTGCAGGCGCTGCAGGATTTCAGTCCTTCACGGTGTAGTGTGTTACCAATTGTTTTCTTGGTGACTATGGTCCCAGCTGCCTTGAGATCATTGACAAGATCCTCCCGAGTAGTTATGGGCTGATTCCTCACCGTTCTCATGATCATTGCAACTCCACGAGGTGAGATCTTGCATGGAGCCCCAGGCCGAGGGAGATTGACAGTGCTTTTGTGTTTCTTCCATTTGCGAATAATCGCACCAACTGTTGTCACTTTCTCACCAAGCTGCTGGGCGATGGTCTTATAGCCCATTCCAGCCTTGTGTAGGTCTACAATCTTGTCCCTGACATCCTTGGAGAGCTCTTTGGTCTTGGCCATGGTGGAGAGTTTGGAATCTGATTGATTGATTGCTTCTGTGGACAGGTGTCTTTTCTACAGGTAACAAGCTGAGATTAGGAGCACTCCCTTTAAGAGCGTGCATCTAATCTCAGCTCGTTACCTGTATAAAAGACACCTGGGAGCCAGAAATCTTTCTGATTGAGAGGGGGTCAAATACTTATTTCCCTAATTAAAATGCAAATCAATTTATAACATTTTTGACATTAGTTTTTCAGGATTTTTTTGTTGTTATTCTGTCTCTCACTGTTCAAATAAACCTACCATTAAAATTATAGACTGATCATTTCTTTGTTAGTGGGCAAACGTACAAAATCAGCAGGGGATCAAATACTTTTTTCCCTCACTCTATGTCCTTAGATCAGACAGCAGGACCATGGCTGAGTGTGACAGTGTTGGTGATGGATAATCTTAAAATTCCACCACCACCTACAAACAAGGCCTCCATTGTAAAATAACCATGTATGTTACAGTAAAGCATGACAGTGTCTGGAAGGACAGGAGGACAGGGGGTAGAGTTACAGTGGGGAAAAAATGTATTTAGTCAGCCACCAATTGTGTAAGTTCTCCCACTTAAAAAGATGAGAGAGGCCTGTAATTTTCATCATAGGTACATGTCAACTATGACAGACAAAATGAGAAAAGAAATTCCAGAAAATCACATTGTAGGATTTTTAATGAATTTATTTGCAAATTATGGTGGAAAATAAGTATTTGGTCAATAACAAAAAAGTTTCTCAATACTTTGTTATATACCCTTTGTTGGCAATGACACAGGTCAAACGTTTTCTGTAAGTCTTCACAAGGTTTTCACACACTGTTGCTGGTATTTTGGCCCATTCCTCCATGCAGATCTCCTCTAGAGCAGTGATGTTTTGGGGCTGTCGCTGGGCAACACGGATTTTCAACTCCCTCCAAAGATTTTCTATGGGGTTGAGATCTGGAGACTGGCTAGGCCACTCCAGGACCTTGAAATGCTTCTTACGAAGCCACTCCTTCGTTGCCCGGGCGGTGTGTTTGGGATCATTGTCATGCTGAAAGACCCAGCCACGTTTCATCTTCAATGCCCTTGCTGATGGAAGGAGGTTTTCACTCAAAATCTCACGATACATGGCCCCATTCATTCTTTCCTTTACACGGATCAGTCGTCCTGGTCCCTTTGCAGAAAAACAGCCCCAAAGCATGATGTTTCCACCCCCATGCTTCACAGTAGGTATGGTGTTCTTTGGATGCAACTCAGCATTCTTTGTACTCCAAACACGACGAGTTGAGTTTTTACCAAAAAGTTATATTTTGGTTTCATCTGACCATATGATATTCTCCCAATCCTCTTCTGGATCATCCAAATGCACTCTAGCAAACTTCAGACGGGCCTGGACATGTACTGGCTTAAGCAGGGGGACACAGCAGGATTTGAGTCCCTAGCGGCGTAGTGTGTTACTGATGGTAGGCTTTGTTACTTTGGTCCCAGCTCTCTGCAGGTCATTCACTAGGTCCCCCCGTGTGGTTCTGGGATTTTTGCTCACCGTTCTTGTGATCATTTTGACCCCACGGGGTGAGATCTTGCGTGGAGCCCCAGATCGAGGGAGATTATCAGTGGTGTTGTATGTCTTCCATTTCCTAATAATTGCTCCCACAGTTGATTTCTTCAAACCAAGCTGCTTACCTATTGCAGATTCAGTCTTCCCAGCCTGGTGCAGGTCTACAATTTTGTTTCTGGTGTCCTTTGACAGCTCTTTGGTCTTGGCCATAGTGGAGTTTGGAGTGTGACTGTTTGAGGTTGTGGACAGGTGTATTTTATACTGATAACAAGTTCAAACAGGTGCCATTAATACAGGAAACGAGGGGAGGACAGAGGAGCCTCTTAAAGAAGAAGTTACAGGTCTGTGAGAGCCAGAAATCTTGCTTGTTTGTAGGTGACCAAATACTTATTTTCCACCATAATTTGCAAATAAATTCATTAAAAATCCTACAATGTGATTTTCTGGATTTTTTTTTCTCAATTTGTCTGTCATAGTTGACGTGTACCTATGATGAAAATTACAGGCATCTCTCATCTTTTTAAGTGGGAGAACTTGCACAATTGGTGGCTGACTAAATACTTTTTTTCCCCACTGTAACTCAAGGATAGTCTGCTGAAATGGTCAACCCGAGGTTCATTTATCATGTCTTTGTCCCAAATTGCACCCTATTCCATATCGGCCCTGGTCAAAAGTAGTGCACTATCAAGGGACTACGGTGCCATTTGGGTCGCAACCCATATAAAAGGTTATGCAGAGGGATAAAAAAATACTAATCTTTAAGCAGCTCCAGCTCTCTAAAGTGAACATTGTTCTTTCTGTGAGAAATGTCCAGTGTTCCACTTGTTTCTGTTTCCCCCCCAGACCACCCAACTATTTAATGTTCTCTTTCGTCAGGTGACAAGTTCAAACACACCAAAAGTGAACATCTCCTAAATGTTATTCAATACCTTAATTGTTACTCTGAAGTAGCATGTGAAATACGTGCTTAAAGCAGTCAATTAAGATAAGAGCTTTACCTTTCCTGAGCCCTAAAAAGCCTTCACAAAGCCACCCATTCTTGTTATGAATCTAGTTATTAGTCTTAACAAATGACTCCAGTGACAAAGTAGGCTACCAAGAGTGATGTAGTCTCTTCAAGAGAAGAAAAACCTGAAATCTCTGATCCCCTGTGTTGACCCAGTGACCTGTTGTGTCACACTGTCTGCTACCTCATTCCTTCAGCCATTATTACCCCCATCATCACAATCCGCCACCCTCGTCTCGTCTCGACAGGTGTCTCTTTATCTCATCCTAAGGAGGTTAATATTCGTCTGTACACTCTTACAACATCTCCTCAGACAATGGCCCAGTCTCTTCACCTCATTAGCAGTCTCTTTGTGCTGGTAGGAGCTGCTTCCAGTGTGGGACCACACAAAGACTTCTGCATACAACCCTGAGGGGGGCCAGTATGCTGCCTGCCTGAGAAGCAAAGAGTTGATTCACAACATAACGATGCCATCTCTTAACACGCAGATGGAGTAGACGGAGGTGTCTGAGAGAAAGACAGTGTTCAAGAGCAACAGGTTCCCTGTTTTAGTTGTGTAGTAGAATGAATCAAGATAGCATTGGGCAGACATTATTATGGACAGGAAGGAACACCATCACAGACACCAAAGGAGTCTGACGTTGATTCTATTGCAGATATGTTGTGTGAGAAATAATATAGATATTTGTCATTAACAAATGCATTCGTCGTCCGACAGGAATCTGGGGAATTTTGGAAGATGATCTTTGAGTTCAGTGAGAACAGAAGGAGATATTAAACAAATCAGACCCTTGCAAATGTGACTTTCCAAGCCACATGTATTGACACAGCACAGTGCAGTCAGAGATGGTCGATAAAAGTGTCCAGGGTCTATTAACACCTGGAACGCCAGACACAAAATGGCTGTTGTGTCAGTTGAGTCGTGTTAAGAGGTGATAACAATGCATTGTGTTGCCTAGACAGAATTGCCAAACAGAGATAAGGTGTTGATGAGTTTATGTCCCTAAAGGCCCAAACAGTCATTAATTGTGTATCCGTAAGCTTGCACAGACATGTTTGGGTCACATGGGAAATTATGATGATGACCGTGTACAGATGTGCTCTAGTTACACACAGTCTATAGTCATGATCAAATAGAGGCGCTCTACTCATGGAAGTTGAAGGATGTTCTTAATATGGGCAAACTCCTGCACTGTTAAAATGAAGTCCTTTGTAACACAAAAATTAGTGGCAACTGAGCTGCCACCAACTTGAAGGAGACAAAACCTTCACTTTGCAGAAGTGTTGAAACACATCAAAGTGTTTTGAAACATGACAACGTGTGTTGTAACACCACTTAATCAAGTGTTGTGCAACACCTTGCCAGGGACTGGGAGCACTACCGGAAGAGGTTGAAAACCCTATTTTGGTGTTTCAAGTTGTGTTTGGTGTCGTTTCCTCTCTCTAAAGCTTCTAAACACGTATGGTGTTTCACATCCTGTCTAGTGCAGAATTACATCACGTCTTCTGGAGTATTTTCATTGATTTATGTATCTGATCATTTGCCAGTTTAACCCATTTTGGCAGGCATTGTTGAGCACAGTGCCCAATCCAGAATATTTGTTTATTTATTTTACCCTTATTTTACCAGGTAAGTTGACTGAGAACACATTCACATTTACAGCAACAACCTGGGGAATAGTTACAGGGGAAAGGAATGAGCCAATTGGAAGCTGGGGATGATTAAGTGGCCATGATGGTATGAGGGCCAGATTGGGAATTTAGCCAGGACACTGGGGTTAACACCCCTACTCTTACGATAAGTACCATGGGATCTTTAGTGACCACAGAGAGTCAGGACACCCGTTTAACGTCCCATCCGAAAGACAGCACCCTACACAGGGTAATGTTCCCAATCATCACCCTGGGGCATTGGGATATTGTTTCAGACCAGAGTGCCTCCTACTGGCCCTCTAACACCACTTCCATCAGCATCTGGTCTCCCATCCAGGGACCAACCCTGCTTAGCTTCAGAGGTAAGTCAGCAGTGGGATGTAGGGTGGTATGCCTCTACCATTAAAAGTTGGAATGTGGGAATGGGTCGTCTTATCATTTAACGTAATTTTGTCTGATGGTTTTGATATCCGTTCATCATGATCCATTACACCTCAAGCTGCTTAATACTAATATAGAAAGTAGACTTTTCTTTCTTCAAACATGCATACTCTAAATACAGAGCCAAGTGGCAAGATCTCACTGGGCACAGACGTTAATTCAACGTAATTTTGTTAAAATGACGTGAAAACAATGTTGATTCAACCAATGTGTGACCAATGGGATAGGAAGTGCAAGGAGATTAAAACCAGACTTCTAATTAGTTAAATCACTCAATTATCTTTATCTTTGGTTATCCTCATATAAAATATACTTACATTTTGAGAAACATATTAAGTTGGATTTATTCTTAAATGTTTTGGTTAAATTAAATTAAGAAATCATTGAAACGACTTGCATACATTTTTATTAAGTACATGTTCGTTTGTTTTTTTAGTCAATTTCAATTCACCCCATAATATTGTTTTTACAGTGTGGTTGTGTTGAGTGTGTGAAATTCCAATGAAATGTACAATTTTACTGCCTGAGAAGTCGGGGGTTCAATTCCCGCTTCCGCCTGTCCCACTTTCACTCCTCTGTCATCCTCCTGATCATAATCTGTCAAAATAAAGGTGGAATTCTACAAAAAATATTTTCCATAGGCCCTTATCATCAATCAATATTTAGGCTATAAACCATTTGCATTTCTTAACCATTTGATTGTATGAGAGACATTTTGTGTGTTTTTGATGCTGCCTTTTAAATGTACTGAATATCCCCAAAATAACCACTTTAGGTGTTTTAGAGTACTTCTATTCTGTTTTAAATGCTTTCTGTGTATCATAACAGTTCCATTGGGTTTACATTCAAACACCAGATCTCAGGTTAGATGCATTACTTTTCATGGCTTCATTACACAATCATGGTTTGAGTCTTTCTATTTTTACAGTGTGGCAATACCAAGACACTGCAGGCCAGGCAGAACAAACAAATTAGAACAAGTCCACTGTTTGTTTAAAAGGTGTTAGAGTCAAGACCTTCACTCTGTTCACTGTTTTAGACCCTGCAGAGAGAGTTTGAGCCAGTTGATCACACTCCGAGTCACACACACAGCAAGCCATTGGATGTGAACTAACCATGACACACAGTAGTTCACCTTTCACCTCTTGTCTATGGGTCAGTGTTCCATCTCTATAATGTGAGATTTGTGTGTTTGGATGGTATGAAAGTCATGGTGTGACTGTGTGTGACTGAGTGTGACTGTGTGTGACTGTGATGACTCTCTTGTTACTTATAAACACCACAATTACCTCATCACTCACTCTCTCTCTCGCCCTCTTCTATCTGGAAAAGTAGGAACGTGGCAGATCTCAAGTTCTGGTGTCCCTTCATCTGTGTGACATTTTTGTTTTAGTCCCAATAAAATCTTGGGATGTGGTAGGGCTTTTGAGGATTGTTAGGTTGACCTGATACACCCAGTCATACTCTTGACACACTGGGCCTCAGTCTATAACGACCAGACACAAAAGATCCCTGCATCCACTGCAGGAGAAATCCAGGAGAATTTGGGAGAGGAAATTGAAATTAGCCTACCTCTAAATCAACTATTGAGCCCCTGAGAGTTGAGCTGAGAGGAAGGGAGAGAAGGAAAGAGAGGGAGAGAGAGAGATTTGGAAAAGGGGCTAGAGTTGGAGTCAGTGAGGTCAGCCATAACTCTGAGGTTTTCTCTAAATATCCCCAGACCTGCTTTATGTGCCAGCCCGGCTCTAGCTGAGACTGAGATGATCAGTATGGATTAGCATCACACAGTCTGGTTTAGTCCCAAATGGCACCCTACTCCCTTTATAGTGCACTACATTTGACCAGAGCCTATAGGGTGCCATTTGGGACAAGGCCCCTGTGTTAATAGAGCCCAGCACATGACGTGCCACTCCAAATCCTACAGGCAATTTACATGGAGCCTCTCCAAACCCAAGGCCAACAGCACGGTGCCAAGATGGAGACTCCTCAGTACTCTGAGGAGAGAGGAGAGAGACACAGACAACATCTTCCACGTACACTTACAGACACAGGCTTGAATACACACACGCGCACTGACAAGCACACATGCACATAAACACACAAGCCTCTTTTTTAATGTGTTTGGATCACCACTTTTTGTGTAGAGGATTTGTATGTGCAGTAATATTAAGTCCTGTTTCTTCACAACTACAACTCTGTTTAAGCTCCTACAACGCACAGAAGCTCATTGCATGCAGAGCTATAAGCATCTGGTATCAGGCTGAAACACTGGGAGGGGGGGATAATGGCCCAGCATGGGAAGAGAATGCTAGGATGAAGGAACGCTCAATAGCACATTAACATCACATGAGGATCCCATTGAACAGATCCATAATGGTACATAATTAAAGTCAATTAAAGCATTACTGTTGAGTTGAGAAAAGCTTTGCCAGTGATTTAAGTGCAGTGGTAGTAGGGGCTTGGGAACACATGAAAACTTCACAAAATACAGCTAAGAGAACTCAGGTTGTGTGTGTGTGTGTGTGTGTGTGTGTGTGTGTGTGTGTGTGTGTGTGTGTGTGTGTGTGTGTAAGAAGTAGCTGTGTACCCAGTGTGAAGGAATGTGAGGAGAAGAGAATCCAGCTGTGATAGACCATAAATGACCTTCCTGAACTAGCAGCAGGCCAGGCACGCCCCAGGCACCCTAACTATTCCCCTTGGACCCTGAGCCTTCAGTGTGTGTGTGTGTGTGTGTGTGTGTGTGTGTGTGTGTGTGTGTGTGTGTGTGTGTGTGTGTGTGCGCGGTCATATTTATCCTGCTGTGATTATGTAATAAATTTCTCCATCAAACTGCCATCGTTGTCTCATTCATTCAGGCGACCAAGAGATATTACACTCCGTAACTGTACTGAGATAACATCCTGAGGCTACGTATGTTCACACACTAAATGGTCATAAACAGTCTGTGGCAAAAGCTAGCCATAGATAGCATCCTGAGGCTACGTTCACATACAGTCTGTGGCAGCAGCAGTTAACCATTGCTAGCATCCTGAGGCTACGTTCACATACAGTCTGTGGCAGCAGCAGTTAACCATTGCTAGCATCCTGAGGCTACGTTCACATACAGTCTGTGGCAGCAGCAGTTAGCCATTGCTAGCATCCTGAGGCTACGTTCACATACAGTCTGTGGCAGCAGCAGTTAAGCATTGCTAGCATCCTGAGGCTATGTGCAGCAGGGAGCTCCACACACACTTCACACAGACTTCCTGTGTAGAGTAGCTAGTAAAACTACTCAAAGGCCTCATGATGAAGGCAGGATAGCATGACTTAGCCATGATACGATAACATGTCAAAATGCATTACCTTCTATTTACTGTAAGATAATAGATTAATGTATGAAGAAGCCTATGCATATACACACTATAGACTATAGAGCCTTGAATGAGTGGTAAACCTATACGAGGGTGTCATATTACAAAATGAACACTTTAGCCTCAACATCCGAGCTATTCCAAACCCCTTGACTGAGGCGCCAGTCTTCTCCTCAACCTTGGAATAGTAACAGACAGGCCTGGATCCTATGAGAAGCATCCAGCTGCAGATTATGGGCGCTGACGCTGCGTGGTCTGCGAACCTCAAAGTGCTTGCGTCCCAGATGGTATTTTTGCATCTCAAATGGTATTTGCGCGCGCAACCTGTAGACGTTTGTTGGTCTCCTGTATCACGTGAGACAGTAGCTTTAACTGATACAGGCAGACATGACTGAATCCTATGGAACAGGAGTCTGTCTGTTGTCGACAATGAAGGCTAACCCATAATGTAAACAATGTAAAATATGTCTAGGAGACCAACATTTCTCATTCCAGTGAAGTAGAGGTTTGACAGCTTTGGATTGTATTACTGCAGGCCGATTATTATTAGATCAGCATCTAATGTAACCAGCTGCTTTCCATATTCAAATCAACACAGTTGATACTCAAAATAAAAGGTAACAAACTGTAATAGAAACATAAGCAACACTATGTGGTGATCACAAGAGTTGAATATGTGAGCCTATATGATATGATAATGTCACATAGCCTCTTATTTGCTAAGTAGGCTAATTGACTTGCATGCTTATTTGCATATCAGAGGTAGTTACATAGCAACCCTTTAAGCCAGTTCTGACACGTGGATATAAAACTGGTTGAGCACCACAATCAAACCAAGCTCTACTACTACTTACAGTCAGCACAATTTACACATTTGTTTATTATTTCATAAGCATATGAAGTTATGCTTGCCAGATGGTAGCATTAAATCAGCCAAAAGCAACATCATGTTTAGAGTGTATCACGAAACGTTTTAGAACAGCCCACCTGCACATGGAGGGTTTGACATAGAGACTACGAATTTATGTACATGAACACCCAAACAAATTGTTCAGGTTAAAGGCTAAGTCAAACAAAGTAATATACTGACAGCTAGCATTTCTCATAAAACTGTTAAATAATTTTGCACTACACAAGTTTCATCATACATAATTTGTCTATGTTCAGTACTGTAGGCGTCAGTGGAGGCTGTTGGGAGGAGCTATAGGAGGACAAGCTCATTGTAATGGCTGGAATGGAATGAATGGAACAAAGTCAAACGTGGTTTCCATATGTTTGATGTGTTTGTTACTGTTCCATTTATTCCATTCCAGCCATCACAATGAGCCCATCCTCCTATAGCTCTTCCCACCAGCCTCCTCTGGTAGGTGTGTATTACATAATGGCTTAACACACACTTGAAATCTGTATAGAAGTGAGGCTACAACTGAGACTGCCTGCCATGTTGACCTTATACAGTGAGTCCAGTCTAAGTGCTAGTTTATAGAGTATACAATGTGTGGTGTAGGGGGAAGTTGGCCTTAACTCTGTAGCAGCATTCTGGGTCAAGGGCTCTAACTGGAGGAAGACTGTCCACTGTGAGTCACAGAGGATGGAGCTTAAGTGGTCCACGAGAGAGCTGTGTGTGTGTGTGTGTGTGTGTGTGTGTGTGTGTGTGTGTGTGTGTGTGTGTGTGTGTGTGTGTGTGTGTGTGTGTTAATGCTGCTGAGCGATTAGTGTTTTTTGAGTTCGGTTCGGTTTCGGTTCGATTATTACAAAATAATCAACGTTTTTGATTTCGGGTTCAATATATATATATTTTTTTACATTAAATGCACTATGCATTATGTTGGTTAAATGCTGTAACAACACAGAATAAAACAATTAAGAAAAGTCCCATGATGGTTGTGACTGCCCATTACTGCTTATCACTTATTAACCATGATTTACCACTACAGCTACAGACAAACAAATAAAACAAATGACTCACTTCAACTCACAGTCATACACGATATGTTCCATAATGTTAGAAGAAATGGTGCTGGGGCCTCCCGAGTGGTGCAGTGGTCTAAGGCACTGCATTGCAGTGCTAGAGGTGTCACTACAGACCCGGGTTCAATACCGGGGTGTATCACAACCGGCTGTGATCGGGAGTCCCATAAGGCGGCACACAACTGGCCCAGCGTCGTCTGGGTTAGGGGAGGGTTTGGCCGGGGGGCCTTTACTTGGCTCATCACGCTCTAGAGACTCCTTGTGGTGGGCAGGGCACTTGCAGGTTGACCTCAGTCATCAGGTGAACGGTGTTTCCTCCGACACATTGGTGCGGCTGGCTTCCGGGTTAAGTGGGCGGGTATTAAGAAGCGCGGTTTGGCGGGACATGTTTCAGAGGACACATGACTCGACATTTGCCTCCCGAGCACGTTGGGGAGTTGCAGCAATGAGGCAAGATCAAAATTGGGGAGAAAACGGGGGTAAAAAAAAATATATATGAAAATAAATTTGTGCTAAATAGAACTGAAAAGGGTTCAATGACTAGCTTCATATAAGGACATTACAAATATAATATATAGAACCACAAAACACCCTTGTTTTTAGCAGCATATCTTACCCAGGGCGTAAAATATGAAACACTTCAACAAGGAGGGAGAGTTAATTAAATTACAGTATTGTTTATCAAATAAACCATGCATGTTGTCATACATATCAATTACCTTTAAATCCATTAGGCCCTACTGAAGATGCTGGCGCCAACATACAGTTACAGTATCAGTCTACCAGGTATTGATGCTATCATACATGATTATAGACCACTGTCCTTCGCCTGTCCTATAACAAACCAACCACATCACATGCACAGGCTAGCACAAGAAGAGAGTCTATTTGTAGACTGTCACATCAGTCATAAAAGCTTTGTTCTCCTAATGTTATTTTCCTCCAGTTTGACATGTTGAGAGGTACATCATGTAGAGAGAATGTCATTTCATTAAGAGCTTGGATGTTTCTTTGTTACGGTACAAATTGTTTACCGTAGGTGTGAATGCATCAAATCCAAAGTGGTATTTTGAATTTCAAAGTAGCATTGCTTGGAATATAAACATGTCTAAGCTGAGACACTGTAGCTACATGTTTACCACATCAACTGCAGACCATGTCCTCCGAGTACCCTGAATCCACATAATCTGTGTTAGGATAAATAAAGCCATTCCAACAGACACACATAGATAGAGAGAGGGAGAGAGACAGGGAGAAAGAGGCCTTTTCCTAATGTGGCTGCCAAGAGAGCACCGGGCAGCCGGCCAGATATCACAAGCCCCAACGTCTGACCGACCGACAAAGAGAGACAGAGACAGAGAGAGAGAGAGAGAGAGAGAGAGAGAGAGAGAGAGAGAGAGAGAGAGAGAGAGAGAGAGAGAGAGAGAGAGAGAGAAATGAAGAAAGAGAGAGGCCTCAGAGAGAAAAGTAACAGTAAAGCAGCAGAATCTTAACACAAGATATGTACACAAAGCAGAATAGAAGTCAGTCTGAGAAGAGGGGGATGAATGTGAAAAAGAAAAAGCCCAGATGTTTGGAGCGTTTGTTTCTATTCCCTGAGTGGGACGGAAGCCCAGTCTTTTGTGAGGTGTGTTTATGCCTCGACAGCTGTAGAATAAGCTCTCTGCTGTTCTAATATGTTTTACCTGTTGATAATAACTGAATGCTTGGACAAGGATGGGAAAGAAAAATACAATGTACTGAGTATCTCATGCTAAACCCATCGTATTTCTCATAATTTCTTTGTCTGAAATAAAGGCTATCTGTTAAGAGCTGACCCATCTGCAGAATATGGAACTAGCAGAGGGACAGCCAGGCTATGACATCATACCAAAACAAACCTACCTTCATGGGTAAAAACTGTGCTGAGCCTTCAGGGTGTGTGTGTGGGTGTGTGTGTGTGTGATTCATTGTGAATTCACTCAGATACAGGGCCCACTTTAATCCTGTCGATCCCGTTGCTTTTATAACCAAAGCAAGCCAGACCAAGCTCCTTGTAACATGAGAACTCACCTACATCACGCTTGTCTAAGTCAGGTCACCCACAACTCAAAGCTTAGAAAGAAGTGCATGCTGTCAACTTAAGCCTAGTCACTGCATGATACATTGTGCAGTACAAACTTATAGTGAATAGCGATATCTACTACAAGATAATATATACTGGTACACAATACACAAAGCCAACATCTCAAATGACACCCTAATCCATATTTAGTTCACTAATTCTGACCAGGACCCATAGGGCTCTGGTCAAAATTAGTGCACTGCATAAGCATTAGGGTGGCATATGAGACACACACATAATATATAATATACAGCAGGAATGCATGAAGGGCTATTAAAATGAGTGCTTTGAGTTTTTTATTTGAAAAGCTCAATAACAGAGATCGTTGGCATGTGTTTGGTGTAATATTATCCCTGTACTTTCTCTCCCTACGGACTCATAAAGCAGACTGTGTCATACTTCAGGAAGTGCTCAATGACCCCTGGAAAGGAAGCACACGTCTCATACAGGAAATACACTTCAATCTGGAATCAAGCCGAAGAGTGTGTGAAGAGTGGAAAAGAGTGGCCAGTGAAGTGAGAGAGAGACCGTCACAAAAAAACATGAAGAAAATAACATGTGAAAAGAACACGTGAAAAAACAAGTGGTTTTGAACAAATCACATGAAAAATGTTACATCAAATGTTTTAACATGTTAAACAGAATAAATAAGGAGACACAGATGTTAATATGTTAACACCACCTTTTCACGTGAGGAGAATAACACTATTTCACCACCACATGTGAACTTGGAATTCCACATGTGAAAGTTAGATTTTCACATTTGAATGTTTCTTACATGTGACACTGTAAATTGCAATTCCACATGTGGACGTGAGATTTTCACATGTGGAGTTTTCTTACATGTGAAAATGCAGTTTGATTTTCACGTGACTGTTTTTTACATGTTACCTTGCAATTCCACATGTGAACGTGAGATTTTCACATGATAAAGTTTTTCACATGTGAAACCGCAAATTTCACATGTGCAACTGCAATTTACATGAGGTGAAAACATGTTTTTCTTCTCACATGTGAAAAGGTGGTGTTAACATGTGAATTCTACATTTAATACATGTGGAAAATAGGGTGTCAAGTGAAATGTAAGCTCAAAATGCAATTTTTACATGTGAAACTGCAAATTTGACATCTTTTGTTTTGTTATGGGAGAGAGAGAAGGAGACATTTAATGAGCTATCTTTAATCCTATGGAATATATGAGTATTGTTTTTTCAGTACTTCTCTGCTCTGTGTTTCCCACCTCTATTTGTGAGCTCTGGTGTTAAGAGCAGACTTGGAACTGCCACGGGGCTTTGCTGGAGTTCGAAAGGTTGGTGACAGATGCTTGGCAACATGACTTGTCATCATGGCCAACAGACATACAGAGAGTGAGGGAAGACTGAATCACAGTGAACATGCCATACAGGGTTAGAGAAAGCTTGAGTCTCTGAGAGCTCAGAAGAGACCGTCGAGGAGATGTGACTGGAACATGCTCCCAGGCAGCCAGAGTTCAACTGTCTGCACCATCTCATTTGAAACCTGCTTATTATGCCCACAGAAAAGCCTGCCTTTTCTGTCTGTTTGTATGTCTGTCCATCCGTCCATCTCTCTTTCTGTAGTTAAGATTTTTTTGCCGAACAAGCTCTATTTTAGTGGCCTCTGGTACATTTGAATGCCTTGATTCCATCTGAAATACACAGCTGAAATTATGGAGTTGACCTCCCAGATTGGAAAAATGTGTTGTGGTATTGTGTTCACAATTTAAAATACTGAAAATGTATGAATTCAGTGTATTGTCAGTTTTTTGGGATATGGTCTAGGTTTAGGCCTATGACTATTTTCTAAGTAAGAGAACATTAAACTTTAAAAAAAATATTTAACCTGTCTTCTCTTGAGATTGAAGTATTTTACTGCAAGATATGAATTGCAACAATTATGTTGGTTCTTCAAATTATGTATTTAATTAAAACAGAAAATTAAGTAAATAGCCCAAAATAAATGAAATGTTACATTTAAAATCAAACAAATTGTGTGATGGGAATTTTTTCAAATGGAAAATGTGTCTCTAAAATAAACAGAACAGATGCTCAATTAAGTTCTGGGTCCATGTGTGTTAAGACCAGAGATAGAACAACATCAGTTACAGTTGAAGTCAGAAGTTTACATACACTTAGGTTGGAGTCATTAAAAACTCGTTTTTCAACCACTCCACAAATGTCTTGTTAACAAACTATAGTTTTGGCAAGTTGGTTAGGACATCTACTTTGTGCATGACACAAGTAATTTTTCCAACAATTGTTTACAGACAGATTATTTCACTTATAATTCACTGTATCACAATTCCAGTGGGTCAGAAATGTACATACACTAAGTTGACTGTGCCATCATTTGAGTCAATTGAAGGTGAACCTGTGGATGTATCTCAAGGCCTACCTTCAAACTCAGCGCCTCTTTGCTTGACATGGGAAAATCAAAAGAAATCAGCCAAGACCTCATAATTTTTTTGTAGACCTCCACAAGTCTGGTTCATCCTTGGGAGCTATTTCCAAATGCCTGAAGGTACCACGTTCATCTGTACAAACAATAGTACGCAAGTATAAACACCATGGGACCACGCAGCTGTCATACCGCTCAGGAAGGAGACGTGTTCTGTCTCCTAAAGATGAACGTACTTTGGTGCGAAAAGTGCAAATTAATCCCAGAACAACAGCAAAGGACCTTGTGAAGATGCTGAAGGAAACAGGTACAAAAGGATCTATATCCACAGTAAAATGAGTCCTATATCAACATAACCTGAAAGGCCGCTCAGCAAGGAAGAAGCCAATGCTCCAAAACCGCCCTAAAAAAGCCAGACTACGGTTTGCAACTGCACATGGGGACAAAGATCGTACTTTTTGGAGAAATGTCCTTTGGTCTGATGAAACAAAAATATAACTGTTTGGCCATAATGACCATTGTTATGTTTGGAGGAAAAAGGGGGTGCTTGCAAGCCGAAGAACACCATCCCAACCTTGAAGCACGGGGGTGGCAGCATCATGCTGTGGGGGAGCTTTGCTGCAGGAGGGACTGGTGCACTTCACAAAATAGATGGCATTATGAGGAAGGAAAATGATGTGGATATATTGAAGCAACATCTCAAGACATCAGTCAGGAAGTTAAAGCTTGGTCGCAAATGGGTCTTCCAAATGGACCCCAAGCATACTTCTAAAGTTGTGGCAAAATGGCTTGAGGACAACAAAGTGAAGGTATTGGAGTGGCCATCACAAAGCCCTGACCTCAATCCTATAGAAAATGTGTGGGCAGAACTGAAAAACCGTGTGCGAGCAAGGAGGCCTACAAACCTGACTCAGTTACACCAGCTCTGTCAGGTGGAATGGGCCAAAATTCACCCAACTTATTGTGGGAAGCTTGTGGAAGGCTAACTGAAACGTTTGATTCATGTTAAACAATTTAAAGGCAATGCTACCAAATACCAGTTGAGTGTATGTAAACTTCTGACCCACTGGGAATGTGATGAAAGAAATAAAAGCTGAAAGCTATACTATTATTCTGACATTTCACATTCTTAAAATAAAGTGGTGATCCTAACTGACCTAAGACATGGAATTTTTACTAGGATTAAATGTCAGGAATTGTGAAAAACGGAATTTAAATGTATTTGGCTAAGGTGTATGTTAACTTCCGACTTCAACTGTAAATTAGTGAAAGAATTTCAACAAATATTTGCAACTCTTTGTGAATTGCAGAGTAGGTGAATGGATGATCTCTGCATGTGTGGTTCCCACCGTAAAGCTTGTAGGAGGAGGTGTTATGGTGTGGGGGTGCTTTGCTGGTGACACTGTCTGTGATTTATTTAGAATTCAAGGCACACTTAACCAGCATGGCTACCTCAGCATTCTGCAGCGATATGCCATCCCATGACTTTGGACAGATGCCAACAAAAAAACAAGAATACCCACTGGGCACACACTAGTTGAACCAATGTTGTTTCCAAGTAATTTCAATGAAATAAAGTTGATCCAATGTGGAATAGACATTGAATTGATGTACAGTGGGGGAAAAAAGTATTTAGTCAGCCACCAATTGTGCAAGTTTTCCCACTTAAAAAGATGAGAGAGGCCTGTAATTTTCATCATAGGTACACGTCAACTATGACAGACAAGTTGAGGAAAAAAAATCCAGAAAATCACATTGTAGGATGTTTAATGAATTTATTTGCAAATTATGGTGAAAAATAAGTATTTGGTCACCTACAAACAAGCAAGATTTCTGGCTCTCACAGACCTGTAACTTCTTCTTTAAGAGGCTCCTCTGTCCTCCACTCGTTACCTGTATTAATGGCACCTGTTTGAACTTGTTATCAGTATAAAAGACACCTGTCCACAACCTCAAACAGTCACACTCCAACCTCCACTATGGCCAAGACCAAAGAGCTGTCAAAGGACACCAGAAACAATATTGTAGACCTGCACCAGGCTGGGAAGACTGAATCTGTAATAGGTAAGCAGCTTGGTTTGAAGAAATCAACTGTGGGAGCAATTATTAGGATATGGAAGACATACAAGACCACTGATAATCTCCCTCGACGCAAGATCTCACCCCGTGGGGTCAAAATTATCACAAGAACGGTGAGCAAAAATCCCAGAACCACACGGGGGGACCTAGTGAATGACCTACAGAGAGCTGGGACCAAAGTAACAAAGCCTACCATCAGTAACACACTACGCCGCCAGGGACTCAAATCCTGCAGTGCCAGACGTGTCCTCCTGCTTAAGCCAGTACATGTCCAGGCCCGTCTGAAGTTTGCTAGAGTGCATTTGGATGATCCAGAAGAGGATTGGGAGAATGTCATATGGTCAGATGAAACCAAAATATAACTTTTTGGTAAAAACTCAACTCATCGTGTTTGGAGGACTAAGAATGCTGAGTTGCATCCAAAGAACACCATACCTACTGTGAAGCATGGCGGTGGAAACATCATGCTTTGGGGATGTTTTTCTGCAAAGGGACCAGGACGACTGATCCGTGTAAAGGAAAGAATGAATGGGACCATGTATCGTGAGATTTTGAGTGAAAACCTCCTTCCATCAGCAAGGGCATTGAAGATGAAACGTGGCTGGGTCTTTCAGCATGACAATGATCCCAAACACACCGCCCGGGCAACGAAGGAGTGGCTTCGTAAGAAGCATTTCAAGGTCCTGGAGTGGCCTAGCCAGTCTCCAGATCTCAACCCCATAGAAAATCTTTGGAGGGAGTTGAAAGTCCGTGTTGCCCAGCGACAGCCCCAAAACATCACTGCTATAGAGGAGATCTGCATGGAGGAATGGGCCAAAATACTAGCAACAGTGTGTGAAAACCTTGTGAAGACTTACAGAAAATGTTTGACCTGTGTCATTGCCAACAAAGGGTATATAACAAAGTATTGAGAAACTTTTGTTGTTGACCAAATACTTATTTTCCACCATAATTTGCAAATAAATTCATTAAAAATCCTACAATGTGATTTTCCTGATTTTCTTTTCTCATTTTGTCTGTCATAGTTGACGTGTACCTATGATGAAAATTACAGGCCTCTCTCATCTTTTTAAGTGGGAGAACTTGCACAATTGCTGGCTGACTAAATACTTTTTTTCCCCACTGTATGTGCCCAGTGGGTAGTCAGCTGTTACAACAGCTGTGCTGTTTATGCAAATACACAAATAATGTTTTTAAATGTGTAGTTGTGTGTGAAAAGCCAGAGGAGATATGGAGAGAGAACAAGAAAAGGGTGAAAGAGAGAAGAGAGAAGGAATGAGGCGGGGGCTGTACAAGGTTAAATCTGATGAGCTCAGTGTTGAGTTAGGGACCCAATTACAGCTGTGACAGGAGAAAATTGTGTTACTTAAAAAACACACGCACACACGCACACACACGACATCACCTATAAGTAATTTGTAAAGCTGTTGATCCTTGACACAAGGTTGAATGATAAAACACACATGCCTCTCTCTGACCATGGTACCAGCCTTCACACTACTGCCTTTTCAATTCCATTCATTCTGTTTTTGTCTCTCACCCATTCTTTCTCATCAGGGATGAGACAAGATACATCCAAATAGCACATCCCTCCTTCCTTGCAGTGTGCTTAAGGTCAGGGTTAAGGTTGGCTGGTGACCACTCTGCAGAGCTGCCTCCAGAACAATGCTAACCTGCTCCTTCCTTCCCCCCTGGGAAACGTTGTGACAATCACAAAATCTGCATTCCAAATAGCAACCTTTTCCCTACAAAGTGCACTACTTTTGATGAGGGCACATAGGGCTCTGGTCAAAAGTAATGCACTAAATAGGGAATAGGGTGCCATTTGGGACACAAACTATCCCATTTTCTCACAAAACCCTTCTCCCTCAGGAGCAATTCACAGCAATCAACAGCCAGCCCAGGCAACGGCAGCCAGGCTCAGACAAAAAGAGCTGCTAGTATCTGTCTTGATGCTGTCTAGCCACTACCCCCTTAACTGTGGCTGCTACCCCCATTAAAGTCAGAGGATGATGGAAGACAGCCACCATCAATCTCCCTTTAGGACCACCAGTGTGTAATGGCTGTGAGGGAGAAAAGACAGCTAGGGGTGAGAGTCATCTTCTTGATGTTCATTGTTGTGATTTTTGGCTGCACCTCGAGTCAACTCATGTTGGGTGAAGCGCTGTTGATGCACTCCCCTAAAGACTGGGACCAGGGAGAATGAGAGGGAAAGGGAGAGAACGAAGGAGTAGGAGAAGGAGAGGAAGAGAGGGAGTGGGAGAGAGAAAGCGAGAGAAGGAGAGGGAGAGCCACATTGCTTCAACCCCCCAGCAGCTCAGCAGCCCTGGGCTACCCATCACCACAACATTAGTCTCCGTTTAGCACCACTACACTGGGGCCGGGGCCTGGGCACAGAGCCATCCTCTCAATATGGCTAGATGAAGAGGTGCCCAGTGCCCACACAGGCTACAGACAACAGCCCCTGCCCCTGGGCCTGGTACAGGGCCTCTCCTGGGGCTGGCACGATAGACCCTGGTCCTCTAGTACAATTGATCCAGCTTGGCAGTGTCCAGCAGGGTTGTGTGAATGTGAATGTGTTGGTGGAGTTTGGTGAGATAGTGTGTTAAGACCAGGTTGTTGAGAGAAGGGGAGGCTGGCTAGGTGGCAGTGAGCGCAAACCACCCATGGAGATTGTATAGTTTGTCTCACTGCCATGTAAAATCCTGTGTGCTGAAAGCTGACTTATCTGTATTACAAGACCTGAATTTACACAAATATATAAAGTTTTCTTTGGCATGATGTAGCCTAGACTATGTTTCAGCAGTGCTTGCTGTGAAAGGCAGAGCATTTCATCGACTTAGACATCCAGACTTCAATAGAGGTATTCAGGTTTGGCGCTACTGCTCTAAGGACAGCTGCAGTTTATGAACTGCTTGTAACCGGTTCCTGAAACCCTTTAACATCTGAGGGTGGCTGAGACATTCCTTCTAAAGAGGAGGGTGAGTTGAGTAACATCTGGGATTGACAGATTTTGGATTAGAAGGTCACAACATGAAACTGGCTGAGCCAGTGTTTCAAAGGTTTAGATCAGGGATGTGCAACTTTGATGGGGGTGGGGGCCACAAAAAAACTGAACTCATCATGAGGGACCGCAGTTGCTCGCGGGTCTGCGTACCCACATCCATCCACATTCATCTAATTTCATGCAATTCTACTCATTTTGCCATGGGGTGTAGAGAAAATGTTGCGGTTTTAAAGCAAGTTTGCTGCAATTCTCCACATTTTGCCATGGGCGGAGAGAAGATTTAGCAATTGTATTACTAATTTCATGCAATTCTACACATTTTACCATAGGGTGTAGAGAAATGTTTGCAGTTTTTAATATAATATCTGAGTGAGACTAACTAACAAAATTAATGTGGGTCCCCTGGCCGGTAATTCGACCATGGTAACAAGTTTAGATAGCTGGCTGCTAAACTAATACTGTTAGCTGACATGGGCTAATTGACTGACTATCAGTGACTGACATAACAAGAGAAAAACTGCTGATGCTCTACGAAATTTCGAAATTGCACCTTGTGTATTCTACTATTCTAACTCGCCACGAGGGGAATTGATCCAAGGGCTGCATGGCCGCCAGTTGCCTATCCCTGGTTTAGACTGAGTAGTCCAATTATTGTAGAATAACAAAATGTGTAACTATTATAAACACTCTATATCATGTCTCAGCTCCTTGCAGGAGAGTAATATCTTGGAGGATGAGGGATGTTTACATGGACTTCTAGCACAAGTTCAATAGGGCTGGGAATTGCCAAGGACCTCATGATACGATGTTATCACGATACTTAGGTGCCGATACGATATGTATTGCGATTCTCACAATTCTATATGTATTGTGATTCGATACTGTCACGACTTCGGCCGAGGCTGCCTCCCCCCCTTGTTCGGGCAGGCTTCGGCGTTCGTCGTCACCGGAGTACTAACCACTGCCGCCCCAATCATCATCACAATTGTCTTGTCTCGTTATCACACACACCTGGTTCTAATCCCCTAATTAGTCTGTGTATAAGTGTTCCCTCTGTCCCCTTGTCCTTGTGGGTGAATGTTTATTGTAGAGGTTAGTGAAGCTCGGTGGAGCTCGTGTATTTTGTATCGACGGGAGTATTTTCCCGTGTGCCTTGTATTTTCCAGTGCACCTGTTTTGTGCCCTGGAGTGTGTTTGACACATTTCTGCGTAAACCTGTATTTTGCGGATTAAAGCCTGTTATTCTGTGATTTACCCTCCTGCGCCTGACTCCTTCAACACCACCTCATCACAGAATCACCCACCCGCGAATATGGAGTCAGCGGTAGAAGAGCGCATGCCTGGAGTCGTGGCACGGGTCCAGGAGCATTCCACGATGCTGCCCAGCTTGGGGGAAGCGATGGATCGGATTCTTCAGGTCGTCCAATGCCTGGAGAGGAGAGAACCCGATCTGTTGAGACCAGCTGGCCAACCGGATCCAGCCACCTACACCCCAGCACCCAGAGGGATCCAGATATCCCGACCACGGGCATTTGATGGGACGACGGCGCTGTGCCAGGGATTCCTCCTCCAATTGGAGCTTTACTTCGCCAGCATCAGGCCGGAACCATCGGAGCGGGAGAAGTTGTCCGTACTCGTTTCCTGCCTCTGTGGGAAAGCCCTGGAGTGGACCAACGCGGTGTGGAACGAAGGAGGAGCCGCGTTGGAGGACTACAGGGAGTTCGCTCGCCTCTTTCGGGTGGTCTTCGATCACCCGCCCGAGGGTAGAGAGGCGGGTGAGCGACTGGTCCATCTGAGGCAGGGGACGAGGACCGCGCAGCACTTCGCGTTGGAGTTTCGGACGCTGGCAGCGTGGTCCGGGTGGAACGAGCGGGCCCTGATCGACCATTTCCGGTGCCATCTGCGGGAGGACGTCCGACGGGACCTAGCCTGCCGAGACACCATGTTGTCCTTCAATAAACTGGTGGACATGGCCATTCGTGTGGACAACCTGCTGGCAGCCAGAGGACGTCCTGGTAGGGGTCTGCCCGTTTCCATCCCGGACGACTCAGATCCCGAGCCGATGGAGCTGGGTGGAGCCGCCAGCCGAGAGAGCGGAGGAAGACAGCGACAGTGCCACTCTGGTGGCACGAAGGGACAATACACCACACGTCGTAGTCAACGTTCTTTTGGGCCGGGAGGCGGCAGGCAGGGCACTCACGCATCACCCCAGGTATCGAACACCCACACTTGTTCAGAGCCCTCTGCTGCGCACTGTACCCTACCTATCCACTTTCCCGATCTCATGGTAGTTCCCCAGTGTAAGGTGCTAGTCGATTCAGGCGCAGCTGGGAACTTTATGGACAGGGCATTCGCACGCCATCAAGGCATAATATTGGTTCCCTATCCATTCCACTCTCCATCAGAGCACTTGATAGTCGACCAATAGGGGTTTGTTACGGAAGTCACGATACCAGTCACCATGATCACCCAGGAGACTCATTGTGAGCAGGATATTTTTTCAATTATTGAATCTCCTGCTTTCCCTGTGGTATTAGGTATCCCTTGGCTAGCACTCCACAACCCCACCTTCTCATGGCCGCAGAGGGCTCTCACGGGGTGGTCGCGAGTATGTCAGGGCAGGTGTCTAGATGTTTCCGTTGGTGCAACCACGGTGGAAAGTCCAGACAGTACCTCCACCGTGCGCATTCCCCCTGAATACCTCGATCTGGCGCAAGCATTCTCTAAAACGCAGGCGACTAAATTACCACCTCATCGGGCGGGGGATTGCGCGATAAACCTCCGGGTAGACGCTGTACCTCCCAGGAGTCATATATACCCCCTGTCACAGGTTGAAACGGTGGCTATGGAAACCTATGTCACCGAGTCCCTGCGCCAGGGGTATATATGTCCCTCCACTTCACCCGCCTCCTCAAGTTTCTTCTTTGTGAAGAAGAAGGACAGAGGTCTGCGCCCGTGCATTGATTATCGACCACTGAACAGGGAGACGATAAGATTTAGTTATCCTCTCCCCCTCATTCCTTCGTGATTGAATCAATGCATGGGGCGTGCTTCTTCACCAAATTAGATCTCAGGAGTGCATACAACCTGGTGCGTATCCGAGAGGGAGATGAGTGGAAGACAGCATTCAGCACAACCACGGGGCATTATGAATACCTGGTGATGCCCTATGGTTTGATGAATGCTCCCTCAGTTTTCCAGTCCTTTGTGAACGAGGTGTTTCGGGACATGCTTGGTCGCGGTGTAGTGGTCTACATCGATGACATCCTGATGTATTCCGCTACGCGCGCCGAGCATGTGTCCCTGGTTCGCAAGGTGCTGGCCCGACTGTTGGAAAATTACCTTTATGCTAAGGCAGAGAAGTGTATGTTTTTCCAGCAGTCCGTCTCCTTCCTTGGATACAGCATTTCCACCTCAGGTGTGGAGATGGAGGGAGATCACATTTCAGCTGTGCGTAATTGGCCGACTCCAACCACGGTTAAGGAGGTGCAGCGCTTCCTTGGCTTTGCCAACTACTATCAGAGGTTTATCCGGGGCTTTGGCAAGGTGGCAGCTCCCATTACATCCCTGTTGAAGGGTGGGCCGTCCCGGCTCCGCTGGTCTGCTGAGGCTGACCTGGCCTTCAGGAGACTGCGGGGTCTGTTCACCTCAGCTCCGGTACTGGCCCACCCCGATCCATCACTACCGTTCGTAGTGGAGATGGATTGCTGTCCGAGGTAGGGATTGGCGCTGTCCTGTCCCAACGCTCGGGAACGCCACCCAAGAACAGGCATTACGCACAGATCCATCTCCACCGCAGTGTCCAGCTGGGCTGCGGTACGTGCCTGCTCTTATCCGTGATCGTCTGATCTTCTGGGCACACACGTCACCCTCCTCTGGTCACCCAGATATCGGCCGTACAGTGTGCTGCTTGAGCGGAAAGTACTGGTGGCCTACATTGGCTAAGGACATGAGGGTGTACGTCTCCTCCTGCTCGGTGTGCGCCCAGAGTAAGGCACCTAGGCACCTCCCAGTGGGTAAGCTACAACCATTACCAGTTCCACAACGACCATGGTCTAATCTTAGTATTGATTTTCTGACTGATCTTCCCCTTTCCCAAGGTAACACCACCATCCTGGTCGTTGTGGATCGCTTCTCCAAGTCCTGCCGCCTACTTCCTCTGCCCGGTCTCCCCACGGCCCTGCAGACTGCGGAGGCCCTGTTTACTCACGTCTTCCGGCACTACGGGGTGCCAGAGGATATAGTGTCCGACCGAGGTCCCCAGTTCACGTCCAAGGTTTGGAAGGCGTTCATGGAACGTCTGGGGGTCTCAGTCAGCCTGACCTCTGGGTTTCACCCTGAGTCAAATGGGCAGGTGGAATGAGTAAATCAGGATGTGGGTAGGTTCCTGCGGTCCTACTGCCAGGACCGGCCGGGGGGGTTGTCGGTTGCTTGCCATGGGACGAATATGCCCAGAACTCTCTCTGCAACTCCTCTACTAACCTAACACCATTCCAATGTGTTTTAGGGTACCAACCGGTTCTGGCACCGTGGCACCAGAGCCAGACCGACCGAGGCTCCTGCGGTGGATGACTGGTTTCGTCGCGCGGAGGAGATGTGGGATGCTGCCCACATTCACCTCCAGCGCGCCGTGCGTCGTCAGAAGGCCAACGCTGACCGTCACCGCAGGGATCAGGTCTGGCTCTCGACCCGGAATCTGCCCCTCCGCCTGCCCTGCCGGAAGCTTACTTCCCCCTGATTACCGTATTAACCCCTTGTTTCATGTGTCTCTCCTCAGGCTGGTGGTGGTTGGTCCGCTCCAGGAGTCTGAGGTGCGGGAGGTTCCTCCACCTCCACTGGACATCGAGGGGGCCCCAGCGTCCTCTGTCCGTGCCATCCTGGATTTGAGGCGTCGGGTGGGGGGCCTTCAGTACCTCGTGGAGTGGGAGGGGTACGTCCGGAGGAATGGTGCTGGGTCCCGGTGAGGGATATCCTTGATCCCTCCCTGTTGCGGGATTTCCACCGTCGCCATCCGGCTCGCCCTGCTCCGCGTCCTCCTGGCCGTCCCCGAGGCCGGGGTCTGCGTGCTGCTGGAGCTGCGCGTCAGGGGGGGGGGGGGGGTACTGTCACGACTTCGGCCGAGGCTGCCTCCCCTCCTTGTTCGAGCAGGCTTCGGTGTTCGTCGTCACCGGGGTACTAACCACTGCCGCCCCAATCATCATCACAATTGTCTTGTCTCGTTATCACACACACCTGGTTCTAATCCCCTAATTAGTCTGTGTATAAGTGTTCCCTCTGCTCCCTTGTCCTTGTGGGTGATTGTTTATTTTGGAGGTTAGTGAAGCTCGGTGGAGCTCGTGTATTTTGTATCGACGGGAGTATTTTCCCGTGTGCCTTGTATTTTCCAGTGGACCTGTTTTGTGCCCTGGAGTGTGTTTGACGCATTTCTGCGTAAACCTGTATTTTGCGGATTAAAGCCTGTTATTCTGTGATTTACCCTCCTGCGCCTGACTCCTTCAACACCACCTCATCACAGATACTGTGATTTTATTGTGATTTGATGTTCCTAACATATTGGTCACCATATGTCTGCTGCAGAGAGACAAGAGAGAGCATGAGAAAATTAGTTTTGATCAGTCATGGAAATAAAAGTGCTGAAAACAAATTGGCTCCCTATTTAAGAAGAAGAAGGAGAACAAGTTATGTAAGAAAAATAATATTGTGATATTGACAAAACCATATGATATATGGTCAAAAAGAATATCCCCTTATGTAACTCTATCATTGTTTGTCCCCCATCACTAAAGTTCAACACAAGTAATGTGTGGACACACACACATGCATGAATACAAACACACACACACAAACACGCACAAACAGGAGGAAGTCCCTTTGAGGTCTGTCAGTAGTCCCATGTAGCTCAGTTGGTAGAGCATGGCAGTTGCAACGCCAGGGTTGTGGGTTCGACCATTTCGACCCACGGGGGACTATTATGAAAATGTTTGCACTCACTACTGTAAGTTGCTCTGGATAAGAGCGTCTGCTAAATGACTAAAATGTAAAATGTCCACCTTTCACGGGACTGTGTTGTAATGTGAGCTGACCAGAGGAGAGGAGACACCCAACACCTGCTGACAGTCTGCCATAGTGTCATGCTGCCTAAGCAAAACACACTGAATTCCCTTACAGTGGATTCCCTGGGAGATGCCTTAGTTCTAGGAATATATACCAATCCCCAGGGAAGACTTCCTACAGAGATAACATTGTTAAAGGAGCATTTAAACTACTGTTTACAGTACACAAAATACAAACTGCTTAATATGTACATTACTGGGAGATGCTTAATAGGGTATGTCATTTGTATCAGACAGCAAAACTGCACAACACAACGTCTGGAGGCACTCAAGGCCATTCCTTCCATGCTACCAGGAAATAACAGTGTGAACTGAAGGAGTGAGAGATAAATGCATGTTAACTGTCTGTTGGAGCTGTGGCTGTTGTGATCTTTGCCCTGTAATGTATCACCAAGAGGAGACACAAAGTGTATAGCTACTACTATGGTTTAAATTGGACTGCATGTTTCTATCTGTAAAGGACATATGGCAAAATACAGTATTGCAATGAATGATCCAGACATTATTAAGTTATAACTTTGGTCACATGGTCATATATAGAGCTTGAGACACTTCAAGACATTGAAGGAAGAACCAGTTTGTGTGAAGTGACAGTGGGAAGACTAGTTTGGGTGTGTGGAGAAAGGATCTGTCATCGTTGGTGGGCAGTGTGGCAGGTCTGGACTAGCATAAAGCATTCTGGGAGGATAAAGGATGTGGATATGGTTTGTCTGACCTAGTTAATGAGTCTAGAGTTTGTTCCTCTTGTGTTTTACATCTACGGTAAGCCATAGGGGTCAGCATGCTACATTCACGTTGCACCCACTGAAAAGCTATGATAGAGGGATAAGAGACACTTGTTGGTCGAAATACTATGTGAAATCACTGTATTCATCGGCAGGGAGAGAGTTACTGTCCATTAAAAACACATGATTCTTGTCAAAATTACACTTCTCCCTGAAGAGGCTCAGTTGATGCTTCCCATACGTAGGCTAAGAGCCACAGTCGGGATAAATCTTCTCAAACCCTGTGATTAGGGCTCTGTAATGCCTGAGAGCACCGAAAATGCTGCTTCAAATCTGCATCGCCCCTCAAAAAACACAGCTGGCTTGATTTTAGATTAGCAGCATTCGGTATTCAGTCTCTTTCCATCATATTTGCTGATGAAACGTCTCAACTTTGTAACAGAATGACCCAATTCGACAATCTGCAGCAAAGTAATTATGTGTCAAGTCAACATCTTCTGAAATGAAAGAGCGGCTTTAGAGAAGTACTTAGCCTGGAAATCACATTTCACAGATAAAATTGTTAGGCCTACAGCATTATCTATTAACCAATCAGTTAGTTAATTGTTCCAACCTAACATGTTTAGCCTTGACGTACATGAATTGAGCCTTTAAGCATCAGACATTTTCAAACTACAGTCGGTGGTGTTGTACAGGCTTGTCATGATTTATTCATTCATTGAGATGATTCCACGAAAAGAACAGCTCAGAAATAACTACACTGTCATCACATGACTGTAGCTGCCATCAAAGCAGAGAGGAACGAGGTACATTATACACAGAAGTAGCATCTATGAAGAATTAATGGGATTCTTACCAAAGATAAAACTCAAATCAAGTCACTTTGAAGTGCATTATCACAAAGTCTCAATACACTTTACATAGGGAATGAACAGACATGGTAGTTAGAAGAGGGAATGTTAGTTTACCCTGCCCTCACTCAGAGGACAATTGGGTGGAATCCATTTTGGATAACATAGACATAGCATCCCCTAAAACCCTTCAGAATGGCACACCCAGGGAACCACACCTTAATGGTCTGTGCCCCAGCTGTAAGCCCAACTGCAGGCTCTGAAATTGGCATCAATTAGAGCTTTCCCACCCTGGCTCACCCAGGGAGTTGGATTTTAGGGAAACCAGTAAGCAGATAATTTGATTTTCCCTTCAGGGAATACTGCTTACGTCCCAAATAGCACCCTATTCCATATATAGTGCACTACTTTTGACCAGGGCCCATAGAGCTCTGGTCAAAAGTAGTGCAATATGTAGGGAATAGGGTACCATTTGGGACAGACCCACTGCCTGTTTGAAATGGATCTGGTAAATGCATACAGAGAAACCATCAGACCAGAACAAGACAAACATCTGTAAATAACTTTAAGTCTCTAATAGATGACTTTTCTAAGTGGAAAAACAACCTTTAGCAAATAGCTAAACAATAGCTAATTATTGTTTACGAAACTATTTCCGTAATAGTTCTTATTTGTCTTGGCATACTTCAGTTACTCTGAAATATTTACCAACAACAACCCCATCCCTCTGTCTGCCAGTCTATTTTCTCAACCACCCCTCAGGGCATCATGTCACTTCAGATGTTAGAATACAGCTTCAGATATTAGAATACAACTTCAGACGTTAGAATACAACTTCAGACTTCAGAATACAACTTCAAACGTTAGAATACAACTTCAGACTTCAGAATACAACTTCAAACTTCAGAATATAACTTCAGACGTTAGAATACAACTTCAGACTTCAGAATACAACTTCAAACTTCAGAATATAACTTCAGACGTTAGAATACAACTTCAGACGTTAGAATACAACTTAAAACTTCAGAATATAACTTCAGACGTTAGAATACAACTTCAGACTTCAGAATACAACTTCAAACTTCAGAATATACCTTCAGACGTTAGAATACAACTTCAGACGTTAGAATACAACTTCAGACGTTAGAATACAACCTGAGATGTTAAGAGGACATCCAATAAGATGACTCAGTTCCTCATCTGAATCATTCCCATGCTATGTTTGCTATGTTCACAGGGTTCTAGAGTGCAGTGTTGTGGTCCGCTAGATCAGATGAGGCCAACACTTCTCCTGGAGAGCTACTGGGTACGTCGGCTTTATATCCAACCCCACTGTACTGTAACATACCTGATTCAGCTTATCAAGGTCCTGGTGAGCAGCTAATGAGTAGAATCAGATGTGATTAGATTGGGGTTGGAGCAAAAGCCTGCAAGAGAGGTAGCTCTCCCGGAGGAGGGTTGGACACCCCTGGTCTAGATCATTCCTAATCAATCATGACAGCTAGTCTAGACCTGTGATGCTGTCTAAGGGCAAACTAAGGAGAGGTATAATGTCCTCCTGTCAAACAGTAACAAGGGACATGTGGTGACCACACACCTCATCCATCACCTCAACCAACGCCAGGTCACATTGGGCCCTGAATCATTTGGTATCACTTTATTGAAAGCCTGCAGGTGTAATGCAATATGATGTAATTACAGTATAATGCATTGTAAGACTTGTTATAAGCAGCATGTATGTGTTTAAAATATTTTCCCGCAATACGTCCTTAAAAAGAGGTTCAAACCCAGACCCTGATAACAGGCTAGTGTTAATTCCCATCGAGGGAAGCCTTACTGTACTTTGATTATAAAGCATTTAAGCCCAAGACTGCCCAACACTTTACTTGTACTCTGGTCTAAGCTGCAGCTTACACAGACACAAATCCACACCAAGACTGTACTGTAGACTTACACAGACACAAATCCACACCAAGACTGCACTGTAGACTTACACAGACACAAATCCACACCAAGACTGTACTGTAGACTTACACAGACACACATCCACACCAAGACTGTACTGTAGACTTACACAGACACAAATCCACACCAAGACTGCACTGTAGACTTACACAGACACAAATCCACTGCAGCACTGTAAATTAGGGTGGCCACATTTAAAATACCCAAATGCGGAACAACAGGATGATTTTGCGGGACATTCATGGGACAGTGTTGCCTACATAACATTTTTTGGTGGGGGGGGCAGCAACGACAGATGTAGCTTATTGAATCTCATTATAGAATATGCATAAAATGCATCGTCCAATTGTAACATCTGGCTATGCCCACGCATATTGTCTCAAGAACATTTTGTATTTTTAATACCCTCAAACACCAAGTTAGGCTACCTCATTTCAAAATGGGCCATCATCACTGTCAATCGTGAATGATAATTCTTATCACGTTTTACCGGTGAAACGTCCAGTCTAACAGTAAACTACTTGCATCTGCATACCAGTCATTTGATATCAATCAGTTTCATGGGAATATGCATTTAGATCTTTCTGAATTACTGTTTCGTGAACAAATTATTATTATTATTTTAGTTTTTTTTTCTGGTGTTAACAAACTATAGCCTAGCCAACAGCCTTCCTGTATGTTGTTTAAATCCAAGCACATTCTGCCTTGTGGCGGGCGCGATTGAGTTTTGGCCACATGAGAGAAAAAGTGTGACTATTCAGCTAACATTAACCATCCTAAAATCTCATGAGAAATTAGGTGGTGTTTTTGGTGTAACAGTAACATTATACTAAGCTATTATATTTGTTTCTGTTATGTAGAATACAAATTAATCATTATGTGATCTTCCAAGACATTGATTCAGCTTTGATCTAACTTTACCAAAGGAGCACCATTGTGACACTCCGGTGCGCTCCAGCAGCACTACACCCCTGCTCCCACTGCACCCAACAAGCTAATTGAAGCGCACCTAGGCTACTCTTTTGCCTCACGCAAAATGAGAGACCACATGTGTGACTGTTTTATGAAAATCTGTGAATATTTGGCCAAGGAAACATTTCTTGATGGTCTCAGGGAATGTAAAACAGTTAGGAAGAGATACTTTAAAATGGGATTGTTGAATGAGCAACTAATGAACATGGAGAGCCTCACAAGTTTGACGAAATAACCTTATTTATTCAGTCTAATACAGTCTTTACTTAGGCTACTTCTGTGGGTCTTCGTCAGAAGCACGCTTTTTGTAAGTAGTTAGTCCTGACTGCCGTCTAAATTTAGCTGGAATTTAACCCGGAAGGATTTGAGAAATGTGATTGATTGAGGCCTGCCTCTCATCTTGCGCCGTGCAGAATATCAGATCTCAACAACGATTGGAGAAGTGCTTAATATCACCAGCACCACATCCTTATGATCCAGTATATACACTACATCACCAAAAGTATGTGGCACACCTTCTCGTAGAACATCTCATTCCAAAATCATGGGCATTGACATGGAGTTGTCCCCCCTTTGCTGCTATAACAGCCTCCACTCTTCAGGGAAGGCTTTCAACTAGATGTTGGAACATTGCTGCGGCGACTTGCTTCCATTCAGCCACAAGAGCATTAGTGAGGTCAGGCACTGATGTTGGGCGATTAGGCCTGGCTCACAGTCACATTCCAATTAATCCCAAAGGTGTTCAATGGGGTTGAGGTCAGGGCTCTGTGCAGGCCAGTCAAGCTCTTCCACACCGATCTCGACCAACCATTGCTGTACGGACCTCGCTTTGTGCACAGGGGCATTGTCATGCTGAAACAGGAAAGGGCCTTCCCCAAACTGTTGCCACAAAGTCAGAAGCACAGAATCATCTAGAATGTCATTGTATGGTGTAGCGTTAAGATTTCCCTTCACTGAAACTAAGGGGCCTATCCCAAACCATGAAAAACAGCCCCAGACCATTATTCCTCCTCCACCAAACTTTACAATTGGAACTACTAATTGGGGCAGGTAGCGTTCTCCTGGCATCTGCCAAACCCAGATTCTTCCTTCGGACTGCCAGATAGTGAAGCGTGATTCATCACTCCAGAGAACGTGTTTCCACTGCTTTAGAGTCCAATGGCGGCGAGCTTTAAACCACTCCAACCGACGCTTGGCATTGCGCATGGTGATCTTAGGCTTGTGTGTGGCTGCTCGGCCATGGAAGCCCATTTCATGAAGCTCCCGACGAACAGTCCTTGTGCTGACACTGCTTCCAGAGGCAGTTTGGAACTCAGATTTGTATGCGCTACGTGCTTCAGCACTCAGCAGTCCCGTTCTGTGAGCTTGTGTGGCCTACCACTTCGCGGCTGAGCCGTTGTTGCTCCTAGACGTTTTCACTTCACAATAACAGCACTTACAGTTGACCGGGGCAGCTCTAGCAGGGAAAACATTTGATGCACTGACTTGTTGGAAAGGTGGCATCCTATGACGGTGCCATATTGAAAGTCACTGAGCTCTTCAGTAAGGCCATTATACTGCCAATGTTTGTCTATGGAGATTGGATGGCTGTGTGCTCGATTTTATACACCTGTCAGCAATTGTGTGGCTGAAATAGCCGAATCCAATAATTTTAAGGGGTGACCACATACTTTTCTATATATAGTGTATCTTGTCATAAGTGCAACGTGACTCCAAGAGACAGGTCGGAATGTCTGACTCAAATATGGGACAAATCAACTTTTTTTCTAAATGAGAGGTGTTTGAATTTGTTGATCAAATGCGGGACATGATTGTTTAGTTGCGGGACGTGGGACAAAGGGCCAAAATGCGTGACTGTCCCGCACAATCCGGGACATGTGGTCACCGCTCACCCTACTGTAAGTACTGTATGCCCTGGTCTGTCCCACCTGCTCAAGTTCATTAGAAAGAAACACATTAGCTATTGTTCGTCAGCTGGCTACTATGAAGAATGGTAGTTCTTGGCTTGCTTGTATCATCTTGTGCCGACTTGTACTCTATGTGCCTCAACTTACCATACAGGATGTACTATGAGTCAATGTAGCTTTTACATAATAACTTGAGGCCCACGTTCAGATATTGTTGCATAATGTCATGGGAAGGAAAACAGAAAAAACTGAAGAGATTCGGTTGCAAAGTATAGAAGGTGGCACGCTCTCCCCCAAACCACTGACACACACAGAAACACTAGAAATCAAAGGGGTGTTATGGCATACATCAATGGAACATTGACTAGTCAAACATTAGGCAAAGGAAAGCACTGTGCTCTCTGCTTGATAAAATAACAATAATTTAATACAATGACGTAATGGAGTCCAGACCAGGGAGAATTATTCACAAAAACAATTAGGGTTGATGAATAGAGGCCAATTCAAGGCGTTAGCCTATGTTTTACAGCAGTTTACAGCACAAAACTAATCTGGATCTGAGTTAAAGACTAATCTGCTATTTCAGAATAAAAAAATGTAAAAGGGAGCTTATGGAAATGATATAACAACACAAAATATGTCCTGGAGGAAGCATTGCCATTTAAAGCAAAACTGCAATCCACAGATGATTGTTAATTAGCTAACTAGTTCTCTGTGTTATTTTCGTTCAACAGTGTTTTTCAGACTTTAAAAGCATCCCAATGCCAATAAATTATTTTTGATGCTGCAATTAAAGTATACAGTACATATTTATTTGGAACCAATTAGTGCCTTCCTTTTCAGCCTTAGTACAAGTCCCCTGTAGCTCAGTTGGTAGAGCATGGCGCTTGCAACGCCAGGGTTGTGGGTTCGTTTCCCACGGGGGGCCAGTATGAAAAATGTATGCACTCACTAACTATAAGTCGCTCTGGATAATAGCGTCTGCTAAAATGTAAAACGTAACACTGTTCAGTTGGGTGTAACTAGGTCTTCTACTAGCTAGCTCATGAATGTCTGCTAGTCCAGGGACAATTCCATCTATACTAATGATCACAGAGGATGGATGAGTCCCAAATGACTCCCTATGTAGTGGAGTACTTTTGACCAGGGTCCATGGGGCTACAGAAAAAGTAGTGCACCATATTAATAGGATATAAATGTTTATGTATGAAAATGTTAAGTCGTTTATTGTTTTTTTCCTATGTATGTTTTTAGTTTGTTGTAAAAAAAAATCAAAAATCAAAGACAAAATGCAAAAACATGTAAAATAAAATATTTGAAAAAAATAAGGTATAGGATGTCATCTGGGACACAAACGATCTGTAATTAACAGTATTTCTTTGATCAGACTGAAGCACTAAAATCCTCATGCTCAGACCCTGCATTCCAAACAAACACAACTCAAAGGCCACTGAGGAGAAAGAATCTAGCCTACAGTTCCTTTTGTCTCCTCCTCACAAAGATGGTGTGAATGTAAAACTGAAACTTCTCTTTGTGATGAATATACATGGACCAACCGGAGAGGACACAACAACGTGTTCCATATAAGGACCTGTTCAGACCAGGCTTAATGTGTCTGTGAAACCGGCCATAAAAGTATTCAGTATCGTTTGATAAAAGTTTAGGGCATCTATTGTACTATTTACACAACATTGTTTATTTACCTTGATCCCTCTATGAAACTACTGTGAGAGTTTCTGTGTATTCACTGGCAGGGAGTTGAATGACACTGATGTCAACAGAGAGAGATTCACACTGTCAGATACAAGGACACAGTCAGTCCCCTCTGATGATGACATCTACTTTTAACATCCGTATTATATTATTCAGATGCTTCCCATATGTCCTTACATGGCATTCATGCTGCCTCCTGTAATAAAGAAACAACAGTAATAGTATGGTTAACCACATATAAGTATGTCCGGACAGCCAAAGTCTTACTATTTCAAATTACTTACAGTGGGGGGAAAAATTATTTAGTCAGCCACCAATTGTGCAAGTTCTCCCACTTAAAAAGATGAGAGAGGCCTGTAATTTTCATCATAGGTACACATCAACTATGACAGACAAAATGAGAAGAAAAAAATCCAGAAAATCACATTGTAGGATTTTTTATGAATTTATTTGCAAATTATGGTGGAAAATAAGTATTTGGTCAATAACAAAAGTTTCTCAATACTTTGTTATATACCCTTTGTTGGTAATGACACAGGTCAAACATTTTCTGTAAGTCTTCACAAGGTTTTCACACACTGTTGCTGGTATTTTGGCCCATTCCTCCATGCAGATCTCCTCTAGAGCAGTGATGTTTTGGGGCTGTCGCTGGGCAAAACTGACTTTCAACTCCCTCCAAAGATTTTCTATGGGGTTGAGATCTGGAGACTGGCTAGGCCACTCCAGGACCTTGAAATGCTTCTTACGAAGCCACTCCTTCGTTGTCCGGGCGGTGTGTTTGGGATCATTGTCATGCTGAAAGACCCAGCCACGTTTCATCTTCAATGCCCTTGCTGATGGAAGGAGGTTTTCACTCAAAATCTCACGATACATGGCCCCATTCATTCTTTCCTTTACACGGATCAGTCGTCCTGGTCCCTTTGCAGAAAAACAGCCCCAAAGCATGATGTTTCCACCCCCATGCTTCACAGTAGGTATGGTGTTCTTTGGATGCAACTCAGCATTCTTTGTCCTCCAAACACGACGAGTTGAGTTTTTACCAAAAAGTTATATTTTGGTTTCATCTGACCATATGACATTCTCCCAATCCTCTTCTGGATCATCCAAATGCACTCTAGCAAACTTCAGACGGGCCTGGACATGTACTGGCTTAAGCAGGGGGACACGTCTGGCACTGCAGGATTTGAGTCCCTGGCGGCGTAGTGTGTTACTGATGGTAGGCTTTGTTACTTTGGTCCCAGCTCTCTGCAGGTCATTCACTAGGTCCCCCCGTGTGGTTCTGGGATTTTTGCTCACCGTTCTTGTGATCATTTTGACCCCACGGGGTGAGATCTTGCGTGGAGCCCCAGATCGAGGGAGATTATCAGTGGTCTTGTATGTCTTCCATTTCCTAATAATTGCTCCCACAGTTGATTTCTTCAAACCAAGCTGCTTACCTATTGCAGATTCAGTCTTCCCAGCCTGGTGCAGGTCTACAATTTTGTTTCTGGTGTCCTTTGACAGCTCTTTGGTCTTGGCCATAGTGGAGTTTGGAGTGTGACTGTTTGAGGTTGTGGACAGGTGTCTTTTATACTGATAACAAGTTCAAACAGGTGCCATTACAGGTAACGAGTGGAGGACAGAGGAGCCTCTTAAAGAAGAAGTTACAGGTCTGTGAGAGCCAGAAATCTTGCTTGTTTGTAGTTGACCAAATACCTATTTTCCACCATAATTTGCAAATAAATTCATAAAAAATCCTACAATGTGATTTTCTGGATTTTTTTCCTCAATTTGTCTGTCATAGTTGACGTGTACCTATGATAAAAATTACAGGCCTCTCTCATCTTTTTAAGTGGGAGAACTTGCACAATTGGTGGCTGACTAAATACTTTTTTTCCCCACTGTAAGAGGTTAAGCAAACGAGCTCACCTACAAGATAACCTTGACCCAGTGTCTCTCTGCAGTCAGTGTAGGTCAAGGTTTATAAGGGAAGATACAAGGGTTGTGGCTAGATGGTATACAGCTACGGCAAAAACAAGTTGCATGTTCTAATTGCGTCAGGGGGAGATTTTAAGCATTTTAGCTAACCCTAACCCTTTTCCTAACCTTAACCTAATTATCCTAACCTGCTATGTTCATTCTCCTAACCTTCTGCGTAAGTTCTCTTCACCTGCTACAAAAAGTCCCTTCTGTCCATAGCTGTATACCATCTAGTCAAAACCAGATACAAGCCATACCAGAAGAAGTCAAGGAAAATTGAATACAGCTGAGAACAGATCTGTGATCTTCCGTTACTGACATTCATGCTGAGGATCCTGGGAACTGAAAGACTATGTGATGACATAAGCCCTGTGTCCACAATGACGTATGAAGGATGACCTTGGATAACAAGTGTTTGAGACCCTCTCTCAAAGAAAGTGTTCGCCGTGCTGTACTTGATCATACAGTCAAACACCCTTTCAAATGCTTTCAAACTACTTCTGACTGCAAAAATAAGCTGTTGACAAAACACTGAGAATCACACCCATGACACCAAGGACTCGCTGTAACATGTTGAAACATTACCAACCACATAGTTGGCCTCTGCTACAACTTGTAGCTGTAGGCAAGACTCACTATCTCAGGGAGGCTAAAGATCAGAAAAACAAGACCAAGAGACATACTCCTACACTTGAACCAAATCCCAAACAAAAGAGAGTGGTTTTCATTTACTAGGCTTCGGCCTATGCATTTCCTAATCCATGTGTTTGGGCTGGTATCAAAACCATGTGTACTATGCCTCCTCCTTGCAGACATGTTGTAATCATAGTGCACATGATGTGAACGATTAAAATACCATCAGGAATGTTTTCAGCTGTAACACTGGAACCATCTGAAGTACGAGAATCTCCCCTGGGTGACCAATAAAGTGTATATTATCTCAACGAAACCAAGCTAACTATCTCAGATAGCAAATGACAGATGATTTATGCTGTCAATGTATAATGGACTAATACAATTATATTATATTATATCCTATCATCAGAGCAAAGTGGACTCAGTCAGGATAGTAAGGAGGAGGGGAAGACTGAGATGAGCCAGTGGTTAGCTCTGTGGTCCACTCCAGTATATCATGTGAACTCTCAAACTTTGTTGGGCTCCTGCTGCAATGAAACAGCAGCTGGACTCTGATGCCTCTCTCTCTCTCTTTTCTTTCTCTCTTTTCTCTCTTTCTCTCTTTCTTTCTTTCTTTCTTTCTTTCTTTCTTTCTCTCTCGCTGAGTCTTTCTCTTGCTCTTTCCCTGCGTCTCAATTCAATTCAATTCAATTCAATTCAATTCAATATACTTTATTGGCATGGAACGTAAAACAATTCCATTTTCAAAGTAAACATATAACAATAATGGTCCAATAAGACAGGAATATACTAGACTGTTAGTAATGAAGCAATAATAATGATAATTATTATCTCTCCATTATAGATCTATCTCTGGCTGTGCTGTCTGCTTCCCCTGGATAGGGGGAGAGGGCTTCAGCAGCCTTGCCATTATTCAATGGAAAAGGAATGTGTGTATATTTTAGGGGCAGAAAAGCAGCCTTCCAAGTTAAGACTTGCTGCATGCAAAGCATACAGTAAAGCTGTCAAAACAGAGCCTTCAGAATGTGTCTAGAATGTTCCAAGTACTTTTTCATTTTAATGCCATTAGCAAACATATTGGCCTTTGCCTAAAATACATATAATTCAAAGACAAGAGCCATGTTCGCAGTTCCGTTTTAAAGCATGTTGAGTCCAAGTATGAGTGATAACCTCTTCTGTGGGAGTCATTAATCCTTGCTGCAGGAAACACGACAGTGGCCAAACATTCTCTGAAACCATTCACTGGTCTCTGAAACCATTCACTGGTCTCTGAAACCATTATTTATTTCTCTCCCAATAACAACACATCCCAGACAGAGCTCTTTGACACTACAGGAAGACACCAATCAAATAATTGTTCTACTGTATCTCACCTGAGCCAAACCTTGGAGAAAGCCTGTTGAAGTGAAAAAGTACATAGAAAACGGAGAACTATTTGACTGCGAGATGTATAGGTTATAAATGTGTTATGAAGTCCTTTATAGGTACTCTTTAAATAAAGTTGCCATTACTAACCAATACTGTGTTAAAGCCTTGGGTGTCAGACTGAGTAGGTTGAGTTTTGCAGTGAGCCAGTCTGGCTGAATCCTGTGCCACTATTGTGGTCCTCTGTAGCTCAATTGGTAGAGCATGGCGCTTGTAACGCCAGGTTCGATCCCCGTGGCGCTTGTAGTGGGTTCGATCCCCGGGACCACCCATACGTAAAAATGTATGCACGCATGACTGTAAGTCGCTTCGGATAAAAGCGTCTGCTAAATGGCATATTATTATTATATATTAATATTACTATTTGGGTGTTTAGTTGTGGTGCTCAGTCACCTTGCTGAACTTTCCCTCTCTCGGTTAAGTAGATTTACCCAGGCTATCCCAGGAGCAGTTCCATTAAACAAGCTATGTTCTTCCCTTTCCAAACAAACCCATGCTATCTGATAATGACTCACCTGTGAAAACAGGGAAACACTGGGGTTGGGAGAAGCGAAGGGAAGGAGGGAATAGAGCGAGGGAGGTCAGAAACATCAGTACATGTGATAATGAGAGAGAGAGAGAGAGAGAGAGAGAGAGAGAGAGAGAGAGAGAGAGAGAGAGAGAGAGAGAGAGAGAGAAGAGAGAGAGAGAGAGAAAGAGCTCTTGACAGCCACCAGGATTAGGGTGCTACTGCCTTCCACATCTCAAGAGGGCCGTTACCTGGGCAACAGTACAGAAGGTAAACCTGGAGTGCCGGCATGTCTGATAGCTATCATGGCATTCAGCCTGCTCACTCTCACTAAACCTGTACGACCATATAAATAAAAGGTTTAAACGGTATAACAGCCAGGCACATTCTTTTTTTATCATACAAAGTTTTCCCATACAAACATTCTGTGGGCTGTGAACCTTTACAGAAAATCCACATGAATTTCACATGTGATCTTATGTGAAGTTAATGTGATAACATGTGACAACATGTAAAAGCAACATTACATTTACATTACATTTTAGTCATTTAGCAGACGCTCTTATCCAGAGCGACTTACAGTTAGTGAATACATATTTTTTTATACTGGCCCCCTGTGGGAATCGAACCCACAACCCTGGCGTTGCAAACGCCATGCTCTATCAACTGAGCTACATCCCTGCCGGCCATTCCCTCCCCTACCCTGGACAACGCTGGGCCAATTGTGCGCCGCCCCTGAGTCTCCCGGTCGCGGCCGGCTGCGACAGAGCCTGGATACGAACCAGGATCTCTAGTGACACAGTTAGCACTGCGATGCAGTGCCTTAGACCACTGCGCCACTCAGGAGACTATGTGATAATATGAAACTACATATGTGAAAACATGATCTCATGTGAAATAAATGTGACATTTCGATGCAAAATTTCAACATGTGATACCATGAAAGTACAAATTTGAGCTTGTGAAAACCTGATCGATTGTGAAATAAATGTGACAACATGGGGATCCACATTATTATTATTTTTTAAGAGTGCCATCTGTATGGAGCCAATTTGAGTTTAAAGGAATTGATCCAAAAGAAAAAAGAATGCAATTTTTATTTTATTTTTATTATTCTTCGAAAGTTAAGTAATGCACGTTCAAACTGAAAATAAAATAAAAATGTAAACAAAAAATATTGTATTGAATGATTTAAAAAATATATCAAATGCATTGAAAATGTTTTTTAATACACATACACTCAATTAGTATTTGGTAGCATTGCCTTTAAATTGTTTAACTTGGGTCAAACGTTTCGGGTAGCCTTCCACAAGCTTCCCACAATAAGTTGGGTGAATTTTGGCCCATTTCTCCTGACAGAGCTGGTGTAACTGAGTCGGGTTTGTAGACCTCCTTGCTCGCATACACTTTTTTAGTTCAGCCCACAGAGTTTCTATAGGATTGAGGTCAGGGCTTTGTGATGGCCACTCCAATACCTTGACTTTGTTGTCCTTAAGCCATTTTGCCACAAATTTGGAAGTATGCTTGGGGTCATGGTCCATTTGGAAAACCCATTTGCGACCAAGCTTTAACTTCCTGACTGATGTCTTGAGATGTTGCTTCAATATATCCACATAATTTTCCTTCCTCATGATGTCATCTATTTTGTGAAGCGCACCAGTCCCACCTGCAGCAAAGCACCCCCACAGCATGATGCTGCCACCCCCGTGCTTCACGGTGTTCTTTGGCTTGCAATTCCACATTTTTTCCTCCAAACATGGTCGATGGTCATTATAGCCAAACAGTTCTATTTTTGTTTCATCAGACCAGAGGACATTTCTCAAAAAAGTATGATATTTGTCCCCATGTGCAGTTGCAAACCGTAGTCTGGCTTTTTTATGGTGGTTTTGGAGCAGTGGCTTCTTCCTTGCTGAGCGGACTTTCCGGTTATGTCGATATAGGACTCGTTTTACTGTGGATATAGATACTTTTGTACCTGTTTCCTCCAGCATTTTCACAAGGTCCTTTGCTGTTGTTCTGGAATTGATTTGCGCTTTTTGCACCAAAGTACGTTAATCTCTAGGAGACAGAACACGTCTCCTTCCTGAGCGGTATGACGGCTGCGTGGTCCCATGGTGTTTATACTTGCATACTATTGTTTGTACAGATGAATGTGGTACCTTCAGGTGTTTGGAAATTGCTCCCAAGGATAAACCAGACTTGTGGAGGTCTACAATATTTTTTCTGAGGCATTGGCTGATTTCTTTTGATTTTCCCATGATGTCAAGCAAAGAGGCACTGAGATTGAAGGTAGGCCTTGAGATACATCCACAGGTACACCTCCAATTGACTCAAATGATGTCAATTAGCCTATCAGAAGCTTCTAAAGCCATGACATCATTTTCTGGAATTTTCCAAGATGTTTAAAGGCACAGTCAACTTAGTGTATGTAAACTTCTGACCCACTGGAATTGTGATACACTGAATTATAAGTGAAATAATCTGTCTGTAAACAATTTTTGGAAAAATTACTTGTGTCATGCACAAAGTAGATGTCCTAACCGACTTGCCAAAACTATAGTTTGTTAACAAGACATTTGTGGTGGTTGAAAAACTAGTTTTATTGACTCCAACCTAAGTGTATGTAAACTACAAAATTAGCAGGGGATCAAATACTTTTTTCCCTCACTGTGTATATATATATATATATATATATATATATATATATATTTATATATATATATATATATATATATATACACAGTGAGGGAAAAAAGTATTTGATCCCCTGCTAATTTTGTATGTTTGCCCACTGACAAAGAAATGATCAGTCTATAATTTTAATGGTAGGTTTATTTGAACAGTGAGAGACAGAATAACAACAACAAAAATCCAGAAAAACGCATGTAAAAAATGTTATAAATTGATTTGCATTTTAATGAGGGAAATAAGTATTTGACCCCCTCTCAATCAGAAAGATTTCTGGCTCCCAGGTGTTTTTTATACAAGTAACGAGCTGAGATTAGGAGCACACTTAAAGGGAGTGCTCCTAATCTCAGCTTGTTACCTGTAGAAAAGACACCTGTCCACAGAAGCAATCAATCAATCAGATTCCAAACTCTCCACCATGGCCAAGACCAAAGTGCTCTCCAAGGATGTCAGGGAGAAGATTGTAGACCTACCATTAGCTGGAATGTGCTACAAGACCATCGCCAAGCAGCTTGGTGAGAAGGTGACAACAGTTAGTGCGATTATTCGCAAATGGAAGAAACACAAAATAACTGTCAATCTCCCTCGGCCTGGGGCTCCATGCAAGATCTCACCTCGTGGAGTTGCAATGATCATGAGAACGGTGAGGAATCAGCCCAGAACTACATGGCAGGATTTGTCAATGATCTCAAGGCAGCTGGGACCATAGTCACCAAGAAAACAATTGGTAACACACTACGCCGTGAAGGACTGAAATCCTGCAGCACCCGCAAGGTCCCCCTGCTCAAGAAAGCACATATACAGGCCCGTCTGAAGTTTGCCAATGAACATCTGAATGATTCAGAGGAGAACTGGGTGAAAGTGTTGTGGTCAGATGAGACCAAAATGGAGCTCTTTGGCATCAACTCAACTCGCCGTGTTTGGAGGAGGAGGAATGCTGCCTATGACCCCAAGAACACCATCCCCACTGTCAAACATGGAGGAGGAAACATTATGCTTTGGGGGTGTTTTTCTGCTAAGGGGACAGGACAACTTCACCGCATCAAAGGGTCGATGGACGGCGCCATGTACCGCCAAATCTTGGTTGAGAACCTCCTTCCCTCAGCCAGGGCATTGAAAATGGGTCGTGGATGGGTATTCCAGCATCACAATGACCCAAAACACACGGCCAAGGCAACAAAGGAGTGGCTCAAGAAGAAACACATTAAGGTCCTGGAGTGGCCTAGCCAGTCTCCAGACCTTAATCCCATAGAAAATATGTGGAGGGAGCTGATGGTTCGAGTTGCCAAACGTCAGCCTCGAAACCTTAATGACTTGGAGAAGATCTGCAAAGAGGAGTGGGACAAAATCCCTCCTGAGATGTGTGCAAACCTGGTGGTCAACTACAAGAAACATCTGACCTCTGTGATTGCCAACAAGGGTTTTGCCACCAACTACTAAGTCATGTTTTGCAGAGGGGTCAAATACTTATTTCCCTCATTAAAATGCAAATCAATGTATAACATTTTTTACATGCATTTTTCTGGATTTTTTTGTTGTTATTCTGTCTCTCACTGTTCAAATAAACCTACCATTAAAATTATAGACTGATCATGTCTTTGTCAGTGGGCAAACGTACAAAATCAGCAGGGGATCAAATACTTTTTTCCCTCACTGTGTGTATATATATATATATATAATTGTTTGTATGTATAAGTAGTGTAGTATAGCTAGTATTGTGTGTGTTTGTTAGTTTCTTCAAATGTACTATTCTCTAATTCGTGGCTGCAACTAGTGCTAGCTAGCTAACAATAGCTGATAGGTGCTAGCTAGCAGTTGGAACGTAACGACATCAACATGAAGAGGATCAAGACGTGTACCCTGAAGAAAGATAGGATAATATTTCAGAGAAGAGAGGTCAGCTCCTCTGAACATAGCTGTGTGCCGCTGTGCAGCTCCTCTCTTATCCAGTCTGTCATTCCACTCTTTCCCTGCCGATGATGAGCTACGAAAGAAGTGGGTGATAATATCTGGCGAGAACTTCACCATTGGGAAAAGCTCTAAGGTCTCTGGCAGACATTTCCTTCCTGAAGATGTAGTTGAGCCAACTCCGGGAGAGCTGCATCATCTGAGGAAGGAGGCAGTGCCTCTTCTTTTCCATTGGAACAATTATGTTCTTCCCTCAAGGCCGAGTGTTTGGGAGAAGAGAGAGAAATGGCACATCGACGATGCAGAGGATGGTGGAGATGAAGTTGATGATGATGATATGGACTGTGTTCCCAGAACCACAACTACTGTGCAGTACCTGAGCCAGCAGCAGTTGACTTGGCTGTTGACTTGGCCTGGTCTGAACAGGAGGAGTTGCAGAGTGAGATAGATAGCTAGGCTTGGGAGAGAGCTGGAAGAGATAACAACTTCTGACTGTCTTGATCTGCAGGGTTTGTGGGATCAGATGAGGACATAGGATTCTACACTAGGAAGGTTGATGACTCTAAACCAACATAACTTGTATTGTATGGTATCAATAGGTAGTTGATGATGAAATGTATGCTATTGCTGAGACCTTATCAGTCCTCTATTGTTTCATTCTTCCAACAGATTTTCCAGTTATGACCATCTTGTAGCTTTTTGGAGACTGATTGAGCCAGCAACTGCCAAGCTTGTGTGCGTTACTCGAGCAGCAAGAGCAACTCAGAGGAATAAGGTCACTTTTCAATCCAAGTACTCCGTAAGAGTTTGATCGTTTTCAAGTAGTAAATCAGTTGCAACATTGTGTTATTATCAATAATCATTTTCTTGAGAATGTGATGTATGTTAAATGAAATACACAATACAACAATATACACTGAGTGTACAAAACATTAAGAACACCTGCTCTTTCCATGACATAGACTGACCAGGTGAATCCAAGTGAAAGCTATGATCCCTTATTGATGTCACTTGTTAATTCCACTTCAATCAGTGTAGATGAAGGGGAGGAGACAGGTTAAAGAAGGATTTTTAAGCCTTGAGACAATTGAGACATGCTTTGTGTATGTGTGCCATTCAGAGGTAAATGGGCAAGACAAAAGATTTAAGTGCCTTTGAAAGGGGTATGGTAGTAAGTGCCAGGTGCACCTGTTTGTGTCAAGAATGGCAACGCTGCTGGGTTTTTCACACTCAACAGTTTCCGTGTGTATCAAGAATGGTCTACCACCCAAAGGACATCCAGCCAACTTGGCGAAGCATTGGAGTCAACATGGGCCAGCATCCCTGTTGTACGCTTTCGACATCTTGTAGAGTCCATGCCCTGACGAATTGAGGCTGTTCTGAGGGCAAAAAGTATTAATTAGGAAGGTGTTCTTAATGTTTTGTGTACATCAAATACACACACGATGCATCCACAGTCAAGCTCCTGAAAGCATTATGCTGCCACCTACAAAATGGCTGTGCAGGCCCTATAAAACTAATAACAATGATGTGATAAAAATGTACAGCAATGACATCGAACTAATCAATTATAGTTCACACTGTATGTTGACTGTGTTTACAGATACAGACGTTGCAGCAAGTGGATGAGCTATTCCTCTTCCTCACACATCTCGCTCTGGGGTTGAAGGACAGAGACCTGGGCCAACACTTTCACATCCATCCCTCTACAGTCAGTAGGATCATCATCATCACTTGGGCCAACTTCCTATACACGCTGGAAGTGAAGGCCAACTTGCCGGAGGAATTTAAAAGCTACCCAGACACGCAGGTCATTGTTGACAGCACCTCTCTTCTGCTGCAGAGTGAGATGTTCTCCAACTACAAATCCCACCGCACAATGAAGGCATTAGTGGGAATAGCTCTTCATGGACGATCACCTTTGTGTCCTCACTGTACACAGGCACAATCAGCGGCAAAGACATTTTCAAACAGTCAGGCATCCAACACCTTCTCACGAGGACATGGCAGTAATGGCCAACAACGGGTTCCCCATCAATGACCTTGTAGCAGAGAAGGTCTAACATCCCCCATTCCACTCAAAACAGAACCAAATACTAACAGCAGAAGTTCATCAGACAGAAGAGATCGCTTGCCTGAGGATCCATGTGGAGCGGGTGATTCGGAGGGTTAAGGAGAACAAGTTGTTTGACGCCAACATTCCCCTAGCTATTGCAGGAAGCATCAACCAGCTCTTCACTGTGGCATGCTTGCTCTCCAACTACCAGTGTAGAGCTCTTGTCAAGAAATGGGCCAAGGAGGTGTGAGATGCAGACCCGTGTGGTTGGTGTGACGACACCGTTGTGCAATCAGGTGTTTGCTTCAGCGTCGAGGGAAAAGGAGCGAAATTCGACTACTCATCGTTTATATTGATGCTGACGAATTTATATGTTATGCTGATATTGACATGCCATTTTGATTCAATTATTTGTGATACTGACATTGACGTTATTTTAAATGTCGATCATCATTGGATTACCATTTACCAGTTGTAAATAAATATGCCAGTTTAGGTTTGCTTCCAGTCTCATTAATCCTCCTAAAGTAAACCTATCCTGATTAAGAGTATCCTTGCCCAGTTGCACATATAGTTTAAGACAAGAGTATTTTAGTAATTTTACACATTGAAGTGACATTTCTATTCCAAACACAAACATTTAGATACGGTTACAATAAATATATTTTTTATATGAATATACAACACATTGAACTATAATTTTGGTATTATTTAATCAAACAATTGTGGATGCACAGACAGCATAGTCAAAAAACTGTATAACAAATCAATCATCAACAAGAAATTAGTTCAATTCAATGTAAGGGCTTCACACATTGTGGGACTGCGCTTGGGCTGAAACAGATTTAGTACTGTGTCTTCACAGACAAGTACTTCTGCATGTACACGTTGGAATACTAGGAGCCTGCCTTCTCTCTGATCACCCCTGTGACCTCGGGTTCAAGGTGCAGTCGCTGCACAAGCACATCTTCCTGGGCATAGACAACAGTCACACCACTCTAGCCCAGTCATGAGTAGCGTGCTCTGCACCTGCCAATAGTACGCATGGCTCCTCCGTAGGGTAAAAGTGCTGTGTTGCATTTGCAGATATTTATATCAACATATTTTTTTTTACGTTGGAGCACTTTATTTCAACCAACCCAAAAGGTGGCCACTCCATGGGAAACAATCATGCACTGCGCTCGGCCAAGCTGGTAGTCGACGAGAGGTAGGGTTGGATTTGGTGGAGCATCTTGCTGGAGTTTAATGTGCTTAGTAGTAAGCTTCGGCTGCTGGTAAGATAGGACACTCCCCTTCTGCACCAACCCGGAAGTCCACTCGAGGCCTGTCAACAGTCATGCCCATGGTTTTCCCCAGCAGTTTGTCCAGCATGTGGAAATGCCTGTAGGTCTCTTCCACCTTCAGCACAGAGAGATCCGGCAACAGTCAAACAATTCCTGTGTACAGTGTGCTTCTATAGTGTACAACATATAAATACAGGATCAGTAAATTAATAGACAGAAATGATGAGATCTTAAACAATAAATTACAGCAACTTCATAGCTTACCACACTTGCCATGCGTTTTGGTGTAGGCTTGGATATAACCATCTTGTCAATGGGCCCAGGTTTCACACCCTGTGCGACAGATATGGAGCTATGTTTGCAACCTCTGAGAGGGAGAACCAATCGTAGATCAGGAAAACACTGTTTTAGTAAACACTGAATGTGGACCACTGACAGTAAATAGTAATCAAGTGGCTTGCGAAAGTATTCACCCCCCTTGGCACTTTTCCTATTTTGTTGCCTTACAACCTGGAATTAAAATTGATTTTTTTTGGGTTTGTATCATTTGATTTACACAACATGCCTACCACTTTGAAGATGCAAAATATTTTTTGTGTGTGAAACAAACAAGAAATAAATAAAAAACTTGAGCGTGCATAACTATTTTCACCCCCCCAAAGTCAATACTTTGTAGAGACACCTTTTGCAGCAATTACAGCTGCAAGTCTCTTGGGGTATGTCTCTATAAGCTTGGCACATCTAGCCACTGGGATCTTTGCCCATTCTTCAAGCCAAAACTGTTCCAGCTCCTTCAAGTTGGATGGGTTCCGCTGGTGTACAGCAATCTTTAAGTCATACCACAGATTCTCAATTGGATTGAGGTCTGGGCTTTGACTAGGCCATTCCAAGACATTTAAATGTTTCCCCTTAAACCACTCAAGTGTTGCTTTAGCAGTATGCTTAGGGTCATTGTCCTGCTGGAAGGTGAACCTCCGTCCCAGTCTCAAATCTCTGAAAGACTGAAACAGGTTTCCCTCAAGAATTTCCCTGTATTTAGCGCCATCCATCATTCCTTCAATTCTGACCAGTTTCCCAGTACCTGCCGATGAAAAACATCCCCACAGCATGATGCTGCCACCACCATGCTTCATTGCGGGGATGGTGTTCTCGGGGTGATGAGAGGTGTTGGGTTTGCGCCAGACATAGCGTTTTTCTTGATGGCCAAAAAGCTTTTAGTCTCATCTGACCAGAGTACCTTCTTCCATATGTTTGGGGAGTCTCCCACATGCCTTTTGGCGAACACCAAACTTGTTTGCTTAATTTTTTCTTTAAGCAATGGCTTTTTTCTGGCCACTCTTCCATAAAGCCCAGCTCTGTGGAGTGTACGGCTTAAAATGGTCCTATGGACAGATACTCCAATCTCCGCTGTGGAGCTTTGCAGCTCCTTCAGGGTTATCTTTGGTATCTTTGTTGCCTCTCTGATTAATGCCCTCCTTGCCTGGTCCGTGAGTTTTGATGGGCGGCCCTCTCTTGGCAGGTTTGTTGTGGTGCCATATTCGTTCCATTTTTTAATAATGGATTTAATGGTGCTCCGTGGGATGTTCAAAGTTTCGTATATTTTTTTATAACCCAACCCTGATCTGTACTTCTCCACAACTTTGTCCCTGACCTGTTTGGATAACTCCTTGGTCTTCATGGTGCCGCTTGCTTGGTGGTGCCCCTTGCTTAGTGGTGTTGCAGACTCTGGGGCCTTTCAGAACATGTTAGAACACTTAGATTGCACAAAGGTGGACTTTATTTAACTAGTTATGTGACTTCTGAAGGTCATTGGTTGCACCAGATCTTATTTAGGGGCTTCATAGCAAAGGGGGTGAATACATATGCACGCACCACTTTTCCGTTATTTATTTTTTAGACTTTTTTGAAACCATTTATTTTTTTCATTTCACTTCACCAATTTGGACTATTTTGTGTATGTCCATTTCATGAAATCCAAATAAAAATCCATTTAATTTACAGGTTGTAATGCAACAAAATAGGAAAAATGCCAAGAGGGATGAATACTTGCACTGTACCTTCAAACTCAGTGCCTCTTTGCTTGACATCATGGGAAAATCCAAAAAAATTTGTAGACCTCCACAAGTCTGGTTCATCCTTGGGAGCAATTTCCAAATGCCTGAATGTACCACGTTCATCTGTACAAACAATAGTACGCAAGTATAAACACCATGGGACCACGCAGCCATCATACTGCTCAGGAAGGAGACGTGTTCTGTCTCCTAGAGATTAACGTACTTTGGTGCGAAAAGCGAAAATCAATCCCAGAACAACAGCAAAGGACCTTGTGAAGATGCTGGAGGAAACAGGTACAAAAGTATCTATATCCACAGTAAAACAGTCCTATATCGACATAACCTGAAAGGGCGCTCAGCAAGGAAGAAGCCACTGCTCCAAAACCGCCATTAAAAAGCCAGACTACGGTTTGCAACTGCACATGGGGACAAAGATCATACTTTTTGGATAAATGTCCTCTGGTCTGATGAAACAACAATATAACTGTTTTGCCATAATGACCATGGTTATGTTTGGAGGAAAAAGGGGAAGGCTTGCAAGCCAAAGAACACCAACTCAACCGTGAAGCACGGGGGTGGCAGCATCATGCTGTGGGGGTGCTTTGCTGCAGGAGGGACTGGTGCACTTCACAAAATAGATGGCATCATGAGGAAGGAAAATTGTGGATATATTGAAGCAACATCTCAAGACATCAATCAGGAAGTTAAAGCTTGGTCGCAAATGGGTCTTCCAAATGGACAATGACCCCAAGCATACTTCTAAAGTTGTGGCAAAATGGCTTAAGGACAACAAATTCAAGGTATTGGAGTGGCCATCACGAAGCCCTGACCTTAATCCTATAGAACATTTGTGGGCAGAACTGAAAATGTGTGTGCGAGCAAGGAGGGCTACAAACCTGACTCAGTTACACCAGCTCTGACAGGAGGAACGGGCCAAAATTCACCCAACTAATTGTGGGAAGCTTGTGGAAGGCTACCCGAAACGTTTCCAGGTCAAACAATTTAAAGACAATGCTATAAAATACTAATTGAGTGTATGTAAACTTCTGACCCACTGGGAACGTGATGAAATAAATAAAAGCTGAAATAAATCATTCTCTATACTATTATTCTGACATTTCACATTCTTAAAATAAAGTGGTGATCCTAACTGACCTAAAACAGGGATTTTTTAAAAACTGAATTTAAATGTATTTGGCTAAGGTGTATGTAAACTTCCGACTTCAACTGTATATAATAGTTTTTCTTGAGTGTATTTTTAACAAAACTGAGATTTACTTTACTTAAGTAGAAAGTGTAGACTAGGATTACATGTGAAATCAGTCATTGACACAGACATAGTGGCGTAGCAGGAAGATCAGAATGCCGTGAACCAAGAGGTTGAGAGTTCAAATCCCAGGTGATGACATGTTGAATAAGAATTACTGTATATATAAACATACACAATGTAATCATGTATGTCAAAGTGTGTCATATATATATGTAGAAAATACTATGTTAAAAGCACTGTTTATCCTAACAACTCATTTTCATTTGCAGCGCATCCCCTGTGAAATTCAATAAAAAAAATATGTGAAAATGTGAAAATGTGAATCCACGATTATGTGATCACGTGAACCTTCATGTGAAATATCATTACATGATCTCACGTATAAAAAAAATGTACATGTGCAAAACTTGTTTTTTCTGTAAGAAAAGTGTAACCTTCCCTTTAGCTGTGTGTTTGTGTGTGTGTGTGTGTGTGTGTGTGTGTGTGTGTGTGTGTGTGTGCTGCATTCATAGCTGCTGTGATCCTCAACAGTCCAAGGTAATGATTACCCGTGCCTGTCTCAGCCCATCAGCTAATCATGATTCCTCCATGCAAGGCCACAGGTGGGATAGAAAACACTGCTATCCAGAGTTCCTGTTTGGCATGTCAGAGCCATCACTCTGTGTAGGCTTTCCTGGAGCCACACTATCCTTAATACAACTCATTTAGCGACTGGCTCCAACAGTGGGATGATAGATCAAACGTCACTCTCTGTCAAGGCCACCTTGGTTTCTCAATGGCTCAATGCATCAGGGATTTTCTTATTCTGGGTCCAGGAAATAGAGAGAAATTACAGCAAATTAATACCAATCCTTTTAATAGGACTGTTTGATTATGTGATAAACAAGATAACATTGAGATCCAAAACGAAATAATAAGCCCAGTGTAGGCCTTTCTGAGCTGGTCTGTTATATGTTTAAAGGGCGATATTTAAAGGCCCAGTGCAGTCAAAAACTAGATTTTCCTGTGTTTTATATTTATTTAGACACTATGAGGTTGGGATAATACTGTGAAATTCCCTTTTAGTCTAAGAGCTGTTTGAAAAGACTGCATGACATTTCAGGCTGTTTTGGTGGGATGGAGTTTTGGCCTGCCTGGTGACAACACCAGGCGGTAAATTAGTTAGTTCCAAACCTCCCTGCCAATAACATCGAGTTTTAAGTTTCCCCTCCCCACTCAGACCACTCCTAGACAGTCCTAGCAAAATTCTTTTCAGAAGCTATTTGAGTTTCTTTTTGACCATTTTTATTTAAAACAATCACAGTAAGGTACTTTATTGTTACCCATAAATGATTTGATATTGAGATAAAAAACAGCTGCATTGGACCTTTAAGGCTAACTATCATGTATAGTATTCAGCATTAGTATGTATTACCATACACACCATTACAATCGAAACTTAGCAGATGTATAGTCTTGCTGACTGACTGACCACTCAAGAGATGGAAATCAATTATTAATGAGGGCATGTAAATGAACAGAGAAACAACAAAGTCAGTCTTCAGAAATATTCAAACTCTGTATGACCTAAAAGACCACTCACATCGCACCAAACGTTGATCTGCTGTTGGTCTGACGATCATTTGGCACGCTGTGTTTCGGTTCGCACTCAGTTTGCAAATTGCTAAGTACTCTCTGCCCTCAAATTGCTAAGTACTCTCTGCCCTCAAACTGCTAAGTACTCTCGGCCGGCAAATGCTATTGGTGTGTCTGAGTCTTAACTGACCATACTATGCTATTGATCATACTACGTTGTGGTCAAAATGTGTGTGTGTGAACCAAAGAATAGGGCTAGAAAGTCATCAGGTTCATGTCCCTAGCGTGACCCCGGGCTGTACTAGATAAGGCCAGACCACAGCTGGTGCCTTTATAATTCCTTTATAATGCCTACATGACACTCTGATCCCCATACTGAACCATATAGACCCACAGATGAATAACTTCCACCATGTGTCACTCACAGACCCAGGGAGGACACAAACATCATTCTGTATTCTGTTTGAATGGGAAATCTGACTTGAACTGTGTTTATTTAGAATTCACTGGTTTATGAATTCACATTATGGAGCATTCTGTATGTGCACTGTACAGTACAGTATGGCGTCTCCTTTTTCTGTATTGAAGTATAATTGTAGGGTTTTACACACTGTACTGTTCAATCAGTTTTAAATTGTCTTGTTTGAACAGGATGTTCTGTTTTTGTAACTGTTTCACTCCTATAATTTCACAAAGCAGACACTGCCTGTAGCCTTTACATGTTCCAGCACTAGTTCTCGGAGAGAGGAAAATTACCTTGAATGATGCTTGACCCAAACTAAACACTGACTACTAAACAAATTGGATCGCATTAAAGTTTTAGCTCATGTCTCACCACGGGTCTGCAGTGCACATCCTTTCTAGCTGGGTAGCTCAACTCATGATTTCTGCAGCAGTGAGGACTGTGTTGGAGACAAAGACACGCTGCTATTCCCCTGAAAGGAACTAGCACGGAAGGACAGGAGATGCTATTCCCCTGAAAGGAACTAGCACGGAAGGACAGGAGAGTGAAGCGCTTACTTAACCAGGTGGAAAGAGAACCGGGGACTGTGTGAAAGCTGAAGGGGATAAGATGTTGTTGGGTTATTCCTTTAACTAGCCCCCTGTCCCTGATCATGTAGTGAAAATGAACTAGGCCTATGACAGTGTCCTAAATGGCACTATATTACCTACAGTATAAAGTGCCCTACACTATGGGCCCTGTTTAAAAGTAGTGCACTATATAGGGAATAGGGTGCAATTTGGGACTCAGATTATTACTTATTGACCACCGTTGCATCAGTCAGTCAGGAAACATCTCATTATACTATGGAGGCCTATTTATGGTGGTTCCAGTGATATAAGGTGATATTACCATAATGTCCCCATTTGTCAGTTGTAACAGCTCTGACATAACTCAAGTGCTTTGGTCTTATGTAATGAGGTGATGAAACAGAGCCAATGAGCAGAGCACTGACATACATTCCACTGGCTCATCCCAGTTTCCCTAGTGGTGTTTCAAACGCAGCTGGCTCTCTCCTAATTCCATTCACTGACTGAGAATAGCCAAGGATTACAGCACAGCATTCCCACATTTACATCCTGACTGGAATATCAATGGGAAGTACAGGGATGGGATCAATTCCATTTCAATTCAGGAAGTAAACTTAAATTCCAATTCAAATGTTCCTCATGGGTCATTCAGTTTATGTCCTGATTTTAAAGGCATAGACCTCAACCCTGTACAGTTTACTTCCTGAATTGAAACCTTAACTCTGTTATCCACAGGATTTCTGCTGATCCACAGAATTGCTACAGTACTCAGATCATGAATGCTTCCCTTTGCCTCCTTGTTGTTTTCAGTCATGGAAAGCCTAGATATTTCAGTCCACTCAAGTTGCATCGGGGCTAAGGACTTCCAGGAGCCAGTCTGGCTGGGCTCTAGAGGTAAAGGGTCATTGGCTGCCTCTGGGAGGGGTGAGGAGGCTAGGGGGCAGAGATGACAGAGCTCATTCATCCAGAATAGGATGTGAGACATGTTGGTCTAGGAGACAAAGGGAGGATTCTGAGTAGGGTTGTAAGGACACATACGGTGACAGTGTTATGAGGGGCAGGTGGAATAGACCAAGCGTAGCCCCACAGAATAACAATGTAAAGACACAGGGAATTAGGGGTACAAAAGATTCCAACCACTATCTAAAACGACCACATCGAATACGAATATGAACTCCTGACCAAAGGAGCCTGGTTAACCTAAAACCTGTGATCTCCCCAGATGATTCCACCAGATGTGTTATAATGGTCTTCTATTTATTTATGTGGCTGTATTCATGTTTACCACAGAAAGCTTAGTTCATCATTATCTTGAAGTGTAATAAAATAAGTAAAAGGATGATGCATGGGTGTCTGTCACACACACACACACACACACACACAGAGCTGATTTGAAGATGAAAGACAAACAAACAGAGCTCCTTATAATGTGGCTCTTCTCTACTGTCTTCGGGCCAGGCACTGAGCCACATGACACTTCACACGACAGCACTGAAGCCCTGGGTGAATACGTAGCATCATAGTGTTGTCCACCTAACAATGTTCTCACCTCAACATTTCAGCTAATCCTGTCCTAACAAGTCCTGACTCCACATAATTTCATAAGGGTAATGAAAAAGGACATGGATTGTATGGCAACATTGCAAACGAGTCAAACAGGTTGGTGATTCTCCACAGTTAATGACAGACATACAGTATTTATAAAATAGGCTCACCACATGTGATGTTTCCTCTCCACAGCATTTTCAAAACAAATTAAAATACTTAATTTTCACATTTGTTACGACACCTTCGATAGTCAATTTCCCAACAAAAAAAGTCATTTCCTGAGAATCAATTGATTCATGACTTACTCACTGAGCAGACTACATCCACCACAACAGTAAAAAGATATATATCTCAACTCCTACACTGAATTCAAGTGCTTCTTGAAAGCCAAGAACAGCATCAATTAAAAGACAATGCTTCATGACTCTGCATTCATTGGCTGAGTTTAAGAGTCCTTGAGTAGGTGATTCACACAGCCAAGTGGTACCACTGAGAATAGGGAAGCCAAGGCTGGTTCCTACTAAAGCAGCCTGCCTGGCTCTTCTCCTCCTGCTGTGACGATAACAGACAGCGGGACACTTTGACTCGGTTTGATTGGGTTCACCACTGACAGCCGCAATCAGGCTGGGGCTCAGGAAAGTAGAGGAGAGAGCATATGCTTGCCAGATACCCATCAGACAGTCTGACTCTGTGTTATTCAGAATGGGCAGCATAGAATAAAACAGAATATGTATCATTTTGCACAGACATTTCTGTAAGACGCAGTATCCAACCCGATACACCACACATGCACACAAACACAACATGCTGAGAGCAGCAGCTTCCTTCACACTGATCAGACTGTTAAAAGGCACATCACATAATCAACACAATCAAGACTGGTTCAGAGAATGGTTTTTACAGTTATTAAAAACACAATCATAAGAAGCAGATGAGCTTGAATTTCCCATAACTAATATGAGAGGTAGTAGAGCAGGGATCATCAATTAGTTCAGCCGCGGGCCAATTTTTTCTTGAGCGTGTGGTCAGGGGGCCGGAACATAATTACTAATAATTTGTAGACTGCAAATTGACCGCAAGAAGCCCAAACAGATATAATATTTGTCTAAATCATAATCATTTCAAACCTTGGTTACATTTGTATACGATCACATATATCTATTATGCGTGGGAATACTTTGGAACAGATTTCCAAAATTAAAATCACTTGGAGCTGGTTTGCTTGTGATTTTACAGTCTTCTATGTCCAATAATGTTTTACTTTTTTTATAATAATTTTGCTCATTAAACTTGTGGGGCCTCTTCAGTTTTGTATTTGTATTTATTCCGGATCCCCATTAGCTGTTTCCAAGGTAGCAGCTACTCTTCCTGGGGTCCAATCACAACTACATACAATAAAACAATACATAGCACAACACATTATTACTACTCTACCATAACATATCTACAATACAAAATGAATAACACAGGAAAAGAACAATAAATGTATGTGTGTGTAAGGTGCGTGTGTTAGCATGTGTTTGCAAATGCTGTGTGTGTGCCTGTCTCTTCACAGTTTGTGTGAAGTGTGTCTCTTCACAGCTTCAATGGGCATGATGCCTCTGATAGTGCCAAAGCTCAGGTTCCATTGTGTTAAGCCCTGGCAGACTAATCTGGGTACCAGTCTTTTTAGCTAACATTCCACACCTTGCCACTCCTGTCATTTGCCGAAAACTTGTATAAAGATCTTTGGCAAATGACAGGAGTGGCAAGGAGTGGAATGTTAGCTAAAAAGACTGGTACCCATGCCTACCGGCAGAGAGGCTGCCTTAATATAGTCTAGTGTTTATAGAGGATAGAGGGCAAAGTAGAACTCCAGAGGGAAAACCTACACTTACTAGATCAATGGAGCAGTCGCCTCCATTCTGCTGAACCATTGAAAAGAAGCAACCATGTCCGATCAGGGGAGTGTGTTGGTGTTTGTGTTACAAGTCCGTGGAGAAGGGAGGGAGGCAGGAGTTCGTAGTTATATGACCCAAGTCAATGTTTGACATCACACTGCACAGCATGTGCTGAACAGAAAGTGGCCTTCTGTGTAGAATGAGGTGTCAAGATGTGAGGTAGGTAGCCTACCAAGAGTCTATGGTGCCTGAAGTGACAGCGCTTGATTGTGAAAATGTATATTTGTGTAAAAAGTTGTCATTTAAGAGACATGGGCTTCATCAAATTGAATAGTGAGGACATACTGGTTCAATCTAGAGTTACCTCTCAGTTTGAAGCCAGGAAATGAGGGACCTCATTTGAGACAGTTTTCCTTTGTTCTTTCTCTCTTTGACAAGCAATTCAATAACGAAACTGAAACATTTTATAACATAATTCAATCTTAAGCACTCCCCAACCTCATTCCTGTCCTCACTGTGAAACCAACCTCTCTCCACTCTCACTCTCTCACTCTAAAAATATTGACACATTTTCCATGCAAAAACAGCTCCCTGTAAAGAAATATCTTTGCAATACCAGCTTTTGTTCACCAAAGTATTTAAACAGAGCTCTGTTAAATAAAGGTCCCAGTGATGTGACTCCAATAGTAATGTTGTCACACAATGTTCAGGGGCCAGTCAATGTTGGCACCGGCCATAGCAACAAATTTGAATTAATTCAGAAGTAATTTAATGAGCCTAAACCTGACCATTAAAGTGCCACAAAGGGAAATGCAATTAGTCCCTATTCATCCCTGGGCTGGCAGCCTGGCACACTGGCACTTAAAACAAGAAGCCTTTTAAGAGTATTATTAACAGATGCTTAGTGTTGATGGGCTATTTAAATTCAGGAAATAAAGGAAACAAATTTCGAAAATGTGAAGGAACCCTTTCTGATTGCAATACTAATGGAAGTGTTCTTGTTAAATAACACATGTGGGGAGATGGATCAGTCTAGGCAATCTGTGCACCATGGACTATGAAGTTAAAAAAGTATAAACTAGTCTAGACCATGCATTTATGAACATAAGTGATTAAGGTTTTAAACATTAGTAAATAATGTGGAAAACTCTTGCGTAAATGTCGGTGCAGTTGATGAATATGTGGTAGCCTAGGGCTATTCATGAATATGATAACATTAAATCAATTCTAGACTATAATTGATAGGCCTATGATAAATTGTCAGATATGCACGTCAATAGTATGGTAGGTTATGAATAAATATTGCAATATGAGTGCGTTTGATTAGACCAGTTCCAGAGGAATATAGAATATTCGAACGGTACAAACACCTCCCACCTCCGCTCCAGGCCCTGCCTGCGCAATCCAGGAAGCCTGAATTCAGGATTGTAGACCCGTGAGAACTTTGCGTTGTGGCGCGAAATGACACAGTGATTGATAGTTGTCAATCACATTCACCGTCCGATACGGTTTATCAGTCCAAAAACACACACACAACGCACACTCGAGCTTCTTGTGACTGTAGCCCACCACTGCTCTGCTCTAGCAAAGTGGGCTCATCGTTGCCATAACAGCTGTGGACGAATGCAATTGCATTGTTATAGGCTACACTATTTAGGCGTGAGGACTCGTTTATATAAATTCGACAACATATTTATAATTTGCACCTAATGTTGTTGTAACATTGTTGCCACAGTTGATACAATGTTCACATGTTAGGATTTGCTATCTATGGGATAGGCTTGTGCAACTTTGTGCATCACCCTGTTTTTAGCGCCACTCCACGTCAATCATGTCGATCAATCAATCATTCAACCAATAACGATTTCTGTATTCCCCTTCCCCATCTTTCTCCAAGAAAATCGCCATATTGAGTTAACCGCACCGGGCTTGCTACAACGTTACCGCAGAAGAGCAAAAACACCCATTGCAAAAATTCATAAAACATGTCCTACCTTCGCAATAGCCTTTTTATACCTCATGGCGGCTTGTTCGATAAGACTGTGAACTTTAATATTTCCATTGCCACAAGGAACCACCACCCTGGTTCTCCCAAAACACACTGTCACTTTCATATTAGTTCCCGAATCCCGATGTGCCTCGGTTGAGGTGTATTCCTCACTACTTTGTAATGTTCAAATTATGAATTTCCTATTGTGTCAAAAAGATTGTATTCCAAACAAGCAGACAGCAATAATCTTCATCGTCTCCTCATACCGTCTAAACGTTAACGTTTTACCGACCACCTGTTCTCTAAAGTGTTCCTACTACGATCCTATTCCTTGGACGTGTAGCCTGCCTGCATCGGGGCAATCACACACAGCACAGTACTGGGAGGGTTGCGTGACTGGCGTCTCTCTCCCCGCGCTGGTGACCACGAGTACTGTGGTGACTCACCATGAACCGAAACTTCCCAAGTCTCTTTCAGAATTCCAACAGTTAGTAGTAGTTGGAGCCGTGTGTCATCGCTGGGCATTTTATTATGGACACGTCATGTAGGACTGTTCCTTACTGATTAGGTAGAAGCTGATGATTCTATTCTGAACAAAAACGCAACATGTAAAGTGTTGGTCCCATGTTTCATGAGCTGAAATAAAAGGTCCCAGAAATGTTCCATACTCACAAAAAGCTTATTTCTCAAAAATGTTGTGCACAAATTTGTTTACATCCATGTTAGTGAGCATTTCTCCTTTGCCAAGATAATCCATCCACCCGACAGGTATGGCATATCAAGAAGCTGATTAAACAGAATGATCATTACACAGGTGCACCTTGTGCTGGGTACAATAAAGTGCCACTCTAAAATTTGCAGTTTTGTCACACAACACAATGCCACAGATGTCTCAAGTTTTGAGGGAGTGTGCAATTGACATGCTGACTGCAGGAATGTCCACCAGAGCTGTTGCCAGAGAATTGAATGTTCATTTCTCTACCAAAAGCCACCTACAATGTCATTTTAGAGAATTTGGCAGTACTACCAACCGGCCTCACAACCGCAGACCACGTGTAACCACGCAAGCCGAGGACCTCCACCTGCAGGATTGTCTGAGACCAGCCACCCGGACAGCTGATGAAACTGAGGAGTATTTCTGTCTGTAATAAAGCCCTTTTGTGGGGAAAAACTCATTATGATTGGCTGAGCCTGGCTCCACAGTGGAAGGGCCTGGCTCCCAAGTGGGAGGGCCTATGCCCTCCCAGGCCCATCCATGCCCATTCATGTGAAATCCATAGATTAGGTCCTAATTCATTTATTTCAATTGACTGATTTCCTGATATGAACTGTAACTCACAAAAATCGTTGAAATTGTTGCATGTTTTTGTATTTTATTACATTCTAGCCTATTCTGTTATTTTCTACATTATTTTGTTATGTTCTACTCTATTCTATTTTCATTAATACATTTTTGGGAGAATGATCAGGTCCTTAAACAGTCTCTTAATGTGCAAAGAAAACATCACACCAGGCAAGACTGTTGAAGTTTTAAATGTTTTATTTTTTGCCCGGGTCAGCGCTTCAAAGTTTACTCTCACTTCATTATAATAATAAACCCATGTCAGTGACCTTTACAGCATAGACAATCTATTTTAGCGTACAAAATCCCTAAGGCTCTTTCTATGCTTGCCTAAAAAGGTGTTTAATGGCCTCAACTTGAACAGTTTCTCATGTTATGCACATTTTTGTAAGCACCTGTAAATATTCCTCCTCTCCAGCAGTAGGGCTATGCAATAGCATATATTGGGAATTGTGAATGACTTCTTGGCATCAGCCCACGGCTCCTAAGGAACACAGGCCATTGACGAATATCCTCCCTCTCACTCAGTTTAGGGCAAGTTTTTCCAGGACGCACCAGTTGGCCGCTCTCTGTCAGTTCTGCCTTCATGAATAGATTTGCACAATATAATCCAGCCAAGTACTCAGTTGTCTAAATTGCAGCGCTAATGGTCCTGATCAGCAGAAGACAACAGATGATGGACAGAGATTTGTGGAGAGGGACAGAGCACATCTGGATAGATGACCATGTTGCATACCTACACTAGAACTGTTTGTCATGTTATGCAGACTGTTTGTGACTGAGGACGGGCAGGTCAATAAATATGCCTCTCAACCAGTATGCAATAGCTGCATGCCTCATGGGAATCATGAATATAAATAGATTATATAATCCAGCCAAATTCAGTTGTCCAAATTAAAGTTCTAATGGCCCTGGTGAGCAGCGGATGACATATGTGAGAGAGAGATCTGTAGAGAGATGGACAGAGGGAGGCAGGAGAACATCTGGATAGATGGACCACGGACAGAGCACATCTGGACAGATGACCATGCTGCACGCTAGTGACTGGGAGCACATCCAAGTCAGCTGGACTGCAGTCCCACCTTCCAAATAAACCATCACATTAATTCAAATGGTAATACATATTTTATTCTGTAATACGTCCATTGTTAGATTAATCAGATTTGAGGCTAAGAAACAATCCTATATATCCACAATGGACTCCTCCAAATGGGTGGTATTTAAATAAACTTAATACTAAGTTATGGACGTTACATGCCATAGCTCTCTGTTAATCATGACAGCTTGTAAATCCTGTTTCATGTGGTCTTCCAGGTTGTCTTCACCCATGAGAGGGTCAGGGTACCCACAGTATGAGACTGCTGGCGCCCAGCTCAGGATGCCTGAAACAGACCAGAAAATCTCAGCCTCCTGACCATGGGGCTGTATGTATCAAGCATCTCACAGTAGGAGTGCTGATCTAGGATCAGTTTAGTCTTTTAAATGATAAAATGGGATTATATGGACAGGAGTTACCTAATCCTAGATCAGCACTCCTACTCAGACGCTCGATACATTGGCCGTAGATCTTCTCGCTGGTCCTGGGCAGAGCTCCGTACAGCTCCTGGTTGGTCAGGTGTTGTGACCAGTGGACCCTGGTTTTCTAGTCTTATGTATTAACAAAACAAGCAATCAACATCATTGAAATACAATAATACAGGATTGTAAATTACGTAACAATTTGTAACTCCATAAGTAATAATAATGCATCCCCTTGCACTCCCCCTGGAGGTAGGCTTTGGTAATAAAGAGACTATACATCCGGTTCATTTCTCGTCACACTGACCCATACACTCTCCTTTGAAATATTTACCAAAAGCCCTCATTCTTTTTATTTTTTTATTTGACAAGCAGCAGGATCATGTTTGTCACCTCAATTTGTTTTTTCTTTACATTTGAAAGTAAATACAATTATCAGTTTACCGGTTTTATTACAATATTTTTTTCTAACTTCGATACATTTAAGAAAAAACAACTGCAAACGTGAGAAAAGAAAGCATGGTTTTCCGCGTCTAGTCTCTAACATTTTCATCAATGTTACAGCTCACTCGCTCTTTTCCCATTCTTTTTTTGTTTTCGGTTAAGTCGACCAAAAATGTATTATCAGCTTTGCGCTCAGATCCCTACAGGCATTTTCCATTGACGCAATGGGTGCGTGGCACTGGTGATGTTGTAAACAGCATAAAATCAGAAGAGGGGGGATGGGGGCCAGAGGATGTCATGACTCGGTGGCTGTCTGGGTTGAATCGTTTTGTTTGTTTCCAAGATGGAGGCACACAGACCTGCTTCATCCCTCCCTCCGTATAGGAGCATGCGAGACAGCGACAGCCCAAAAATAAATGAAGAATGGTCTCTGTCGTTCTTTGCTTAACCAGCTGTTGGTTGGTTGGGGTAGGGGCCTTATACACCATTATTCCGCCATTACGCTACATAGCTATACTCGTCTGCAGAGCTCTGGCTCCTCTCGATGTACTGCTTGTCGATGAGCACCTCGATGCACTTCTTGATCATGCTGATACTGGGGTTAAATCGGGCTTTGGACTGGTTGATGACCTGAGGGGAGAAATAAACAGACACAGAGAAAGAAATTAACAGGCTGCATTAAATAATAATAATAATAATAATAATAATAATATGCCATTTAGCAGACGCTTTTATCCAAAGCGACTTACAGTCATGCGTGCATACATTTTTGTGTATGGGTGGTCCCGGGGATCGAACCAACTACCTTGGCGTTACAAGCGCCGTGCTCTACCAGCTGAGCTACAGAGGACCACAATGTAGTGAACATTCCCTCTGGAATCCATTTTGTTGTTTTTGCAGCATGCCGTTTATTTCTCCAGCTGGATATCAACAAAAACAATAAACCTCAACTGCCTTTCCTTGCGATAGTACAGCTGTGCCCAATGGAATTGTGTCTGTAAAGCCATAGAGTGAGGTTTACTGGATGTGTAAAAAAATCCAGTCTCGACTGAAAGGCCACTCCGATACACTCGTCTTTCATTCAATTTGCTACAGAATCTCCATTGGAGTGGTGCTCAGTTATCTATCTCCATCTGGATTTATGTCATGCAGGCAGTGATAATAGATCAACAACAACACATGCAGGAGTTGGAGACCACATCACAGCTTGGCCCCCAGGCAACCATCGTCTCAGGTATGTCCAATCTCTCCATGGTTGGAGAGGTGTCCCGAGCATGGAACAGTACATGATTGCGCAAACGAAGGAGGGAAAGGTATGTGGTGGGAAAGGTAAGCCACTAAATCAGTCACGCAAGCCCTCATTATGTGCTTCGACTGAAATAAAAAATATTGAACCATTAAAGTACAAACGGTAAAAAAAAACAGTGGTTGGAGAGAGAGAGAGAGAGAGAGAGAGACAGAGACCGAGAAAGAGACAGAGAGAGAGAGACAGAGACAGAGAAAGGTGCTCTCTCTCCAGCCCGCATGCATGTTCTAACATCCTTAAGGGGAGACACTCATTCCATCCTGACATATCCCTCTGTTCTGTGTTCTCGACTCACAGATGGCATACAGCATCTCACCATCAGGGAAGGAATTCACCCTCCTGACAAAGTAGAACATCAACACAGGAGGAAGAGCCATAGGTTAGAGACCCACACCAGGGAGGACACCGTACTCCCTCTGGCAGGGGAAAGACAGACCTTTGCCCTCAGGGAAACCCTTGGATCTCTCCATTCCCATGTCTTAACCTGTATCTCCCCTGCCTGTTCCCAGATCTGCTGGTGCTGTGTAGACAACTCCTATGGTCATTGACAAGACAGCGCAAACAGATCTGGGACCAGGCTAGTATTTACATTTTTGTCATTTAGCAGACGCTCTTCTCCAGAGCCACTTACAGTTAGTGAGTGCATACAGTTTCATACTGGCATCTCAGTACCAGGTGTCTCTGTACAGTGCATGTACAGTAACTTGTGTGTGTAGATCCCCTGTACATGGTTGGACGTGGGTGATATTAAACTCACCTCCTGTATGAGGGCGTTGTGTCTGAGCACTTTGCGTGCCTTCATGATTCTCACTATAGCAGCTTGTAAATACATTTTGCGGTCCTCGTCCACTGCACTCCTTGTCTGCTCCATCTCCTGCAGGGTTGGAAACACAGAAATAGGGCTTTACACAGAGGCAGATATATTGACACTTTCAGACAACAGCAGAGGTGTTTGCAGGGCGGGATGGCTCCAGAGCTCTCAAGGTTATAGGGTACTGTACCTGTGGTGTGTCTTTCTGCATTGATGTTGTGATCTTGAACTTTGTTCTTTTACTGGTGAAACTCATATTTAGTGAAAATGTGGACTCTGCCTCGATTTCCTCCTGAAGATGAGAAAAGAGTTACCCGCTGACTGATGAGAGTATCCAAAAGGACTGAGGAATAACACAAATGCCAAGATGAGCTACTTTTAAATCCTCCTAACCAATAAAGAAGACCCTGCTGACTCCAGATCTCCGGGTAACTCAGTGGCTGCTGACACCTGACCCCTGACCTTTTGGGAGTCGTGGTTGAGCATCTTGACATCCAGCAGGGACTTGATGGTCTTCTGAAGCTCTTTCTCATTCATCTGGGTGGAGTCCTGGAGCTCCTTGTAGCCTACCTGTTAGGATACGATAGTGAGCTAAGTGAGTGCTTAAGGAGCTAGTTTAGTGCTTAGTTAAGGCACAGTTAAGATAGTCCATTTCCACTAAACACTTTGGTTTGGTAACACACCGTCTCGCTGTTGTTGAACGCCAGCAGCACTGCCATCTGGTATGTGGTCACCATGGCAACGTAGGGCTTGGAGAGATAGTTCATCTTCACCTCGCCTGAAGAAGAGGAGAGCCAATCATTAGCATCACCAATGCTGTATATCAATACCACTATCTTATTCACCACACCACCTATTGATAACAGCTTGTAAGAAAAACCAAGGAGAAATCGGCCAAAAGCAATCCCCAATCCTGTGTTCTCTGGGTATTCTTGTAACCGCACACAGGGATTTAGTTCCAATCCGGTAATTGCAGTGTTTGTGTGGAGAATTTATGCTGTTGTAATGTTTGAAGGAGTCATCACAGTCTTAGCGCTGTGTGATTTCATGGATTATGTAGTAGTAGTGCCAGGTGCAGCTCAGTGTTAGTGTTGGGTAGAATCAGAACCTCTCCAACATGGACATGTAGTAGTGTCACACTGATTTGGGATAAAACACCCTGCAGTACATACAGACACAATCCATTTCAGACTATGGAAGTCTCATCCTGTTACTCCTGTTGAGCTATGGATGTGATTTCAGTTTCAGTGAAACATAAGGTAGGGGAGAGTGAGGTAAGTTGAGCCATTTTTTTTATATTCAGCATCACTCCGTCAAGGGAAATATATTATTCTTTCTAACAAAGATATCTAAATATGTTTCAGGATGTTGTGTATCCCTGGAAATAATCAGAATTCATGTAAACATTACAGTTTTGAAAACAGCTTGTCCAAAAACAGTGGTCTCTTGGCACAACTTACACGTGTATGGCCCCGTATAGCTCAGTTGGTAGAGCATGGCGTTTGCAACATTTTACATTTTAGTCATTTAGCAGACGCTCTTATCCAGAGCGACTTACAGTTAGTGCATACATCATTTTTTTTTTCATACCCCCTGTGGGAATCGAACCCACAACCCTGGCGTTGCAAACGCCATGCTCTATCAACTGAGCTACATCCCTGCCGGCCATTCCCTCCCCTACCCTGGATGACGCTGGGCCAATTGCGCGCCGCCCCATGGGTCTCCCGGTCACGGCCGGCTACGACAGAGCCTGGATTTGAACCAGGATCTCTAGTGGCACAGCTAGCACTGCGATGCAGTGCCTTAGACCACTGTGCCACTCGGGAGACTGTGGGTTCGATTCCCACAGAGGGCCAGTATAAAAAAAAAATATGTATGCACTCACTAACTGTGAGTCGCTCTGGATAAGAGCGTCTGCTAAATGACTAAAATGTAAAAATGTTAAATGTAAGTTGAGCTGCGGGACAGGGTAAATTAAGCCGCCTACAAATGTCTGTACTGAATGAAATATATTATATTTCCCAAACACATCTTTTAGCACAGGTTTAACCCCTAACAAACACTTCTTTTTTTTTTTTTTTACACGGTTACCTCATATCCCAGCGACAACGTGCCATTACACCTGGGAAGAAAACACTTCAATTTGCTCAACTTGCCATTGGATCAATTTACCCCAAGGCAAACATTTTGACTATATTAGCCCACACAGCTACAAGGATGCACGTTCATGCTAGGTTTAGGACCTCATATTGAAGCTTATAGAGACCCCAACTGATGTATAGAACAATCTTAAAACGATCTACCTAGATTCAAGCATCTTGAAACCTCTAACACAAATTAATTTGACTGTATTTTGGACCTAACTTGCTTACCACTTTTTCCCTGTGGTTTCTTCCTTCACAGACTCCATGAAATGTTGACCTTCCTAAATATTTGGTAAAATGATTACATTTTGTGTATGGTTTCCTAGTAACAACTCTCCCCTTTGGCTCAACTTACCCCAGTCTTCCCTACTGCTGCCTACTAAAAATGTCACATCTTTTTCACTGGGTTTCTACTATCTGCTGTGTGTGTGTGTGTGTGTGTGTGTGTGTGTGTGTGTGTGTGTGTACCTGTGCAGAGATAGTGCAGCCAGGTCAACTTCCTCCCGCTGAAGTGCTGATTATAGAACAACTCAAACTGTAGAGAAAACCAATCATGATAGAATTACATAATTTAACATCTGCAGTTTTGTTGAACAGCCATGTTTAATCTTGGAGCAACCACAGAAAGATACTGTCATCTCTCTATGGGCACAACCTCTCCAAACAACCACGTCTCCTGAACCACTACTCACCATCTGAACACTCTTCTCCAGCTCTTGTGGGATGGCAAAGGTAGAGGAGGGGACGTGTGTCAGGGGCCAGGCTCCTGCCTGCAACGAGACAACACACAGTAAGATATCTCCACCACCATTGCCATTGAGCTTCTCACAGCAAACGTGCGTGAAGTTGCCTAATCTTTAAAAAACACAGATAATTAACCTATTACCCTATTTCACTGTACTGTCACAACAACCAATTTATTGGAAAAACACCACATTGGATACTTCTTTCCTAGCAGGGAGTTTGGTTCTACCATTGCTCATGGCTATGATGTTGTCATTCGTCCACTCTCTGTCCTCTGTTATATGTGTAACCTCAAGTATGCCAAGCATATCTCCACCAACCACTGCAGAAGTTCTCTCTCAGGAAAAATAAAGTTATTATATTCTTTGATGTGACAGTAACAACTAGTGATGGGGGGGGGGGGGTTGATACATTTTAAAACACCTGCATTTTTCATCATATAGCTTGTTCTCCATCTTTTTAAATAGTGAGCCAACATGTTTTCAGCACTTTTATTTCCATGACTGATCAAAACTAATTTTCTCATGCTCTCTTGTCCATCTGCAGCAGACATATGGTGAGCAATACGTTTGGAACATCAAATCGCAGTACCGAATCGCAAAACATATAGAATCGTGATAATCACAACACATATCCTGTCAGCACCTACTGTAAGTATGGTGATAATATCTTATCGTGAGGTCCCTGGCAATTCTCAGCCCTAGTGACAACCACCGCTCACCTGTAATACGTAGATCTGGAAGCTGATTCCCAGTTCGACTGGTGATTCCTGGGTCTTGATGAAGTTGTTGAATTTGTTGTTCAGGTCTGCGCTGACGCTCATGTCTGTGTACATTCTGTGGAGCTTGCTTGTGAACTCGTAGCCGCACGCTTGCTGCAGGGGGGAGAGAGAGAGTTCACAGGGTGACACAGGGGACAGGGAGAAGTGTGGGGGCCTTTCCTCTTTTGTTCTCTATTGTTCCTCTATTGTTCCTCAAGCAAGGGGAGGCCGATGACATCACGGATTCCCATCAGACCAATTAATTGAACGCCCTACTTCTTGTTTGCAGTTTTGTCAAAAAAAAACACTATTTTTACCATTTAGTGTGTGTACTTTACACTTGAGATATCGCTTTTCAACAGTAAAAGTAAAAAAAAATCTATTTTTACATCAACAAATAACCTTCAATTCATTACATTTTAATCTCTTATTAAAATGAAAATAAACCAAAAAATAAATGTACTCAATAACATTTTATTTTTCAAATAATCTTTCTAAAAAAACGTTTGTATATTGTTCCATTCAATAAAAAGAAAAACGTTTTAAATAATTTTTTTCACTGCAGTCCCCTGCGATTGGACTAGAGGTCGCAACATTGACTTTGAATACCACCGCTTTAACGGGTTGGTTTGAGAGTTATGTGTAATAGTATTTTAAAAGGGAAAAACTGACAGTTTAAAGAGTGTTGCTTAATTATGGCATGAATTATAGGAATTCCGTTAGCGTCTTGTCCAGGGAGTGTACTTGTACGCCAAGGTTCTTCACGCTACAGAAACAGGAGATTAGCCCACACGTCAAGAGCCTTTCTGGCTTGGAAAAGGCATAAAAGACCTTGAACGGCACCTGATAGAGTTGAAAGGAGCCTTATTTCACCTTTAGTTTGTTGATCATGGCTTCTTCTGAGTCCATGGACAAGGACAGCCCGTGTATTAACCTCTTTGCTAACATTCTTGCATAAAACTGTGCGAAAGAAAGATGAGAGGGGGAGAGAGAGAAAAAGAAACATAATTAAGAAGAAAACAAGACTTCAATTCATTATCTCAGCCTCCAATGTTTCTTCCAGTTAATGCTTTTTAGCGAATATCAAATTCGTCAATATCCCTGGTCATTTGAGATAATGACGCTAATGCAGGTCTGTCTGTCAGCTACCTTTTGAAAAACGTCCTTGTCATCTATGTACTTGAACACGGTGATGAAGCTGGTCAGCTTGTCTTCCACCTCGTTCTCTGTCATTCCCTTTGCAGACTTCTTCAGCAGATTGTCACAATACTTGGCGAGCTACATGGGTAAAGGGCAAAACAACACAGTCAGTCATCACTATGGCCTACAAAACAAATGTTATTTTTTTAAACGTACAGTAGTAGAGATCTAGACCCAGGGTTTTTGCTTTGTCTATTACCAGGGTCTTATCTTATAACCCCACAACACTTCCAAACCTCAGGTGTCATGAATGAGTCTCGCACTCACCAGTTCAGGTGCTTTGCAGATGGATTTGGGCTCCCTGTGGTTAACCACTGAAGTCAAAGCCTGGGGAGGATCAAACAAGGCAGTCATTTTACATAAGCAGTTTCAATACATCTACAGCCAAGACATCAACTTATACCAAGCATGAACAGTTATGATTTAACTTATGAGCCTTAATATATAAAATATGGATTATTTCCCGCAGGGAGTGAGGAACAATCTGTTAGTGAAGAGAAACACCTCTCACTGGCGCCACCTACTGGTATTAACTGTATAGCGTTCACATTCTGATTTTGCATGTAAGCCTGCCAGGGATTCATAATGTTAATACCTTATCAAGCGCGCTCATGAAGTGCTGATCCCCATTCAGCACTGTGTTAATGAGCTGAACGAATTTACTGTGAACCTCCAACACGGACTCCACAAACAGGGTTGGCATCTGGGGAGGGAACCAAACAAAACAACAGGAGGTTTAGCAGTGGCCTGTTATATTATGTTTGAGATATAATCTGATACAGGTAACTGCCAAAATAAAGGAAACACTAAATGAGGGATACAAAGTTTATTGAAAGCAGGTCCTTGGTTTCCACTAGATAGCACAGCCACAAAGTCAAAATTGGCTATATCAAACATTTATGAAAGAAAAATTCGCTTTTTGGTCTTAAATTTACAGTTAGGGTTAGGTTAGGGTTCAAATCCAATTTTAAGAAGAGAAATTGTAGAAATATGGTAACACAGGTGTGGCAGTTAACATCCCATCATGCTTAGGGTCATGTATAAAAATGCCAAGTTGCCCATTATTTTGACTACCATGGCTAGAAGAAATCAGAGACTTTGAAAGAGAGGTCTTAAAAGGAGCATAGGGTGTTTAAAGGGTTGTGTGTGTGTGTGTGTGTGTGTGTTAGCTGTGAGTTATTGATAATCTGATGATGCATATTGATAATGTATAGCTAGTGTTTTAAGCCCCCCAAACAACCCATGTACAGTTGAAGTCGGAAGTTTACATACACCTTAGCCAAATAGATTTAAACTCAGTTTTTCACAATTCCTGACATTTAATCCTAGTAAAGATTCCCTGTCTTAGGTCAGTTAGGATCACCACTTTATTTTAAGAATGTGAAATGTCAGAATAATAGTAGAGAGAATGATTTATTTCAGCTTTTATTTCTTTCATCACATTCTCAGTGGGTCAGAAGTTTACATACACTCAATTAGTATTTGGTAGCATTGCCTTTAAATTGTTTGACTTGGGTCAAACGTTTCAGGTAGCCTTCCACAAGCTTCCCACAATAAATTGGGTGAATTTTAGCCCGTTGACAGATCTGGTGTAACTGAGTCAAGTTTGTAGGCCTCCTTGCTCGCACACGCTTTTTCAGTTCTGCCCACAGATTTTTTACAGGATTGAGGTCAGGGCTTTGTGATGGCCACTCCAATACCTTGACTTTGTTGTCCTAAAGCCATTTTGCCACAACTTTGGAAGTATGCTTGGGGTCGTTGTCCATTTGGAAGACCCATTTGCGACCAAGCTTTAACTTCCTGACTGATGTCTTGAGATGTTGCTTCAATATATCCACATAATTTTGATGCCACCTTATGATGCCATCTATTTTGTGAAGTGCACCAGTCACTCCTGCAGCAAAGCACCCCCACAGCATGATGCTGCCACCCCTGTGCTTCACGGTTGGGATGGTGTTCTTCGGCTTGCAAGGCACCCCCTTTTTCCTCCAAACATAACGATGGTCATTATAGACAAACAGTTCTATTTTTTGTTTCATCAGACCAGAGGACATTTCTCCAAAAAGTACAATCTTTGTCCCCATGTGCAGTTGCAAACCGTAGTCTGGCTTTTTAATGGCGGTTTTGGAGCAGTGGCTTCTTCCTTGCTGAGCGGCCTTTCAGGTTATGTCGATATAGGACTCGTTTTACTGTGGATATAGATACTTTTGTACCTGTTTCCTCCAGAATCTTCACAAGGTCCTTTGCTGTTGTTCTGGGATTGATTTGCACTTTTCGCACCAAAGTACGTTCATCTCTAGGAGACAGAACGCGTCTCCTTCCTGAGCAGAATGACGGCTGCGTGGTCCCATGGTGTTTATACTTGAGTACTATTGTTTGTACAGATGAATGTGGTACCTTCAGGCGTTTGGAAATTGCTCCCAAGGATGAACCAGACTTCTGAGGTCTTGGCTGATTTCTTTTGATTGTCCCATGATGTCAAGCACAGAGGCACTGAGTTTGAAGGTAGGCCTTGAAATACATCCACAGGTACACCTCCAATTGACTCAAATGATGTCAATTAGCCTATCAGAAGATTCTAAAGCAATGTTTAAAGGCACAATCAACTTAGTGTATGTAAACTTCTGACCCACTGGATTTGTGATACAGTGAATTATAAGTGAAATAATATGTCTGTAAACAATTGTTGTAAAAATTACTTGTGTCATGCACAAAGTAGAAGTCCTAACCGACTTGCCAAAACTATAGTCTGTTAACAAGACATTTGTGGAGTGGTTGAAAAACTAGTTTTAATGACTCCAACTTAAGTGTATGTAAACTTCTGACTTCAACTGTATGACTGACTGAGAAGGGTTACTGGTGACTTATTCTTGTCATATCATGTTTATGATAATGATATTCTGACTCAAATATCTGAGTCAGAAAAGGATATTCATATGATAGGTAAGATATAAAAAACCTTGCAGAGAAACTGACGATCTCTTAGAAGTTATGGATGGAGTTTGAAAGTTGGCTGTCAGAAGTATTACAATGTAATACGTCTGTCTGCGTATTATAAGACATGGCAAATGAGGGTACAGTGAGATACCGATGGGTTAGACTATACTTTTCTTGTCAATCATCTTGAAAAAATGTATACTTAAAGACTGGAAATCAACCAATCCTCCATAGTTAACACAATGGAAAGGTCAAATGCTTTAATATCTAAAAATGTTGAAAGTGCGTGGGCGACGGAAAGAAACAAAATGGTGCAGTTTGAGGCCATGAGGAGGAGAGTGATGCGGGCGCTGGAGATGGAGTGTGAGTAGGTGGGTCTGGGCAGGTGTGATGTAGTTGACGTTTGTGTATGTTTTGTTATCATGCATACTGATAATGTAAAGTGATAACATGGGGAAGTGGAGATGTGACGTACGTTTTCCTGAGAGAGGTTACTGGTGGCTCGGATGCCCTCATCGTGGACATGGATCTGGAGCTCCTGGATCATGTGAGGTAAGCCACTGGACACGGCTCGCAGCAGGGTGTACATGTTAGCCATGTCTGTAGGGGGGAAAGAGAGAGAGAGAGTGTTATGGAGATCTTCAGTCAGTCACAGCTGGATGTTCTCCGTTCGGTTTGAAATCTGATAGCAAATAGCTATGGTAATGGCCAGAAACATATGGGAGTCAGTCAATGTCAAGGAACCATATGGGATTTAGCCAGCCAGGTCAAATAGAGCCTGCTCAATCGCCAATGATAGGATGACCTGTGCTTAATTAACACTGGCTTTAAGCCAGCCCTTGGATCTATAGGCTAGTAGCTACCGACTGACCATCTAACTACAGATTGCCCATCTACACTGAACTAAAATATAAACGCAACATGTAAAGTGTTGGTCCCATGTTTCATGAGCTGAAATAAAATATCCCAGAGATTTTCCATACGAACAAAAAGCTTATTTCTCTCAAATGTTGTGCACACATTTGTTTACATCCCTGTTAGTGAGCATTTCTCCTTTGCCAAGATAATCCATCCACCTGACAGGTGTGGCATATAAAGAAGCTGATTAAACAGCATGATCATTACACAGGTGCACCTTGTGCTGGGGTCAATAAAAGGCCACTCTAAAATATGCAGTTTTGTCACAAAACACAATGCCACAGATGTCTCAAGTTGAGGGAGTGTGCAATTGGCATGCTGACTGCAGGAATGTCCACCAGAGCGGTTGGCAGATAATTTTATGTTATCTTTTCTACCATAAGCCGCCTCCAACATTGTTTTACGCCTTGATCACACTGATAGTGTTTTGCGCAAAATAGTATGCAGCATCATCTGGATATGTGTGCAACATTCACCTACCATTTCTGTCAAGTCGTCTACGCATACAGTTTGACGCATACGTTGGATAAATCCAACGTATGCACCATACAGAACGCACTGCAACTGCCTCTGCAACGCAATGCTGCAAGGCAAATGCAGCGTACCTTTGGAAATGAATATACTTCTGGTGTACCAAAATGAAATGACACTGTCAGTGTGATCGAGGCGTTAAAGAGATTTTGGCAGTACGTCCAACCGGCCTCACAACCACAGACAATGAGTAACCACGCCAGCCCAGGACCTCCACATCCGGCTTCTTCACCTGCGGGATCGTCTGAGACCAGCCACCCGGACAGCTGATGGAACTATGGGTTTGCACAACCGAAGAAATTCTGCAAACTGTCAGAAACCGTCTCAGGGATGCTTGTCGTCCTCACCAGGGGCTTGACCTGACTGCAGTTCAGCGTCGTAACTGACTTCAGTGGGCAAATGCTCACCTTTGATGGCCACTGGCACGCTGGAGATGTGTGCTCTTCACAGATGAATGAAGATGGTGTCGTTTGGCGAGCGGTTTGCTGATGTCAACATTGTGAACAGAGTGCCCCCTGGTGGCGGTGGGGTTAAGGTATGGGCAGGCATAAGCTACAGACTACGAACACAATTACATTTTATCGATGGCAATTTGAATGCACAGAAATACCGTGACGAGATCCTGAGGCCCATTGTCGTGCCATTCATCCGCCGCCATCACCTCATGTTTCAGCATGATAATGCAAGGATCTGTGCACAATTCCTGGAGGCTTCCATGGCCTGCATACTCACCAGACATGTCACCCATTGAGCATGCTTGTGACGCTCTGGATCGACATGTACAACAGGATGTTCCAGTTCCCGCCAATATCCAGCAACTTCGCACAGCCATTGAAGAGGAGTAGGACAACATTCCACTGGCCACAATCAACAGCCTGATCAACTCTAAGCGAAGGAGATGGCAAATGGTGGTTACACCAGATACTGACTGGTTTTCTGATCGACGCCCCTACCTTTTTTAAAGATATGTGAACAACAGATGCATTTCTGTATTCCCAGGGATGTAAAATCCATGGATTAGGGCCTAATGCATTTCAATTTACTGATTTTCTTATATGAAACTGTTGCATTTATATTTTTGTTCAGTGTAACTGCAGACTGACCATCTAACTTTTTGTAAATGTTATTTCACCTTTATTTAACCAGGTAGGCCAGTTGAGAACAAGTTCTCATTTACAACTGCGACCTGGCCAAGATAAAGCAAAGCAGTGCGATAAAAACAACAACACAGAGTTACACATGGGATAAACAAAAACATACAGTCAATAACACAATAGAAAATCTATATACAGTGTCTGCAAATGTAGTAAGTTATGGAGGTAAGGCGATAAATAGGCCATAGTTCAAAATAATTACAATTTAGTATTAACACTGGAGTGATAGATGTGCAGAAGATGATGTGCAAATAGAGATACTGGGGTGCAAATGAGCAAAATAAATAACAATATGGGGATGAGGTAGTTGGGTGGGCTAATTTCAGAATGGCTGTGTACAAGTGCAGTGATCGGTAAGGTGCTCTGACAACTGATGCTTAAAGTTAGTGAGGGAGATAAGAGTCTCCAGCTTCAGAGATTTTTGCAGTTCGTTCCAGTCATTTGCAGCAGAGAACTGGAAGGAATGGCAGCCAAAGGAGGTGTTGGCTTTGGGGATGACCAGTGAGATATACCTGCTGGAGCGCATACTACGGGTGGGTGTTCCTATGGTGACCAATGAGCTAAGGATAAGGCAGGGATTTGCCTAGCAGTGATTTATAGATGACCTGGAGCCAGTGGATTTGGCGACGAATATGTAGTGAGGGCCACCTCCTTTGGCCGCCATTCCTTCCAGTTCTCTGCTGCAAATGACTGGAACGAACTGCAAAAATCTCTGAAGCTGGAGACTCTTATCTCCCTCACTAACTTTAAGCATCAGTTGTCAGAGCAGCTTACCGATCACTGCACCCGTACACAGCCATTCTGAAATTAGCCCACCCAACTACCTCATCCCCATATTGTTATTTATTTTGCTAATTTATTATTTTGAATTTATATTTTGTTTACCCCATATGTAACTCTGTGTTGTTTTTAATCGCACTGCTTTACTTTATCTTGGCCAGGTCGCAGTTGTAAATGAGAACTTGTTTTCAACTGGCTTACCTGGTTAAATAAAGGTAAAAAAATATATATATACAGTGAGCTCCATAATTCACTGGACAGTGACCATTATTTTGTTATTTTGGTTCTGTACTCTAGCACTTTGAGTTTGAAAGGATACAATGACAATGAGGGTGAAGTGCAGACTGTCAGCTTTAATTTGAGGGTATTTTCATACATATCGGATGAACCGTTTACGAATTATAGAAGCTTTTGTACATGGTCCCCCCCATTTTCGGGCATCAAAAATCATTGGACAGTTTAACATAATGTAGAATAAAGTAATCATTGTTAATATTTGGTCGCATATCCTTTGCATGCAATGACTGCTTGAAGTCTGCGATGCATCGCCATCACCAGACGCTGGGTATCTTCCCTGGTGATGCTCTGCCAGGCCTGTACTGCAGCCATCTTCAGTTCCTGCTTGTTTCGGGGACTTATTGCCTTAAGTCTCCTCTTCAGCATGTAAAATGCATGTTCAATTGGATTCAGATCTGGTGATTGACTCGGCCAGTCAAGGTTTTTCCACTTTTTGGCCATCAAAAACCCCTTTGTTGCTCTAGCAGTATGTTTAGGGTCATTGTCTTGTTGCGTGATTAAGTGCCGTCCAATGAGTTTGGAGTCATTTGGTTTTATCTGAGCAGATAAAATATTTCTGTAGACTTCAGAATTCATTGTTCTACTTCTGTCTGCAGTCACATCATCGATGAAGACAAGTGAGCCTGTTCCACTGGCAGCCATACAGGCCCAAGCCATAACACCCCCTCCACCATGTTTCATGGATGAGGTGGTATGCTTTGGATCATGGGCATTTCTTTTTTTTTCTCCACTCTTTTGTCTTTCCATCACTCTGGTACATGTTAATCTTTGTCTCATCTGTCCACAATATTTTTTTCCAGAACTCTTGGGGTTCTTTTAGGTGCTTTTTAGCAAACTGTAATCTTGCCTTTCTGTTCTTCAGGCTTATCAGTGGTTTGCATCTTGTAGTGTACCCTCTGTAGTCCTGCTGGTGTAGTCTTCTGCGTATGGTAGACTTTGACACATCTACACCTGCATCCAGGAGAGTGTTTTTGATCTGTTGGGCTGTTATCAGGGGTTTTTTCTTCACCATAGAGAGTATTCTCCGGTCATCCACTACAGTGGTCTTCCTCTGTCTACCGGGTCTTTTGACATAATTGAGTTCACCGGTTGTTTTTTTCTTGTTAATGATGAACAAAACTGTTGACTTGGGCATGGCCAGGGTTTTTGCAATGTTCCTGAATGATTGATTTTCATTTCTGAGCCTTATGACGGCCAACTTCATTTGCATCGACACTGCTGTCTTCCTCATGTTGTCACACCCCAATAACAACCTCCAAAGGCAATAGCAACGTCTAGAATCATTACTATTCATCAACAGCTCTCCTGCATTCACTAACGACACAAATGAATACACCTGCCTAACGACACACATCTGTGAAGCCAATTTAACAAATACTTGTAGTACCTTAAAATGGGGGGACCATGTACAAAAGGTGCTGTCATTTCTAAACGGTTCATCCGATATGTACGAAAATACCCTCAAATTAAAGCTGACAGTCTGCACTTCACGCTCATTGTCATTGTATCCTTTCAAACTCAAAGTGCTAGAGTACAGAACCAAAATAACAAAACAATGGTCACTGTCCAATGAATTATGGAGCTCACTGTATATATATATATATATATATATATATATATATATATATATATATATATTTTTTTTTTAAGTCATTTAGCAGACGCTCTTATCCAGAGCGACTTACAGGAGCAATTAGGGTTAAGTGCCTTGCTTAAGGGCACATCGACAGATTTTTCACCTAGTCGGCTCGGGGATTAGAACCAGCGACCTTTCGGTTACTGGCACAACGCTCTTACCCACTAAGCTACCTGCCGCCCCATATATATATATAGAGGTTCCTGACTTCCCTGAAAAGTTGCATATCGCGGGGGCTGTTCGATGCTAATGCAGTACGCACAGGATGTTTTTGTGTTGGTCAAGGGCAGTCAAGTCTGGGGTGATCCAGCGGCTATATCTGTTCTTAGTTCTGAATTTTTTGAATGGGGCATGCTTATTTAAGATGGAGAGGAAAGCACTTTTAAAGAACAACCAGGCATCCTCTACTGACGGAATGAGGTCAACATCCATCCAGGATACCCGGGCCAGGTCAATTAGAAAGGCCTGCTCGCTGAAGTGTTTTAGGGAGCGTTTGACAGTGATGAGGGGTGGTCGTTTGACCACGGACCCATTACGGACACAGGCAATGAGGCAGTGATCGCTGAGATCCTGGTTGAAGACAGCGGAGGTATATTTAGAGGGTAAATTAGTCAGGATGATATCTATGAGGGTGCCCATGTTTATGGATTTAGGGTTGTACCTGGTAGGTTCCTTGATAATTTGTGTGAGATTGAGGGCATCTAGTTTAGATTGTAGGACGGCCGGGGTGTTAAGCATATCCCAGTTTAGGTCACCAAGCAGTACGAACTCTGAGGATAGATGGGGGGGCAATCAATTCACATATGGTGTCCAGGGCACAGCTGGGGGCTGAGTGATAGACTTATTTCTGGTGGATTTTTAGAAGTAGAAGCTCAAACTGTTTGGGCACAGACCTGGATAGTACGATAGAGCTCTGCAGGCTCTCTCTACAGTAGATTGCAACCCCGCCCCCTTTGGCAGTTCTATCTAGATGGAATATTTTGTAGTTGGGGATGGAAATTAACTTTCAGACTGACCATCTAACTTTCAGACTGACCATCTAACTACAGGCTGACCATCTAACTTACAGACTGACCATTTAAATACAGACTGACCAGCTAAGTACAGTAATAGACTGTCTAAGCCAGCCCCTGGATCTATTAGTATCAAACAAACTGACCGTCACTCCTGTAACCAGACTGACCGTCTCTCTTCTCCTTGCGGATGATGTTCTGACACTCCCCATGGAGGAACTGCAGGTGGTCCGCCACCATCCTCTGCTGGCATTCGTGGATGACTTTGGCGTAGGAGCTGGGGTGCAGGTACTTTCGACATCGCACCTCCTCGTCTTTCAACCGTCCTAAAACCTAGGTGGAGTCAGGGAGGGAAGGGAACACATTGGATCGATTAATTTGTTTAATACAGTTAATTATGCGCATGTCAAAGACGCTACTCGCTAACTGTCCCAGGCCCAATAGGGCTGAATGACTGCCAAAAAACATCTAATGGAACGTATAATTAAACAGAATTTCCAAATGTGGGTCTGCTGTAGACCCATGCAGTTCCTCTGCGAGGTCAGTTCCTCTCTGCTTACCTCATGTCAAAATAAAAGTCCCCCACAAGTTCCTGCTTTTTTTGGTGCAGGTATGGCACACATGCAGAACTTTTACTTTGACATGGGGTAAGTGGAGAGGAATTGGGTCTACAACAGACGCATGTTTGGAAAATCTTTCATTTATGTTCTATTAGATGTTTTATTTTAATCAATTTCCCCCCTGTATTAGGACCAACCCTACGGACAATCAGCAGAGTAAGTTTAAATTAAATGTTATTTAACTTTGGCTTCCGGCAGACTATTACGTTTATTTGTAAGCCAATTCCTAGCAACGCTAGTGTGCAAATACTAGCGTTGCTAAAAGCAGCTAAAGCAACACTAATGCCGCCAGGCTTTTCTAAAACGTTTTGATCGCGTTAGGCTGGTCTAGACATATGAACCGCAGGCCAGGGCAGCGAGCGAGGCATATCACATATCCCATTTATAGGGATTTCAGTCACGCTCAGCACAACAACAGATGGACAGACACTCATACACACTGCCGACTGCCCCATTGCCTTTTAAAGCCAGAGTGGTGTTTATCCTGGTTAAAGGGCTATCAGATCAATCTGATCATTGGCACTGATTTACAGGTCCACTCGTGAACAGAGGCAGAGTCCCAAATGGCACCCTACTCCCTATATAGTGCATGACTTTTGCCCAGAGCCCATAAGTAGTGGACTACAGTTTATAGTGAATAGGGTGCCATTTCAGACACACTAGGCGGCAGCCATGATGTGAGCTAGCTAGCTAACGTAAGACACTGTCTGTTATCTCTTTGCACTAGAGTCAGTCAGTCACACAGTAATACACAGATTCAACTCTGACGGTGCTACAGCTGGTTGCTCCATGGGTCTCCTCAGACTCACAGCAGAGCAATGACTGTGTACAGCTGCTCCAAGAGTTACCGAGCCTCTGATAAACTAACACCAAGAACACAATAAACACACAGCAAAATACACAATATCCATTTGAGCAATGGCAAGTCACACTATTTAACTGAATTCATATTTTATAATACCCGAATATCAACGGTTTTCCTACATGCTTCCAATGAGACAACAGTATTTCTTAGGGTCACAATAGAGTGCAGTAGAGCCCTTGGATTCTATGTACAAAGAATAAAACAGAGAGCAGCAGGTAACAAGGAAGTGAACTACACTACCTGTCCGGCAGACATCTTACCTTTTCCATTAAGCTAATGTGAGCAGTTAGACCAGAGATGCTATAATTCATATAGCTATGGATCTCTATTAGTTGGACTTCCTACAGCCATCTTACCTTTTCCATATACTGTGAGCAGTTTGACTCTTGCAGTAAATTGGAGGCTTCCTGTTTGTAATACTCTCCAGTTTTCGTCAGAAATGGCCCTTCGAAGATTTCCTGATAAAACTGAAACACAAGAAAAGAATGTGAGCCACGAGTGAGTTCAGAGGACACACACATCGGCATGGACATGCAATATACTGTACATTAATTAACACAGGCATGCATGAACAGTATCAATTATTCAACGGCATAGTGGCTATATAAAAAAACGAGTTTCAAGACTATCGACTCCAAGCTAACAACTTAAAATGAAATAATTCACCGTGGGAAAACAGGCTACAGAGCAAACATAAATTACCACTGTCCAGAAATATATTTAAACCAACATATGACAGATGCTTACTCACCTTGAGAGGGAACTTTTTCTTGTACTGTTCAACATGAACAAAGGAGTTGATAACCCCATGGATTACTTTCTGATTTGGGTCCTCGCCACACCGGTCACTGTAAGAGAGGAAAACAAGCTCCATTAGGGGTGATCCCAATTCTATTGGGCATTTACATGTGTCTTGTAAAATAATTTAAATAAAATAGTAAAAGGTGACTTGTGGTTTTCAATGTCATTTCAATAAGTAGCCTACTAGTAATATCCTGAACTGGATTAACCTGCTACAACAATAGATACTGCATGTCAGAACAGAGCAAAAGGTTATTTCTTTATCGTCACAGAAACCAAACTCCAGGCCGAGTCATTATGACAATAACAAATCACTAAATAAGAGAACTGTGCATTTCACCTCAAGCGCTTCTCCTCCAATGCTAGCCCTGTTGAATCATATTGTACATCAGAACCAAGAACTACTGTACATACACTGCTCAAAAAAATAAAGGGAACAATAAAATAACACATTCTAGATCTGAATGAATGAAATAATCTTGTTAAATACTTTTTTCTTTACATAGTTGAATGTGCTGACAACAAAATCACAAAAATGATCAATGGAAATCAAATGTATCAACCCATGGAGGTCTGGATTTGGAGTCACCCTCAAAATTAAAGTGGAAAACCACACTACAGGCTGATCCAACTTTGATGTAATGTCCTTAAAACAAGTCAAATTGAGGCTCAGTAGTGTGTGTGGCCTCCACGTGCCTGTATGACCTCCCTACAACGCCTGGGCATGCTCCTGATGAGGTGGCGGATGGTCTCCTGAGGGATCTCCTCCCAGACCTGGACTAAAGCATCTGCCAACTCCTGGACAGTCTGTGGTGCAACGTGGCGTTGGTGGATGGAGCGAGACATGATGTCCCAGATGTGCTCAATTGGATTCAGGTCTGGGGAACGGGCGGGCCAGTCCATAGCATCAATGCCTTCCTCTTGCAGGAACTGCTGACACACTCCAGTCACATGAGGTCTAGCATTGTCTTGCATTAGGAGGAACCCAGGGCCAACCGCACCAGCATATGGTCTCACAAGGGGTCTGAGGATCTCATCTCGGTACCTAATGGCAGTCAGGCTACCTCTGGCGAGCACATGGAGGGCTGTGCGGCCCCCCAAAGAAATGCCACCCCACACCATGACTGACCCACCACCAAACCGGTCATGCTGGAGGATGTTGCAGGCAGCAGAACGTTCTCCACTGCGTTTCCAGACTCTGTCACGTGCTCAGTGTAAACCTGCTTTCATCTGTGAAGAGCACAGGGCGCCAGTGGCGAATTTGCCAATCTTGGTGTTATCTGGCAAATGCCAAACGTCCTGCACGGTGTTGGGCTGTAAGCACAACCCCCACCTGTGGACGTCGGGCCCTCATACCACCCTCATGGAGTCTGTTTCTGACCGTTTGAGCAGACACATGCACATTTGTGGCCTGCTGGAGGTCATTTTGCAGGGCTCTGGTAGTGCTCCTCCTGCTCCTCCTTGCACAAAGGCGGAGGTAGCAGTCCTGCTGCTGGGTTGTTGCCCTCCTACGGCCTCCTCCACGTCTCCTGATGTACTGGCCTGTCTCCTGGTAGCGCCTCCATGCTCTGGACACTACGCTGACAGACACAGCAAACCTTCTTGCCACAGATCGCATTGATGTGCCATCCTGGATGAGCTGCACTACCTGAGCCACTTGTGTGGGTTGTAGACTCCGTCTCATGCTACCACTAGAGTGAAAGCACCGCCAGCATTCAAAAGTGCCCAAAACGTCAGCCAGGAAGCATAGGAACTGAGAAGTGGTCTGTGGTCACCACCTGCAAAACCAGTCCTTTATTGGGGGTGTCTTGCTAATTGCCTATAATTTCCACCTGTTGTCTATTCCATTTGCACAACAGCATGTGAAATGTATTGTCAATCAGTGTTGCTTCCTAAGTGGACAGTTTGATTTCACAGAAGTGTGATTGACTTGGAGTTACATTGTGTTGTTTAAGTGTTCCCCTTATTTTTTTGAGCAGTGTATAAAACAAGAACCAACTTTTTGATTTCATTCAGCAGCATCCGGATCAGGACAGCTTGCAGGGGCTCGATCATCAGCTTCCTCCACATGTCTAGTGCTAGCTGAAATGGCAGTAAGGATAATTGTATGAGCACATCATATTGTATGTCAGCACTCAGAAATGCAAACTGATATATTGTGACATTTGTACTGAATAACGGAGAATGTAAGTAATGAGATATGATTGAGACTTACCTCTCCTATCTCCATAAGTGGTTCGTTCATGTCAACCCCTCCATAGCCATACTGCAAGTCTGCCTCTGTCAGTTTGTTCTTCTTGATGAACTGTGTGTTGAGGTACCTACATTAGAAAGAGAGGAGAGAAAGCGCATTAAACAACATAATATTAATATAATAACACTTGATAATAACTCTTATTTATCTAGAGTTCAACCAAAGTATTGGTAAGACTAGCTCGCTATGGGCGACCCATAACTCAGATTCACTAGTGTGTGAAAGGCCCTGGGATGTTGGCCAATCAGGCCACAGAGAGATAGCAGACAGAAACTGTCCAGCACACATACATGCTGGCTCTGATGGCAGTCATCAGACTACCTACATTCCACAAGTTGTTTTCACAGCTGTGCTGTCCACCTAGAATCAGCAGGAGAGTGACGAGAAGAGATATGAACTCAAGTTCATTTATACAAAATGATGGGATGACAACGTGCTAAATGACCGCTGAAATTGATGAGCTTGTTGTAGAAAATGATGATATCTAAAGCTGTCACTGTGGCGTGAGGTAGCCAAAGTCTTAATTTCCCAAAACATCTGCCAATGTGAAATATAAAATATCTGCACCTGAGAAAATGTAGCTTAGCCTAAATAGTAGAAGTGGCAGTGTTCTTTATATAAGGTGTCAATGGCAGAGTAGGTCAGGAACTAGAAATGACTGAGTGATAAGTGCTGGCAGCTACACAATAGCAGTACTCTACTACAGTACTATCAGATTCGACACACACAAACACATTACCCACCCAAGTGCACTTGTAAAAATAGATCCAATACCTCACTATGGGGTATTGATTTTCAAATGAAAAGAGGACACACACAGAAACAGTCAATGGTTGTTGGCACTTCAAAGTTAAGTGTTTCAAGGTAACATTAATGGCCAATAATATGGGGAGCCCATGGGAGAAGCAGGAAGGACAGTGACCTCTACAGTGCTCATGCACCTCATACTGCATTTATGTGGCAAACTCCTACAAAACACAGACAAGTTTGCTGGCACTAAACAATAGGAGAGCTAGGGCTTACAGTAAGACTGAACTCCTATAAGATGGGCTGTATTATTTCAGATTTAGTCAAACCTGGTGTATTGGCTCTCCTATTCGTCGGGGTGTCATCAAAACATTCATAAAAAGGCTGATGGATATTACCTGTACAAGCAATCCATGTAGTCTGCTCCCTTGCTATACTCCTCCCAGTATCTGTGGTACATAACTAAAACCTTCTCCTCCGACTCAAGAACTTTCTGAAATTACAGAGAAAGAATCAGTTTAATACCTTGGCACCTCAATGAAAAGCAGACAACCAACAAATAGAGCAATTAGGATATCCAATATTGAGCAATGGGAAATGTGTCTGAATCAGGTGAAATCAATAGCTTGATTGATACAAATGATTCATCGTATTTACCTTGTACAACTGTCTGACATGGTTCTCCAGGAACACCTTGGTCTCTGTGTACAACTTTTCACCCAGAGGCTCCGGGTAAGCAACACACAAAGCATAGATGTCACTGATTTTAGAGTAAAGGAGTCAAACACATTCATCTATAACACTGAGGAAGAAAATCATGCAGACATTATTTTCTATTTAAAAAGTGACACGTGAACTTGAAAATGTGCTGAAGTTAACTTTGGCTTTATTTAATGGCTTGATTTAATGTCTCGACTATGTAAGCACAGATCAGTGGCATTTTAGACTACAAAATAATGGGCAAACTATTTTTCAATTTTTCTGTAGAGCTGAAACAGAAAGGATACGAGAATCTGTCGTTCCATGTGGCCCTCTCCACATAATCAAGCATCACCACAGCCTTGATTGTCGTCAGTAGCTTGTTCCATGTTTCATCAAAGTCCACCACCCGCGGCTTCAAGGACATCGTATGGCTTCTTCTTCAGGCTGAGATAAAGAGGGGAAAATAACAGAGTTATTGGTGTGATTGCACAGCACTGTAATGTTGGAGCAAACTATTTTGAATTATTAAAGCAAATTAATCATGTATGGTTGTTGAATCAATTAATATACACTCCAATTGTAATCAGTCCAACATCGCACTGCAAATATTAATGTTATATTTCCTCTTCAGATTGGATAAACTGTTACATAATATGTCTCAATAATTAAACAATACTTGGAAATACAGATAATTTACTGATCTGCCTGTAGCATAATGATATTAACTCTGATTATAAGTACTATGCTTGCAATTACAATCTCAAACATGGTGTTGTGATAAAGTTTATGACATTAATTTAACAATTTACAGTTAAATGGTTAACAACTTAAACTAAAAGCCATATCACAAATGTGTCATGTAAAAATTTGCTGGGAAATTATATAAATATTATACTGCATCAGCTCAATAACACAAATGTTGATTTAGGCCTACATAGCATTACACCTCAACATTCAAACAATCAATAAAATGTCCTATTAATAGCTAACGTTAAAAGGGACTGTTCCACCAAAGTCACAGGTTGTTACTAGAAAACTAATTGGCACAGTGTAAACAATGCATTTCGCCAGAATAATCAGTCATCATGTTACCCAACGTTGATAGCTAACTAAGTCAGCAATAATATTTGCTAACAATATTCAGTCATTCGTGACATTAGTTGAACTGTCACAGGTAGCAAGGGGAGTATAATGTTCACGTTAGATATCCCGCAATACTTTTCTTTTTTTTTAGGCCTGGCTAGCTAGCTTGCAGCTATCCATTCCATTCGTCATTCAAGCTAGCTTGTCACTTTCGGAGAATGTCGCTACATGTTACAGACATAGCTATTTCGCTTAGTTAGCTACTCATTGAAGACACGAACAGTCATATTTTTATCGAACAATGTCTTAAATTGACTAACTAACCATGTAGCTAGGAAGAAGCACCAAAATAGCTAGCTAGGTACAGTCGCTAGCTGCTAGCTTTGAGATCCAGTTAGAGCTAGGCACTTCCAGCTAGCGACCGATTTGGGGTAGCTACCTAACGTTAGCTAGCTAGCTGCGACTTTAATACATTTATACTGGCAACACGCTACAGTACAGTATCATGGTCTACAAAAACATGTTAACAAGGTTAAATGCAGATTTCTAATATATACATACCTCTAACCAATATGTGTTATTAAAAAGTCAAGTTTCTTCACTGTCACAGGGTTGATCTCTTTCACTTAGCTACAGCTCTTTCATTACCCTACCTTATGGAATATACCATTGTATCAGCTGTAGGGTGTACGGTATTGGAGTAGTTATGAATGTAGTAATTATTAGCATTTAATATAATAATATCAGAGAAGGTAAATGTGTACAATGAAAATATTAATATCTAATAAAAGTCCCAATTACAGATGGCGTCGAGTCAAACACTTATTAAAAAAATCACCATTGTAAGGCAAGAACATCCCTATTTTGTAATGGTGTCGGCACAAACTACGGATACCCGTTTGGGAGCTGTAAGGTAGAGCAAAAAGTAATTTATGAATCGCGTATGAAAACTAGAATGTACATTTCTTCAGCTGTACAAATGCAAGATGTGAAGTAGGAATACTAAGAGATATACAGTAGGCTATTATTTGTATGATTGGAAGGGTTAAGAACCAGTCTACTTAAAAAGTGGTGTGTCATTCAAGTGGTCTTGAATATTGACTGGGTTACACTGTATTATAAAACTTGTTGTTTGGATCCTGGATGCTGATTGGACGAGCAGCGTTCCAAGCCGTGCTGTATTGGCTGTCAAAGACACACCTATGCCTGCTAACGGTTCCATCTGAAAATTACCATTGCGCCTTCAATGAGAATATCATGTTCATGTTGCTGTCAGAATCATCTTGTATTGATCTTAACTCGCACATTATTTCCCCTTGCTTCCAGCCTGACATTTAGTTTGGTACAGCGGGGGTTAATACAAGACTCGCTGTCTGCCTGTCCGACCTCGGAAACAATGTTTCACTTTTGAATTTCGATCTCTTTAGTACCATACATAATAATAATAATAATATGCCATTTAGCAGACGCTTTTATCCAAAGCGACTTACAGTCATGCGTGCATACATTTTTGTGTATGGGTGGTCTCGGGGATCGAACCCACTACCTTGGCGTTACAAGCGCCGTGCTCTACCAGCTGAGCTACAGAGGACCACATAGAGTGAACAGTGCCCAGACGAGACAAGACAACTTTTTTCTGAGCCATCACGCATCAACGTCAATATCATGGAAATATCCAAGTAAATGCCAATAGAAAAAAAGCTAAAACAAACGAAAATGTAGCTAGTGTACTGTCATTGCAGGTTAAATGTTTGACGTGAGTGACAAGAACGTTATCCAGCCTGCATAGCAACCATTTTGTTTAGAATGGACGACCAGTCCAAAGACTTTTATAACTAACCCAAGATAGACAAGAGCCTATCGTTTCCAATGGGAGCAAATGAATCATAGTGGGCAGAACAAGCAAGTAGGTGGGCAGAGCTAGTTAGATCATATTGGATCGTTCTAACATTTATTTGCATATTTCCGTTAGCCACTGTGAGGCTGCGTGTGCAATAAATCAATACGCCCTTGCACTCCTAAACAACGCAATAAAAAAAAAAAACGCTGTCCACTCTGTTTGTTACAGATTCTAGTTTTGGAAACAGAAAACTTTATGGAGATCAAATGTTTCGATGAGAAAATAAGCAGAATGTCGGCCAAAATCCATCTCGCTCTAATTTCTCCCACTGCCGGCCACTGGGCTTCCCCTCGTCACCATATTTGGTAGTGAGTGGAAACGCCAACCGGATACTTCATATTTATACATCCGGTGAAATATCAAACTCATTGTTCTATTTGTGACCATCCTTTTGCATAGCAACGATGCAAAAATAATTAATGACTGGCTTCGCGTCTGTAACAACATGACCAAAAGAATAAATAATAATATGCCACTTAGCAGAGGCTTTTATCCAAAGCGACTTACAGTCATACATGTTGTGTCTGGCTGGTCCCGGGGATCGAACCCACTACCTTGGTGTAACAAGCGCTGTGCTCTACCAGCTGAGCTACAGAAGAACTAACAACCAGATTTTTGTCCAGACTATTTCTTCTGGTGGAAGAATGAAATTGTATGAATTGACTCATCAAAACGTTTTAATGAAAATATGTAATTCATTGTTATTTTAATATGTTGGTAACAGTTTAATAAAAGCAATAAGGAACGCGAGGCAGTGCTGTATCATGAATACAGCGCAATTTACATGTGGCTGTATTCATTGCATAATTAATTAATTATTTTGGTTCTATTCATATCATATTACCATTCACGAAATATATATACATATTTGATTTGACACTATATCAATGTAATGTATTTGCCTAGAGCAACATTTTTATTTAATTGGGAGATCCAGAGATGCATTAACAATTTAGGACCTGTCTGCCCAAAATGTTGAAAATGAACATAACATACTCATAGCAAATAAATAACATTCAATGACAATTAGACTGAATTACATTATATGTACTTTTGTTTCAAAGTTAGATATAAATTGTAATATCATGTAACAATCTCTCACAGGTCTTTGGCAGTGTTGTGTTGGTGGGAAGTCTGTCTGTAGGCCAAACAAGGGGTAGATTTACTGACCTAAAACCACCAGATGTCGCTCGCTACTCACTTTTATTAATTGACGTGTTGATCGATACTCTGCAACAAGTAGTAGGCTTAGCTACAGTAGCTATGGACAAGTGGTAACAAAGTAACACAGACCTGAATGATGATGAGCCTTCCGGATCAGACAAATCTCAAGATCTGGACGATGTGAATGGATGCTTGTGCAAAATCTTTAAACATTGAATGGGTGCTACAGGGTAGATCGGGTGAGCATTTTGACTGGGATGGGGTTTTGGCGGCAGGAGTTAAACGTTCCAAGAAGAAAGTTAGCTCTGTCCAATCAAAAACAGTTTAAATTGTAAGCATCGCGCGCGTACGACCATTATGATTTTAAAATATATTCGGTTAAAATTTCCATTTTACTCTAATCGACAGCGATATTTTTTTGCAATTATTTTGAGGTAGTTAGCCACATATTAGCCAAAAACTCATCTAGACTCCGTTCACAGCTAGCTAAAGTTATTTATTTTCGCAGTACTTTTCGAATTTGGTTTGGACACCATTGAGTTCCTTGCAGATTTCTACCTAGCTAAGTTAGCTAAATAGCTAACTACTGCTTATTTGGCTTGTTACTTACCTAGCGACTGTACCTATCTAATAATGTAACATCCAGTGGCCTAACGGTAACGTTAGGTTGCTAGCTTTAGCTACCACACCACCACCTTGAGCATGCCAACGGACAGGATAGCTTGAAAGTGGAAACAATATGGTTGACTATTGTGAACCTTGCTAGCACCCAGTCACAGCCAAGAGTTTGTAATGTAGTTACTCTTTGGCACACAGTGTTCTGGCATTTGTGACCCAAAGCCAGGATGTGCAGCTGCACGGTGCAAGGTTTTGTTCCAACACAGTAGCAATTGGTAGAGGCAGTAGTATGACAACTAATCAGCCAATCATTAATTTGCCCACCTCTTTGTTCTTTATAGGACGATTATCATGGCAAGCTATGACTGTCAAATGCAGGAGCAGGGCAGCAGTGGTTCACTATCATCACTAGCACAGGTATTTAAAATGGAGACAGACATTCCTCAAAGTGTTATGATCTGCAGGTGTCCATCCGTTAGCATTGTTTCCAGATGACTGTGATGCTGTTGACTTGCATAGTAGCCAGACAGATCAACTGTTAATGGAAGATTTCATTTCCCAGGTAGCAACAAGAAGAGCAAAATCAGAGGACAGAAACTCAAACGAAGATGTTTCTAACACACACAACAAGAGAGAGCTTCCCTTCAGAAGACAGACATACAGGTATTTGTATTTCCTTTAAATTAAAGTGTAGAGTAATAGAGCTGCAATACATCTATTTCACAGTCATCTTTACACATTTGTTTTTCTCCTCAGAAAAGTGTCTTCAGATCCAGCAGGTCCAAAAGTTGAAGAGATAAAAGAGGAGGTAGCGCCTTGCAGTGTCCCACCAGGTCCCGGCATGCCAGCCTCTATTTATCAGACAAACCATGGCCAGTTCAGTAAGTCTCGCTGGAAGGGACATGTGTTCCAAAATAAATATGTTTATTTAAAAATCCAGATGTATTTGACACATCTCAGTCTCTGAAAGTCCATAGTTGATTTGGTTATGTGAAAGTGATGTGAAAGGACAAGACAGCATACTACAGGCACTTGATTAATAAACTGATGTAATTGGCAGCTGTTTACACCATTTCTGCATAACCAAAAAGCATTTGTGTAATGCTCAAATGATGACATTCCTGTCGAGTGACTTTTCATTTTTAAACATGTAGGCCTAAAGTTTTCACTTAATTTGAAGTGTTCAAGCTTTAACAACAAAAAAATAAATGGTTGTTTAGTTCTTTCCCTGGATTTTTTTTTAGCAGTGTTGGTTAAGGTCATGGGGCCTACATTTTTAAAATGTAGAATGGCTGTGAGAAGGCAAGTTCTGATGACTTCCTAAAAGGACATTCTACTCCAAAATGAATGAAAATAAAATTATGCTGACAACATCTAAAATATAATTTCCCCCTCCATAATTAAGCTCAGTAACATATTGGTCCATATCAAATGAAATCAAATTGTGTTTGTCACATGCGCCGAATAAAACAAGTGTAGACTTTAGCGTGAAATGCTTACTTACGAGCCCATTCCCAACAATGCAGTTAAAAGTAAGAAAATTAACAAATAGATAAAAAGAAAATAGTAACACAATAAAATAACACAATAAAACAATAATAACGAGTCTATATGCAAGGAGTACTGGTACTGAGTCAGTGTACTGGTGTACGAGGTAGTTGGGGTGATTGATTGAGGTAATACTGTATGTACAGTGGGGATAAAAAGTATTTGGGTCATTCTACAGATTCGGTGCCTTTTGTGATTGAGGAGGATGAAACAATGAACATTAAAATCTTAAGCGTTTTTTTATTTGATGTGACAAAGTAATGTGTGTACTTGATAGAAAATACCTTTTCCCATCTCAATGTAGAGTATTAAGTTATTATTCTGTATTATTTTCTCAAACAAGTCCCAATTTAATTCAACCCCGTCACAGTCATTTTGTTATTCAACTATTCATTTTTCCAATAAGCTTGAGATCAGCTTCTGGCATAATCTCACAGTTTAGATGTCCCTTGTAAATAATGGCATATTGTAATTAAAGAGAAAATCAAGAAAAACTGACCAGCACCATCCTTTCCAGTTTACGATGAAGAAATTTCTAATCTAACTCCACATTTTCGCAAGAAATGTGCAAGAATGCTGCGTAATTCCTGACAAAATTGAAATAGCCTTATTTACCCTGATTTAATACACACAATAAAAACACTATTGATGTTATATTTTGTGTATTTAATACAAAAATGTAAAAAAATTATCTCGTAACAGGGATGAATGCACCGCAACAGGGTTGAAAATCATGTAACAGGGTTGAGTGAAAAGCATCACGTGTCATATGTTTTATCTTTTGAGATCACTAACATGTTGCCATTTTTTAAACATTTTAAACATTTTTAAACCTACTGTCAACATAGCTTTTAAAATCTAAAGAATCTAGATGAAAGCTAGACAGAGTAAAACACATTAATGAACTAATAACAGTAACAACATTTCATTGATTTCATAAAAATATCCATCTGATAATGGCAGGAGTCTGTTTGAACATTGAGCAAACATCTTAACATTGATAACCTATATAGGTCACATGTTGCCATTTTTTAACATTTTAAACTACTGTCAACATAGCTTTTAAAGTTTAAACAATCAAGATGAAATCTAGACAGATTAAAACACATTAATAAACTAACAACAGTTACAACATTTTCATTGATTTCATAGAAATATCCAGAGTAATGGCAGGAATGTCTGTGTTGTTTGAATGTTTGAACATTAAGCAAACATCTTAACATTAATAACCTATAGGTAAGCCTACAGTTTGTTCACCATTTTTACTGAGAGAGCCTAGCCCACACTTCCTTCTGTATTTCCATGTGCCTAGAAGTCACCGGTTTAGGGTGATCAATGTGTTCCAAGATGTCCTCAAATGGATACCACAGGATATCATCAAGAAGTGGCCAGAAGTACCTATTTGGTCCAGCACAGCACATGCATTTGACCTGCACATGGGATTCATCTGTGGCTAGAATTATTCCGGGATAGAAATCGTCATCATATTTGGCCACGCACCATTTCCCGCATATGTCTGGATTTGCCCAATCAACCTCCCTCTGTGACACGACTGATGTAACTTTAGGGGTAAATGTGAAATGTTGTGTATTGAAACACTGGCATTCCAGTTTCTTGTTGTGGACTGTGCACATACAGCTTACATCACGGTAGGCAATTTGCCTTGCAGCCACACAAACAACTTGGTGGATCCGCATTGTGGATGGAACTACTGGCAAATTGGCTGGCATACCTTGGACGGCTTTCTCGATGGCCTCGTCTTCAATGAAGTAAAGCTTGATGGCAGTGTTGTTCTCCTCTAAGACCCTGTACAGAGTATGAGCATTTGGGATGTCACATCCTTGACTTATCAGCCTGTCTGCGGTTCTTTTTAGGGTTGCACCAACACCATCTGGTGCTCCCTTCCCATGTCCAGGAGAATTACCTGACCACCGGCGCGCGGATGTCCCTCACCTTCCTCTCTATGTGTGTTTCCTTTCTGCTGCTGTTTTTTCCATTGTTGAATCTGAAATTGTAGGTCAAGGTCAAGTCAATGACCTGCTTACTCTTCAAGACTAAATATTGTATCCTTTTAATCACTATGTAGTAAAATGAACATGAACTTGCAGATAATACTCCTAAATATGTCAATGTATATAGGAGAGAGAACAAATTAATTGTCACTTTTTTAAAGTTATTATTTTCAAAAATTCCTCGTACTTTTAGTTGATACTGTAAAACCGTAAACAACAAACATTCAACAAGAAAATATGATTGGTATTAAGCAATATACATTAAATATTGCTAAGATTTAACAGCTATTCAACCCTGTAACAGCCATTCAACCCCGTAACATTGAAAAATGTGATGGGGTTGAATGTGACAGGGTTGAAGATTTTGTGCTAATCTGTTGCTAATTCGGGATGCTAGCAGCTAGCAGTGTGCCACATGGCCTTATTCAACAAAAGACATTGTTATACTTCATAGCTATAAAAACAATTCTTGGTAAAATCTTAACTATGAATTCCCCCCCCCCCAACAGAGTCGAATACCTGAGATTGACAAAGCCCATATGTGCTTAAAAAACATGAAATATTTATAAAAAGTGAGAGAGCAGCTTACCACTTGTCACACCAGGCTTCTCTGAAGACTTGTATGATGTCACTTCCTCATAAATGATGTCCACAGGATCAAACCATTATTTAATTGTGAGTGGGGGTATTGTTGCGTTACGGGGTTGAAAGAAATACAAGGACAGGGGTAAAAGCCTGAATTTCTCAGAAAATAAAATGTCTTATGCTGAGAAAATGGATTATTCATAATAAGGGGGCATATACAATTAATTTAACAAAAAAAAAGCATTATTATTTAACACTGTGTACTCAAAATGAGTCACGCCATTTGCATGATGGTCAATAGGGACAGGCGAAATTCTTAATACTCCTAAGAAAAGCAAACATATAAGTATTGAAATTCATCTCTGTTTAAAATCATATTCTCTACTCCATATTAAAAACATGTAAAACTTTGAAATGTTGTAATTTAAGTGTAGTTTGATAAATGTTCTGACAAGTTATAACACTAGTACATCTTGGGACACTGACAATACTGAAATGTCACCGAATCTGTAGAATGACCCATTTAGTCAGCCACCAATTGTGCAAGTTCTCCCACTTAAAAAGATGAGAGAGGCCTGTACTTTTCATCATAGGTACACGTCAACTATGACAGACAAAATGAGGGAAAAAAATCCAGAAATTCACATTGTAGGATTTTTAATGAATTTATTTGCAAATTATGGTGGAAAATAAGTATTTGGTCACCTACAAACAAGCAAGATTTCTGGCTCTCACAGACATGTAACTTCTTCTTTAAGAGGCTCCTCTGTCCTCCACTCGTTACCTGTATTAATGGCACCTGTTTGAACTTGTTATCAGTATAAAAGACACCTGTCCACAACCTCAAACAGTCACACTCCAAACTCCACTATGGCCAAGACCAAAGAGCTGTCAAAGGACACCAGAAACAAAATTGTAGACCTGCACCAGGCTGGGAAGACTGAATCTGCAGATTCAGTCTTCCCAGCCTGGTGCAGGTCTACAATTTTGTTTCTGGTGTCCTTTGACAGCTCTTGGTTTGAAGAAATCAACTGTGGGAGTAATTATTAGGAAATGGAAGACATACAAGACCACTGATAATCTCCCTCGATCTGGGGCTCCACGCAAGATCTCACCCCGTGGGGTCAAAATGATCACAAGAACGGTGAGCAAAGCTCCCAGAACCACACGGGGGGACCTAGTGAATGACCTGCAGAGAGCTGGGACCAAAGTAACAAAGCCTACCATCAGTAACACACTACGCCGCCAGGGACTCATATCCTGCAGTGCCAGACGTGTCCCCCTGCTTAAGCCAGTACATGTCCAGGCCCGTCTGAAGTTTGCTAGAGTGTATTTGGATGATCCAGAAGAGGATTGGGAGAATGTCATATGGTCAGATGAAACCAAAATATAACTTTTTGGTAAAAACTCAACTCGTCGTGTTTGGAGGACAAAGAATGCTGAGTTGCATCCAAAGAACACCATACCTACTGTGAAGCATGGGGGTGGAAACATCATGCTTTGGGGCTGTTTTTCTGCAAAGGGACCAGGACGACTGATCCGTGTAAAGGAAAGAATGAATGGGGCCATGTATCGTGAGATTTTGAGTGAAAACCTCCTTCCATCAGCAAGGGCATTGAAGATGAAACGTGGCTGGGTCTTTCAGCATGACAATGATCCCAAACACACCGCCCGGGCAACAAAGGAGTGGCTTCGTAAGAAGCATTTCAAGGTCCTGGAGTGGCCTAGCCAGTCTCCAGATCTCAACCCCATAGAAAATCTTTGGAGGGAGTTGAAAGTCCGTGTTGCCCAGTGACAGCCCCAAAACATCACTGCTCTAGAGGAGATCTGCATGGAGGAATGGGCCAAAATTCCAGCAACAGTGTGTGAAAACCTTGTGAAGACTTACAGAAAATGTTTGACCTGTGTCATTGCCAACAAAGGGTATATAACAAAGTATTGAGAAACTTTTGTTATTGACCAAATACTTATTTTCCACCATAATTTGCAAATAAATTCATAAAAAATCCTACAATGTGATTTTCAGGATTTTTTTCCTCATTTTGTCTGTCATAGTTGACGTGTACCTATGATGAAAATTACAGGCCTCTCTCATCTTTTTAAGTGGGAGAACTTGCACAATTGGTGGCTGACTAAATACTTTTTTTCCCCACTGTACATGTAGGTTTGATTAGGTGATTGATTGAAGTACTATGTACATGTAGGTAGGGGGTGAAAAGCAGAAAGTCCGGGTAGCTGTTTAATTAACTGTTCAGCAGTCTTATTGCTTTGGGGTAGAAGCTGTTCAGGAGCCTTTTGTTCCCAGACTTGGCACTCCAGTACAGTTTTGGACCATAATTGGTCCTTAGTGATATGGACACCGAAGAACTTGAAGCTCTCAACCGTCTCCACTATAGCCCTGTCGATGTGAATGGGGGCGTACTCGGCCCTCTGTTTCCTGTAGTCCACTATGAGCTCCTTTGTCGTGCTGACGTTAAGGGAGAGGTTGTTGTCCTGGTACCACACTGGCAGGTCTCTGACCTCCCTGTAGGCTGTCTCATCGTCGTCAGTGTTCAGGCGTACCACCATCGTGTCGTCAGCAAACTTAATGATGATGTTGGAGTCGTTTTGCGGCCATGCAGTCGTGGGTAAATAGGGAGCACAGAAGGGGGCTAAGCACACACCCCTGAGGGCCCCCCATGTTGAGGGTCAGCATGGTGGATGTGTTGTTGCCTACACTCACCACCTGCAGGCGGCCTTCAGAAAGTTCAGTATCCAATCGCAGAGGGAGGTGTTTAATCCCAGGGTCCTTAGCTTAGTGATAAGCTTGGAGGGCACTATGGTGTTGAATGCTGAGCTGTAGTCAATAAACAGCATTCTCACGTAGGTGTTCATTTTGTCCAGGTGGGAAAGGGTAGTGTGGTGTGCTATTTAGCAATAAGCATGATCACCTTTAGTAGCCCAACTGATGCAGCGTAGTCACTGGCTATAAATAAATAAGCTGAAGCAGATGGTTGCCGATCTGCATTTACCTCATTGGACGAATCATTACCTATGGGGTAAGTGCAGGCCCCGGCCCAATATAACCCCTATTCGTTTGTTGTCCTCAGTTACCTTTACTCAGGATGGTGCCATCCAGCTGACCAGTGCTCTACCTAGGGGTCTACAGGGCCTGCAGCCTCTGACCATGTCCAACTCTGGAAACCCCCAGTCTGCTGCAGCCATCGTCCAGTATTCCCAACAGTCAGGAGATGGCACTCAGCAGTTCTATATGCAAGGCAATAAGGTGATGGTAAAAGGTAAATGCTCCATTCCCTCACCATTAAGGTCTGCCATCAAATGGATTAGATTGGATTATTAGCAGGGGTTAAATTGGGCCGAGACTCGGCACCTATGATCCAAATGAGAGCCAGACCAACAGCAAAATCAGTTTATATAAATAATAAAATAATCCTATTAAATTACTAGAAGGGCTATGTCATAAAGCCTCTAAAATATATGTCAACAGACCATAAATGTCTCAATTTTTGTTTTCTTGGAAAGCTAAGAGTGCTGTTATATGATACAATATCAGTACTTGTTGCATTTACAACTTGTCCAAGTCCTATCATCTACTGATTTCAGCCAGTGTATGGCTGTGGATTGACTGCATAGATGCGGTTAAAGAGGTCAATGGAACACAGACCGTGGGGGATAGAAAGATGCTGGATTGGGGGACATTCAACAAATCTGATCTAACAAAGTGGATATTCGTGAAATCCGTCATGATTGATGTATTGTAACAAGCTCACAATGTGGTTACTAAAGTTTGATTTGGATATACACTGAGTGTACAAAACATTAAGAACACCTTCCTAATATTGAGTTGCACCCCACCCATTTGGCCCTCAGATTCTACAAGGTGTCAAAAGCATTCCACAGGAATGCTGGCCCATGTTGACTCCAGTGCTTCCCATAGTTGTGTCAAGTTGGCTGGATGTCCTTTGGGTGGTGCACCATTTTTGATAAACATGGGAAACTGTTGAGTGCGAAAAACCCAGCAGTGTTGCAGTTCTTGACACAAACCGGTGCACCTGGCACCTACTACCATACCCCGTTCAAAGGCACTTAAATATTCTGTCTTGCCCATTCACCCTCTGAATGACACACATACACAATCCATGTCTCAATTGTCTCAAGGCTTAAAAATCCTTCTTTAACCTGTCTCCTTCATATACACTGATTGAAGTTGATTTAACAAATGACATCAATAAGGGATCATAGCTTTCACCTGGTCAGTCTATGTCATGGAAACACTAAGTGTATTTGGCAGGTTTCGCTGCATGACATTTAGAAGTTGTCCCTTTTCAGGTTTAGAAGAAGTGACTGCTAAATGCTAACTCCTGTTCGTATAAACTGGTAGCATAGCTAGCATACAGAAATTGGTGGTGGTAGACAAAGTCGTTTTTAACTGTAATGCAGTTGATTGATAATGATGACATGAACATGTATTGGGGTTGATATCCATACAAGCAATATACTCCAATTTTTACCTCAACATAGTGTGAAATACACATATAACAATACCTAAATGTGGGCTAATTTTACTGGGCGGCAATCACGAGATTAGGGATCTTACCCCTACAGCATTTTCCCTCCACACTTTTCAATCCATTTACATTGTTTTGGTCGAGTGTCATTGAACCTTTTACCGCTTCTATTGTTTGAATGGAATGTTGGTATATTAGCAGTTAATTGAAACATTTAATGGAATCATACCTCTAAAACTGTCTGGCTAGCTAGCTAACAAACATACAGTGCAGATAAATTATTCAAATTAATTATTTTGCACATTGTCTTATCACAGAACTGGCAAACCATGGTTGACCAACTCCTTGACCAAAACGGCTTACCTTTCTCCCACCATAAGAAGGTTCATGTCCATTCTGGTATTCTAATGCCTAATTATATAGGGGTGACCTCCAGGGGGTTTTAAAGATTACTGTTTGTGATCTAAGACCAGGTAATGATTTGCCCAATGGGGTAAATGCAGATGGAAAACCTTCTGCTTCAGCCTATTTATTTATAGCCACTGACTATGCTGCATCAGTTGGGCTACAGGGGATCATGCTTATTGCGGAATAGCACACCTTTCTGTTATATGGACAAATATGTGATTGGCCTTAATTCTGAAATTATATTTGAGATGTTGTCAGCATCATTTAATTTTCATTCATTTTGGAGTAGAATGTCCTTTTAAAATGTCACCGGAACTGACCCTCTCACAGTCGTTCAACCCAAATCACAGTTGTTCAACCCAAAAAAATTGTAGGCCTATACGACCCTTGCCACCACTGCAAAAAAAACACTAACCAGCTGTTATTAAAGGTCCAATGCAGCCGTTTTTATCTCTAAATCAAATAATTTCTGGGTAGCAATTAATTACCTTACTGTGATTGTTTTCAACAACAACAACAAAAAACATTAATAGCAACAATTGAAATGGAAAAAAAGAAACAAAAATAGCTTCTCAAGCAATAATTTTGCTAGGACTGTCTGGGAGTGGTCCAGTGGAGGCTGCTGAGGGGAGGACGGCTGGAATGGAGTTAATGGAATGGCATCAAACACGTGGAAACCATGTGTTTGATGTATTTGATACCATTCCACTCATTTCGCTCCAGCCATTACCACTAGCCCGTCCTCCCCAATTAAGGTGCCACCAACCTCCTGTGGAGTGGTCTGAGTGGGGAGGGGAAAACTGAACATTAGCTGCTATTGACAGAGTGGTTTGGAACTCTTTCTTATTGACTAATCTTCCACATGGTGATGTCACCATGGAAGGCCAAAACCCACCAAAACAGGCAGAAAATATTTTAAAACAGCCCTTACACTAAAAGGACATTATCATAATTTTCACAATTTCACAGTATTATTCCAACCTCAAAGTGTTGAAATATATATAAAACCCAGGAAAATCACATTTTTGACTGCACTGGACCTTTAAAGTAGGCTGTACTACTGTAAAGTACTCTTCATCGTGATCCCTGGCAGGAGTCTCCAGAAGCGCCAATACATCCAGAACAGCGCTGCTAGGATCTTGAAGAGAGTGCAGAAACACCATCACATCACCCCCATCCTGGCATCTCTGCACTGGCTCCCCGTCTCATTCCGGATTGAATTCAAAACCCTCCTGCTGACTTGCTAGTGTATTCGTGGCAGTGCCCCTCCTTATCTCAAAGAACTGCTTTCCCTCCATAACCCCACCTGCACCCTCAGGTCAAGCGATAGCCTGCTCTTCCACGCCCCCAGGACCAAGTTCCGCTACTTGGAGGATCGGGCATTCAGCTCGACCACCCCAAACCTCTGGAATGCTCTCCTGGACCCCTTTGAAAGCACAATAAACTCTAGACTCCTTTAAAATTGGCCTAAAGACCTTTCTCTTTAGGAAGGCTTTCTGTTGATAGCTGTGCTCCTTGGTATCCTTGTCCCTTGTGGTGTCCGCTGGGTTCTTTGTGTCAGTTGCCCTGTCTAGTTGTGCCCATTTATTTTTCTATTTGGTAAAAATTATTCTGTATAATGAAAAGTGCTTTAAAAATGAAATAAATTATTATTATTAAAGCTTGGACACTTCAAATTAAGTGAGAAAAAAACTAAAAGTCACTCAACTGGAATGTCATGATTTGAGCATTACATAGAAATCACATTGTGCAGAAATTATGTTTACAGCAGTTTATTAAGTATTTAAGTAGTATTAAGTAGAGTGCTGTCATATATGTTTTTGTCAGTATATATTGTTTCGGTTAGTGTATTATATCATTCACACCCAATACCCAATTCAATGTTTTAAAAAGACATACAAATAATCTCCTTTAAAAATGCTTTTGTTGTTGTTGAGATTAACACATTTGAGAAGCAATTTAAACCTTTCATAGGCCAAAAAAAACACAAAAGCAATAAATACCAGTGGAGGGGGAGGACTCATAGATCAATGCATGTCATCATTGACATCAGGAAGCCAATGATGTCATAGTGATGTCAATGCCCTTAATTGTGATTGCACACATAGCTGGTGGTTTTGGAAGCATTTCAGTTAGAGAGCTGCATTTGGACCTCTTAAGAACAGATATGGCTGTTGCTGCGGATGAGTCAGGTATGTTAACTTTAATCTTTTACTTTTTTATGTAACTAGACAAGTCAGTTAAGAACACATTTTCATTTACAATGACAGCCTACCACAGCCAAACCCTCCCCTAACCTGGACAACTGTGCGCTTCCCTATGGGACTCCCAATCACGGCCAGATGTGATACAGCCTGGGATTGAACCAGGGTCTGTAGTGATGCCTCTTGTACTGACATGCAGTGCCTTAGACCGCTGCGCCACTCGAAAGCTTGATGAGAAAGTTAAAGAGAAAATGGTAACTGTGAAGGAACTCCTCTGTCTTCGTGCTACACTAATACTGTACAGCCTGCGTAGCCTCTGCTTTTTGGATTAATTATTAATTTTGACTCTTAACTGTAGAAGATTGTTATTGTATGATAATAATATCACAGTTGTCTACAGACATTAGCTAATAAAATTGAAAGAAAACGTACTATAAAGTCATAAAGGTATTGAACTCACCATGAAGTAATAAAGGTATTGAAAATGTGTTGATATCCTGAGAGATATAACACAGTTGTTGTATTGCTTAGGATTTGTTTTATTGTCAAAACAAATACATTAGAATTCCATGTAATTTAGCATTATTATCCTTGAATGTCTTGGTTTGTCTTTTGTAAAACTGCAAAACAGCCTCGGAAATATCAGTCTTCTTGTGAAAGAAAAAGCTGATTGCAACACGCTGAATACGATTGGAATATTTTGTGTTTCCCTGTGCGCTCCGTCCGTCCATCCCCCCTCCCTCTCTTCTCCTCTCCCTCTCTGTGAAATGCTTTCCTGCCCACTCAAAGCGCACACACACACACAGTGGCTGACGTCACTAGTTTTCCTGGAACTGGACCCCAGCAGGGAAATGTAAATGCTAACCGGCGAATAAGATGGACATTGACGTCAGTCCCAGTCATGCTGTGATTACAGGCAGTTCCTTTTGCGAGAGCAAGACGTTACCAAATGAATCACCATATTCAATGATATACAGGCAGCTCCAATGGCACAGATAAGGTATATTTAATATTTGATTTTGGATGGAATTCTGCACAAATTTAAACTAACATGTTGAAGTGAATGTAGGAATGTCAAATTCCTAGGCATTTTATTTTGTTCTGCTCTCTGTAGAGCCTGTCTGTGTAGCGATCATATTCTCTCTCACGTAACCACTCACACCCCTAGGAATCGGATGACATCAGAACCTTATTGCGTAATCCACCGATGTATACTTCCATACCTTTTAGTCACTGTGTGAATTAATTAGACTACTTACCTTTCTGTACTTTTAAGGTGGTGGATGCCTTATTCAGCAAGTTAGCAGCTAATACACATGGTAGTGCTCTAAGAAGTGTTCCCCATCACACTGACTCCTTGCCTGTCTGTGTATTTCTGTGTTTCTGCCAGCTTCCACTGGTGACATGTCAGGCTACCAGATTTGCACTCCCACCTCCAGCCTGCCCCAGGGCGTTGTGATGGCCAGCTCCCCAGGCTCCCTGCACAGCCCCCCACTCATGGCTGACGAGACCACACGCAAGAGACAACTCCGCCTCATGAAGAACAGGTAGACTACACCCACATTTTAAAAAAATACTACAGTTTACTATAGAATACTACAGTACTTACTATAGAATTATGTAGTATACTGTAGAATACTATACTACACACTGTAGTATCCCTCGATCATGTGTAGTACTTAGTATATATTTTTGTAGTATACTGTAGAATACTATAGTAAATACTACGGTATTATCCACCAAAAAACCCTGTAGTAAATAATACAGAAATGTCAGCAAAAACACTACAGTCCACAAAAACAATATATTTTTTATTTTTTCTTTAATTTGCCCATTCCCCTCCCCCATATCCCAATTTGTGCCACCCGTAAGTGAGAAACCTACATGCCAATTATAGACCATGTATTGTGTTACCTATGGTTAGAGAAACCGATGTACTGGTTTTGGAACATTTCTCTTTTAGTATTTCTCCAGTAGGTTTCCTCAAGGAGAAAGTCCCTCACTTGTATGTAAAAGATAATAAAACACTACAGTAAATACTACAGTATACTACAGTACAAAAACACTACGGTGAATACTACAGGAAAGTCCGCAAAAACATTCCAATATTTTTTCATGTGGGTACTAAACCACAGCCTTATGATCAAGGCGGGTCCTGCATGAGAATGTTGGCTAAGCATGATGGGACAGATCATCATCAAAATGCTAATAACATGTTTTTTTCATTCATTAATGCTACTAATTAACATGCATGTGCTGTATACTACATCTGCATTCTACCGCCTGGGTTCGGTGTCCAATCACCCATTCTTGGCCTGCCTTTTTTGAATGACACCATTTGCCTCAGAACACACACTGACATGCTTGTTGTACTTTGACATTGGATTGCTGTTGTGCATTTTTGTGCTTTGTCGTGCTTTCACCTGAATGTTTGTCACTAAAAGCTATATTTTTTGTTGACATTTACACTCTGCTATTGCATGTATTATGTCACGATTTTGCACAGGCAAATGTAGTCTCCTGCATGTTGATTTAGGTAAAATGCCTAATCAGTCACTCTGTGGTGGTGTTATTGCTTATGTTCGTTACCATTATCAGTCTTGACTGAAACTTATTGTGAGTGATTGTGAAAATACTGGATGTAAGCCTTTCTTGTTATGGACGTATGGCCTTGATATCTGTCTGTAGCTACCAGTCTTTTCACGGAGGCTGTGTGTTGTTGCTTCCAGGGAGGCTGCCCGCGAGTGTCGCCGGAAGAAGAAGGAATATGTAAAATGTATTGAGAATCGGGTGGCTCTGCTCGAAAATCAAAACAGGACTCTCATTGAGGAACTAAAAGCTCTTAAAGACATATATTGCCACAAAGTTGAATGACCACAAACTGCTAAAGGCTTGAGGGTGTGCGCCGCAGTAACAGTTTCCGGATAACTGTAAGGGTATCTTGGAGAATCCGCTTTCATTTGATGTCCAGCATCTGCTCTTACACACCAAAATATGCAAAAAAAACATTCAGCGCGTTTCCCGATCCACTTGTTTAGAAGACATGTTTCCTACTGTCGTCATACAGCACTTACAGTATCTGGCCAGTTGTGGAGCGAGTACAGTGAGTATTATGAGGTGCCCCTGTTGCTTTTGCTTGTTGCAGGCAAGCAGCCAAAGAGTGCCGGCGGAGGAAGAGAGAGTATATTCGATGTCTGGAGACTCGCCTCACCATGCTGGAGGCCCAGAACAAGAAGCTCATGGACGAGCTAAACTACTTTAAGGAAATTTATGGAATTAAGTCAAGTCAGTAACAGTACAGCATATTGTACATACATGCCCTGTAGAGACATGCAATTTATGCCTATCATAACCAGCTACTGTACATAGCATTCCACAGTAATATGTTTATTTTAAATAACATATGCCATATCAAAACACAATGCCTATGGTTTTAAATTGTTTTAAAAATTCTTATTGAAGATCTGTTATTTGAAGATTTATCAGACAAAATGCTCCCAGAGGTTTATCTTGAATGACATGTGGAGTCCCAGGCCTGCACATTATAGCAATGTATAGGCATTATTTTGCAGAGACTAGGGCTTGCATAGAGAGTGCTCTATCTTAAGTTACCTTTTACAAAGAAACTAACCAGCATATATGTACTGTATATGAGGGATAAAAAATACAAATAAAAAGTTTATTGTACTATTTCATTACTATTTATTTAGTTGTTGTTTTTTATTGTTAGAAATCTTAAATTCTTCATGCACAGTGGTTTTTTGTTTTACATTTTTGTATTTAATCTTCATGAAGAGACATTGTATTGGTTGAATGTAAATTAATATATACCCTTATGTCACAGAGCACAAACCTGCCGTGACCATAATAGCTTTTGTTCAAAGTTCATGTGTTTGTAATGTTGTTAAAAGTTTGTCTAAAACAATTCAGCTAAAATAACCCATGACCCTTCTTGAATGTATTTCTCTAATCTGCACTATTGTTCAAATTCAAGTATATTGTTTTGTAAGTGAAAAACTCCTTATAATGCTTTGATATCAATTTGATTCTCAAATAAAATGTTTTACACAGCATTAAAAATCTATTTTTTTGTGTGATTTCTTTATATTTTACTTAATTGACCTTGAAATAGTTATCATATTGCTCAAAGTAACCACTTTAATGCTAGAGTTGCAGTAACAAATGATATTAACGCAGTAATGGGCTCCCCTCCGTGCTCATTTACCAATCACATTATGTTTTGTGTTTTATTCCCATTGTTATTGGTCCCTGAACCCATTGGAGACCATTTTTTAAATATATAAAAGCCTCCTTCAGTTTTCTGTTCTGTGAACCATGATTAATGAAAACTGCTCGTCTCCAGCCCAAACCGTTCAAAAGTTATAATATTAGTGGAGCTACATTTGTTTTATTTCTATCACAGAATCGCAGGTCAAATTTGATAATTGTATAAACCATGTCACTGGCCATTTTAAATTAGCTTACTCACGGGTTGCTAACTATTTGTTTAACAAACAACCTTGTCCAGTCATTTTACCTAGCTGGCTAACAACCTGTAACTTGCCCAGTAGGCCTATGGGAGACAGGAAAGGGGCTGGATAGGCTAGTCCAGGTATGTGCTTCAAAGGTAGGATCGACCTAATATATGTTTCTGGTGCTCCTATACTGTTTGGTGATTCTAACTTTTTAAAGTTGTGAGCACCAGTACCTTCTATAATTAAAAAGTTAAGTTTGAGCCCTATATATATATTTCAGCTTCAAAGCAATTTCTCCATAAATCAGATTTGATAGAATGGAGGTAGTGTTGCTGCAATGGCTATCTATTGAGAAAAGCCTGCACTTGGCTAATGCTGCTCCAATGCTTGCTTTACTGTATTCATGCACCAACATATACAGCACCATTTGGAGGCTTTTCTTTCTTTTCTTTTTGGCCGGGCACTGGTAGTTACATTTGGGATGTGCATATAACCCACAGACATACTGCTATTAAACCTGCTGCAAAGGAAGGGTCAGCCCAGCCCCCTAACCCTAGCTTCCTGTCCACATCCCGGTTCAACCCAAACCCTGGCTTCAACCACAACCTATAACTGCTAAACCAAACCCAAGCTTCATTTCCACATCTCAGTTCCACCCTAACCCTAGCCAAATGGGACGGGGGGATTGCTGTGCTACAGACGGCTATATCGGTCCACTAATACAGGACTAGTAAAGGCCCAGTGCACTACTTTTGTGAGCAGAAAAAAAAACATTGGAATGTTCCATGTAAGATGCTTGCTCTCCCTAGTGGACAGTGGGTGGCAGGTAGCCTAGCGGTTAAGAGTGTTGGATCGGTCACTGGAAGGCAGCTGGTTTGAATCCCTGAGCTGACTAACTGAAAAATCTGTTGATATACCCTTGAGCAAGGCACTTAACCCTAATTGCTCCTTTAAGTCACTCTGGATAAGAGTGTCTGCTAAATGACAAAAATGTAATGGACAGTCAGTACACACTCTAACTAAACTGTTTTACTCATCACATGAGTTTGATTTGAGATCCTTTTTCCACCATGTGGATAAATGTACAACTACTAATTGACCATTCAAACATCATCTTCATAACAGTGCAATGCATGCTTTAGCCTATAACCACTGACCTATAAGTAAGGGTATGCAATAAAGGCCTACAACCCTTTAACCCTAAAACTTCTCCCAGACTAAGCAAAGTCTCTCTCTCACAAATCCTCTGTCACGTTGCACTTGCAGATTTAAAAATGTGTGTCAAATGGTAGTGACAGTGAATGTACAACAGCTTGCAGTAGGCCTACACTTCTCCCACTCAGTTCAACAGCATCACAAAATAAGTATTGATTTAGCCTTTTTCAACATTTGTATTTTGTTTCTGACATGTAATGAGATGTCTGCACCAGTAGGACGCACTAAAGCACTACAGCAGACAATATAAATAGGCCTACTGATATCAATGTAACTACTACAGTATAGTTCGTATTTCACACATGTCCCATTTCTATACATTGCCATGAACACCGTTCAGTCTAGATTGGCATGTCAGGACATTAAACCCCTGCCAGATGAAAGTGTGCCATTCACTATAAAGGATTATACATCAGGATTCCCTTCTGTTTACATTAACATTCACTAATCCCAGATAATCATTTTACTGCATTTACTGTAAACGGAAACAGGCCATTTTCAACCACATTCAATAGGTCTACAATAGATTAACGGATGGCTGGTCTTCAATCAATTGATGGGAGATTCAAATATAATTTAGAATATTGTAAAATGTTTTGAATGACTCAAAATTATGAGCACAGTCAATGTTTTTGTTTGTACATGTTTTATGACATATGAACAACAGATCATGTCAAAACATAAACTGTATTGATTGATTTCACAATTGGGTCACAATTTGTGTACATTCTTTGATACAATACATCTAATCTACGCACTTAAACATGATAATAAAAAGAACAGTTATTACTGTGTAGCCTTGTTAGGGCTACTATTTTCCCCATTTCCTAGACCTAGAGAATCAGCGCACTACTTGAAGAGAGGGAAAAGTAAAACTAGGCTACAGTATAGCATGGTCCTTTCTCAAGTATTTGAGCGAGCTAGTTTGGAACCACCCACTTGAACCGGAACCTTTTCCATCAAACGGCTACGTCGGTTACAATGCAGCGCTGTATCTTTAACGAGACCAGAGTAGTATTCGAATAGTTCTAAAATGATTAAAACGACATTGCAGATTTGGTTCAAATTGTAAGGCAACAGCCGACGGTAAACCTGGAGATTGCGTGGGCAGAGCAGATTTCTGGGTCCGCCGGGGGATTTGGCTCAGGGGGAGTAGCCTAGCATTCGGATGTATTTGTTCCTTCTAGTTTTAAATGGCTCTATGTTACAGCTGCCTCAAATCAGGACCGGACAAGGGTGTGTAATCGAACGGATATTTCTGCAGTTCTTTCTACCCGCGCGCTGACAACGAATCCGCGTTTACGCCCTATCTCTCTCATCCGTCTGTTTCGTGATCGACTAGGAAGACGCTGACGGAAAATATACTTTAGCCTTTCTAGCCTACTACAGGGACCTAACGATGGGGAACACCACCTCCTGCTGCGTATCGTCGAGCCCCAAGATCCGGAGAAATGCCCATTCGAGGCTAGAATCCTACCGCCCCGAAGCAGAGCTGAGTAGAGAGGATACGGGCTGCAACCTACAACACATCAGCGACAGGGAGAATATGGACGGTAGGACATAAATCATGTGTTCTTCCCACACTCATGCGAGGTTTAAGTGTTATTGAATGTGATTTGAATAGCCTATATTTGGTTAGGCCTATAACATGGTATGCTAAAGTAAATTGATGGTTAATGTTATTATGATTATGGAAAACACAATTTAGATGGGAGCTATGCACATGAAACAGAAAAACTACAACAACAAAAAACCTGTTCTTGCAATGCAGTCATTTACTTTATACCCAGACGAAAATAACCCATCATGCTTGGCTCGGAAACAAAAAAATCCCCTAACTTGCTCATTCAGTTACCCATTATGAGAATCCCCCCAAATGGCACCCTATTCCCAAGGCCCAATAGTGCACTATATAGGAAATAGGGTGCGATTTAGAATGCACCCTGTGACGTCTGTCAGCGCCTGTGGGACCCGGGCTGGGCTGGACTGCCTTCCTGGGTTTGTGTGTGTGTGTGTTGGTAGGAACTAGGGAGAATCTAGTCCTTTACTCTGGGCCCCTCCATAGGGCCCCTCCATGCAATGGGTGTATTGTGGGAGGACCAAAGGGCATATGGAGTCCACCATCCACATCTGTGTGTGTGTGTGTGTGTGTGTGGTGTGCAGGTCAGCTGTTTGTTCACCCGCACCTGCCTGCAATTGCTAATAACCCATCCGCCACCGCCCGACTATATGTGAAAATCTGAGACCCGCACCTAACCCGCTAATAGAGAACATGCGCTGTGGGCTACAGTCAGAGATTGCGGAACAAATTTTTGACAGGGGGTGAAGGATTATTTTTGGCCTGATTTAGATATGTTTCTACTTATAATTTCTGACATTGTGGTAGGCTATTTTGTTAGTGAACTTGTCTATAATTAAGTACATGCAGCTTCTCTTCTGTCATTTATATGTTACCCTAGAAGACTAAATAAATCCTTGCTCACCAGAATACTATCATAAAGCAATAGAATGAATGCTTCAAACTAGTTGACATCGGTCAAGTTTTCTCTGTCATCTCTGCTTCTTTCGCAGAGCAAAGACGTTTAGGGACCTGGGATAAAATGCAATAAAATAAGGAACGATTTTCTGTGCAGAATATCCAAGTGACTTCAGTTTGACCGGTTGTAAGGAAGTAGAAAGCTGTGAAAACGACCCAACATGTTTCTGGTAAGATTTAAGTTCGGCTTGGATGCATATTGTATGTGGTTGAAATAGCCTACTATCAGCTTTTATGATGCTGATAAAGACAGCACCTCTACAGACGGTATCTGTGGCAGGTAGCCTAGCGGTTAAGAGCGTTGGGACAGTAACTGAAAGGTCGCTGGTTTGAATCCCTGAGCCGGCAAGGTGGAAAAATCTTCTACTCTGCCCTTGAGCAAGGCAGTTAACCCCCAACAACAGCAGATCCCCAGGCGCCGTGGACGTCGTTTAAGGATTCAGAGGGGTTGGGTTAAATGCGGAAGACACATTTGGGTTAAATGCATTCAGTTGTGCAACTGACTAGGTTTCCCTTCCATTTCCCTTATCTAACTGTGCATTTGCATTCTCTCAAGATGGTGAAATAAATAAATCATATTTCTTCACTCCTGTTCCCGAGTAAAAATTTTTGCTTACATTTGGTGTATAATTTTACTGCAAGACATGCTTAATTCTGGACATATGTCCCCCACTTCTAAAACCAAAGTTGCCTCCCTGCTTCAAATTAAACAGAAATCTGGACACTGACTGTAGGTCTATAACCTCTCACATAGCCTTAATATTAACTCCTGTAGAATATATATATATATATATATATATATATATATATATATATATATATATATTTTTATCCAGTCGGATAAACGCTCCAAACATCATGCCCGATGCTCGGAGGCGTCCACATGGTCCTAAAGCACACCGTCGCCTCGTTGTGTATCACATTCCAATGATAAAACTGGGGGGTACAGTGATTCTCTACACTATACTAGCTTATTCTGTCACACAAACTGAAATTAAGCGAACTATTAGAGTTTTAGCAACCAGGAAATGGCGGAGCGATTTCGGCATAGTGCAACTTTAAGGTAGGCTATTGCTTTCTCTTTATTCATCCCGCCACCTGCCCTTCATCAACACAATATGTCATGTCTTTAAACCCGCCCACGCGGGGACTGAGGGATATGAGTCAACCCGAGCATCACTGTTGTGTTTGTGTGTATCCCGCTCCAGCCTGTGTGTGTTTGTGGAGCTGGCCAGGCTACAGCACTAATCTGGTGGGAGTTTAATGCAGCGAGTGTGCTCTACAGCTGTTAAATGTTTTTAAGCAAGCAGAGCTCCCTTCCAGACTGGCAGCCTCCCTCCACTAATGCAATTTATGCCTCTAAAATGAGATGGATAGAATAAAAGGGTCATGTGAGAGCAGATGCTGTTTAGGGGAGTGAGGAGAGGAGAACTGTGAGTGGAGATCTTAGCTGGCACAGGTATTCTGTGGCAAGATCAATGTATAACCTGTAGTTAGGACAGTATTGTGTTGATGCAAATGTTTGGTTGGTGAGGCTATGCCTATAATGATGAGATGTAGATTCTAGAGCCCGATCGATATGGTTTTTGAGTCCGATTCCAATTTTTGGGGGACAAAACTTACCTATACCGATATATCGGCCGATATACAGTTTAATAATAATATATATATAATAATATGCCATTTAGCAGACGCTTTTATCCAAAGCGACTTACAGTCATGCGTGCATACATTTTTACGTATGGGTGGTCCCGGGGATCGAACCCACTACCTTGGCGTTACAAGCGCCGTGCTCTACCAGCTGAGCTACAGAGGACCACAACTGTTTAACTGCGGGGAAATGAAAAGGTATCATTTTTCCACACTGAATTCTCATAAATTGCCATCCAAAAGAGCAATTGTCCAATAACTATCCTTCAAATGTTGATTTAATACATTGTGACAATAATGACACATCATGAGTATGGCCAGAAGTGTTCAGATAAGCATGAGATTCCCTTTTTTCATCCTATTTATTCATTATCGGTTATTGGTGGAATTATCAGCAGGTACCGATATAGAGGTAAAAGGCTAATATCGGCTGTTAACATCGGTGAACCGATATATATCGGTCGGGCTCTAGTAGATTCAGTTTACCAGGAAAACGTAGGATGATTGCAGTGAACAGGTATGCAGGTAGCCTGGAATCCAAACTGAATGTTGCTCTGTTTCATTATGAAGCAATAGTGAAAAGGAGCAATTATCAGTTTGGATTCCAGGCTACCTATTAGGACAGTTTGAGACTACAGACAAGTGATGATGAATAAAGACCTGTTAGTAATAGTATAATCAATGTGTTATTAGCACATGTGTGAGACGTGTGTGTGTGTGTGTGAGAGAGAGAGAGACCAGTGTGATGTGATGAGTTGGGTGGTGTCTCTGACTGTGTCCAGTCAGTAAGCCCCTGGGAAGCTGCATAGGAAATGTCTAATGAGATGAGTCACCAGTCATTAACACCAGCATTGTTACCGAGACCTCTCTCTCTGCGTCCCAAAATGGTACCCTATTCCCTATTTAGTGCCCTACTTTTGACCAGGGCCCACAGGGCTCTGGTTAAAAGTAGTGCACTATATAGAGAATAGGGTACCATTTTGGGACGTAGTCTGTGATTCACAATCAGAGGAACCAACTGTTATTCACATAACACAGAGGTTTGGTTAAAAAAACACACTCCAGCCTTAACTCCTAACCCTGTTACCTACCCAGTGTTTTAACTCAGTATCCAGAGTGCCAGGCTTTGGCACATTAATTCAGAGATGTCAAATAAAATAACATGTTATTTGTCACATGCTTCGTAAACACGGGTGTAGACTAACAGTGAAATGCTTACTTACCGGTCCTTTTCCAACAATGCAGAGTTAAAGGGATACTTTGGGATTTTGGCAATGAGGCCCTTTATCTAGCAGGTACCTATAGACTTCCAGTCATTGCGCTGACGCCAGTTAGCATTGGCTCGCGAAACTACCTATAACTTCCTTCATACTGGACACAGAGACATAAAAATGGTATCCACAAGTTCATCTGACTCTGGGGAAGTACAGTGCCAAAATCTCGAAGTATCCCTTTTAAAGATACAAAATGAAATAGTGACATGAGGAATAAATACACAGTGAATAATGAATAACAATAATGAGTAAACATAACATGGCTATATGCAGGGAGTACCAGTACCGAGTCGATGTGCAGGGGTACGAGGTAATTGAGGTAGCTACAGTATGTATATATGGGTAGAGGTAAAGTGAGTTAGTGCAAAAAAGGGTCAATGCCGATAGACATAAAAATTGTATCCACGCGTTCATCTGACTCTGGGGAAGTAGATAAAGGGTTTCATTGCCTGAAGTATTCCTTTAGTTCCTTAATGATGTGGACACCGAGGAACTTGAAGCTCTCGACCCACTCCACTATAGCCCTATCGATGTGGATGGGAGCGTGCTCTCCCCTCCATTTACTGTAGTCCACGATCAGCTCCTTTGTCTTGCTGACGTTGAGGGAGAGGTTGTTGTCCTGGCACCACACTGCCAGGTCTCGTACCTCCTCCCTATAGGCTGCATCGTCGTCGTCTGTGATCAATCCTGCCACCGTCGTGTCGCCAGCAAACTTGATGATGGTGTTGGAGTTGTGCGCGGCCACACAGTCGTGCATGAACGGAGTACAGGAGGGGACGAAGCACACACCCTTGAGGGGTCCCCGTGTTGATTGTCAGCGTGGCAGATGTGTTATTGCCTACCCTCAGGCGGCCCGTCAGAAGTCCAGGATCCAGTTGCAGAGGGAGGTCAGGGTTTTTTCTGGAATTAAAAAGGGGCTTAGATGGTGGGCGTGGGAGGAGGCGTGACAGGGGGCGTGACAATGGGTGTGTTCGACCCATCGGCGCGGCTGAATTTTAGAGAACATTTTAGAGGCCCCCATCTTGGCTGTGTAGTCTTTTTTTTAAGCAAATTTTCTGTCATTCCAAACATTTCTCCATGGAGCTGAGAGAGATTTGTGCAGTTTTAAAGCTAATTTCCTGAAATTCTACACATTTTGCCATGCAGCTTAACAAAAATGTTGCAGTTTTAAAGCAGATTTTCTGCGATTCTGCATATTCTGCCATGGAGCTGAGAGAAAATGTTTCAGTTTTAAATGAATTTACTGCAATTCTATGCATTTGGTCATGGCTAATGCTGTGTTATTTTGCTCAAACATAATAACCAAACCAATACTGCTAAATTCATTGTTTTTGGAATTCTCAATTCTCCCTTACTGTCTAGCTTTTATTTTGTTGATTGTTAGTTCTCATAGATTATATTATGAAAAAATATATAGGTTCATGATCTTTTCTACATACTATATATATTTGGGTTTAGTCATTTAAGTTTACACTGAAAGCATTTTTCCATCCTGAAAATTAGTAAAACATTTAAAAACATTTTTCTTTCTTTTTTTTGCACTGTTTAGACTTAGGCGGCCCGTCCAAGGATTTCAGAAAAATCCCTTGAGGTGTTCAGTCCCCGGGTCCTGAGCTTGATTATGAGCTTGGAGGGGACTATGGTGTTGAATGCAGAGCTGTAGTCAATGAACAGCTTTCTTACATAGGTATTCATTTTGTCCAGGTGGGTGAGGGCAGTAGAGTGCAATAGAGATTGCGTCATCTGTGGATCTGTTGGGGCGGTACGGTATGCAAATTGGAGTGTGTCCAGGGTGTCAAAGCATTTCATGGCTATAGATGTGAGTGCTACGGGCGATAGTTATTTAGGCAGGTTAACTTGGCGTTCTTGGGCACGGGGACTATGGTGGTCTGCTTGAAACAAGTATTATTATTAGTATTACAGACTGGGTCAGGGATATGTTGAAAATGTCAGTGAAGTCACTTGCCAACTGGTCAGCACATGCTCTGAGTACGCATCCTGGTATTCAGTCTAGAGTTTTGTCGCCTCTAGTTGCACAGGTAATATGCTGGTAAAAATGAGGTATGTGGTATTAGTTTGAATTTCATTATTACAGGTTCCAACTTTTATTCTTACTCATGGTGGTTCCTCAAGCTGATATCACTGATCGGCAGCCCAGTAGATAGTACAGCAGCCACTGATATACATTATAAAAGGCATACAGTCTAGAGCAGAACTGCTTACCAAACCTAGTCCTCACAACATCATAGCAGCAATTGCCAGCAAAGTACTATAGTGATGTTGTTATTCTAGAGATGATGGCAGTATCTTATCTAGGGGGTATCCCAGATCACTATCACACTATGTGGGTGGGGGTCCCTGCCACGTGAGGGCTCAGGAAAGCCCCAGGCTGTTCTCCCTCACCCTTGGCCTCCAGGAGAGCTCCAGGCTGTTCTCCCTCACCCTTGGCCTCCAGGAGAGCTCCAGGCTGTTCTCCCTCACCCTTGGCCTCCAGGAGAGCTCCAGGCTGTTCTCCCTCACCCTTGGCCTCCAGGAAAGCCCCAGGCTGTTCTCCCTCACCCTTGGCCTCCAGGAGAGCCCCAGGCTGTTCTCCCTCACCCTTGGCCTCCAGGAGAGCCCCAGGCTGTTCTCCCTCACCCTTGGCCTCCAGGAGAGCTCCAGGCTGTTCTCCCTCACCCTTGGCCTCCAGGAGAGCTCCAGGCTGTTCTCCCTCACCCTTGGCCTCCAGGAGAGCTCCAGCATGAAGCAGCTAGCCACAGTCTTACTAGCTCGGCTAGGATTAAACTTCCACCTGCCTACCTCCTCTCCTCTCTACCTGACTTTCCCCAAGACCTTAGCTCTGAATTTGTAATAATGCAATACTTCTAATAATATTATTATATCTTTGGAGAATCACTCGTATTTACACACATGCAGCCAATATGATACTGTATGATGAAGAAAAGGAAGACTACTGTAGTGTGAGTGTAACTAAAAAGCTCCAGTGATGCTGGGGGGAACAGACCAGCTCCAGGCCAGGAGTCAGTAGTAGCTAGTAGCCTCTGCTGTGTTTGAGGCCATTGTTTGAAGTGTGCTGTTTGTTTTGGACCAGTGTTTACTGTGCTCATTGGGACCAGCCATTTGGCCCTCAAACTGTCTCCTAATTACATTCCTATGTCAGGTGACGCATTACATTAGCTACATTAACTTCTCTCTAAACGTGTGTTGTACTGTGTAAGGTCATCTGTAGCCATTAGATGTGCATGAGGATTTATCTTAATTTATGTACTGTTAACAGAAGACAAGGGGATTGTTATCATGTGATTTGTGACGTTGCTAGACCTACGTAAGGGACTCCAGTGTTGCATTAGCTTAGATTGCTCATTTGATATGAGATACACAGTGTAGATAATGTATAACATCTGTTTTCCGTGTTTGTGAGTGATATAGGTATGGAATTCTCAAGTACCCATTAGAATGTTTTTCTTGTCTTTTTCCCTGCTGTGGTTGTGGGTGGGGACCTGCGGGTATGGTCATATTGGCAAATTCTGTCACCTGATTGCTTCTTACAATGTTCCAAAGTTAGATGAGATCCAAGTGTCTACCCGCTGCTACAGTGTTGCCACCCACCTACCCCTGTCTACAGACCTACAGACCTCTGTCTAGGCCCCCAGCCTCCTCTCTGTGTGCATGTATGTGAGGGGTGTATGCATTCGTATGTGTGTGTGGAGGATGTGCAGTGGGGCTGTGTTAAGGCCTGTGTGTGACCCGCACACTGAGTGTGTGACTGAAAGGAAATCAGCCATGAGAACTGCTGACTGCAATGATGACACAACTTTTATACACAACACCCATTCCCTACACACACACACACACACACACACCAATTCTCCTTGTGATCTAAGAAGTATATCATATATATTTTTTATTTATTTATGAAATATAGCACAGGACAGCAGGCCCGTTTAGAAGATTGCAATGGAATCTGATGTATTCCTGGCCTGCCTAGACCATAATCTCTTTTACTTTTTATTGTCGGTCTAAACATAAAGTTTAAATAGGGATGGGCATTTGACCTTTTTTTACTGTTTTTTTTTAACATTATTATTTTTCGAGTACTCCAATAATAATAAATACATCTATTATGCCAACAGTGAGCAAAAATGCCTTATTTATCATAACCATTACAGATAATGAATCCTAATTGCTAAATTGCCTCATATATATATATATATATATATATATATATGCGGCTCAAAAAAATAAAGGGAACACTTAAACAACACAATGTAACTCCAAGTCAATCACACTTCTGTGAAATCAAACTGTCCACTTAGGAAGCAACACTGATTGACAATACATTTCACATGCTGTTGTGCAAATGGAATAGACAACAGGTGGAAATTATAGGCAATTAGCAAGACACCCCCAATAAAGGACTGGTTTTGCAGGTGGTGACCACAGACCACTTCTCAGTTCCTATGCTTCCTGGCTGATGTTTTGGTCACTTTTGAATGCTGGCGGTGCTTTCACTCTAGTGGTAGCATGAGACGGAGTCTACAACCCACACAAGTGGCTCAGGTAGTGCAGCTCATCCAGGATGGCACATCAATGCGAGCTGTGGCAAGAAGGTTTGCTGTGTCTGTCTGCGTAGTGTCCAGAGCATGGAGGCGCTATCAGGAGACAGGCCAGTACATCAGGAGATGTGGAGGAGGCCGTAGGAGGGCAACAACCCAGCAGCAGGACCGCTACCTCCGCCTTTGTGCAAGGAGGAGCAGGAGGAGCACTGCCAGAGCCCTGCAAAATGACCTCCAGCAGGCCACAAATGTGCATGTCTGCTCAAACGGTCAGAAACAGACTCCATGAGGGTGGTATGAGGGCCCGACGTCCACAGGTGGGGGTTGAGCTTACAGCCCAACACCGTGCAGGACGTTTGGCATTTGCCAGAGAACACCAAGATTGGCAAATTCACCACTGGCGCCCTGTGCTCTTCACAGATGAAAGCAGGTTCACACTGAGCACATGTGACAGACGTGACAGAGTCTGGAGACGCCGTGGAGAATGTTCTGCTGCCTGCAACATCCTCCAGCATGACCGGTTTGGCGGTGGGTCAGTCATGGTGTGGGGTGGCATTTCTTTGGGGGGCCGCACAGCCCTCCATGTGCTCGCCAGAGGTAGCCTGACTGCCATTAGGTACCGAGATGAGATCCTCAGACCCCTTGTGAGACCATATGCTGGTGCGGTTGGCCCTGGGTTCCTCCTAATGCAAGACAATGCTAGACCTCATGTGGCTGGAGTGTGTCAGCAGTTCCTGCAAGAGGAAGGCATTGATGCAATGGACTGGCCCGCCCGTTCCCCAGACCTGAATCCAATTGAGCACATCTGGGACATCATGTCTCGCTCCATCCACCAACGCCACGTTGCACCACCGGATGCTTTAGTCCAGGTCTGGGAGGAAATCCCTCAGGAGACCATCCGCCACCTCATCAGGAGCATGCCCAGGCGTTGTAGGGAGGTCATACAGGCATGTGGAGGCCACACACACTACTGAGCCTCATTTTGACTTGTTTTAAGGACATTACATCAAAGTTGGATCAGCCTGTAGTGTGGTTTTCCACTTTAATTTTGAGAGTGACTCCAAATCCAGACCTCCATGGGTTGATAAATTTGATTTCCATTGATAATTTTTGTGTGATTTTGTTGTCAGCACATTCAACTATGTAAAGAAAAAAGTATTTAATAAGATTATTTCATTCATTCAGATCTAGGATGTGTTATTTTAGTGTTCCCTTAATTTTTTTGAGCTGTGTATGTATGTATGTATGTATGTATGTATGTATGTATGTATATATATATATATATATATATATATATATATATATATATATATATATATATATATATATATATATATATATATATATATATATATATATATATATATATATATATATATATATATATATATATATATTCAGTCAATAAAAAAAATTGCTATTTAAGATTCATTTATTGAAACTGTAATTTCAACTGGTTATATTATATTGTGGAACACAATTTTCAAAAAGGCAGCAACACCAGCAGTGGCGCTTGCTTGTAGAAGCTTATAGAAGCCTATGGCTGTACAATGGCATAGTCTTGTTTTGTTAATTTAGCAGACAAGACGCTCTTATTTACCACCGAGCACTTATCACAGTCAAGACACGATGAACATAAAATATAGAAGAATATGTTTATATACAGCACCAGTCAAAAGATTGGACACACCTACTAATTCAAGGGTTTTTCTTTATTTTTACTATTTTCTACATTGTAGAATAATAGTGAAGACATCAAAACAATGAAATAACACATATGGAATCATGTAGTAACCAAAAAAGTGTTAAACAAATCAAAATATATTTTATATTTAAGATTCTTCAAAGTAGCCACCCTTTGCCTTGATGACAGCTTTGCACACTCTTGGCATTCTCTCAACCAGCTTCACCTGGAATGCTTTTCCAACAGTCTTGAAGGAGTTCCTACATATGCTGAGCACTTGTTGGCTGCTTTTCCTTCACTCTGGGGTCCAACTCATCCCAAACCATCTCAATTGGGTTGAGATCGGGTGATTGTGGAGGCCAGGTCATCTGATGCAGCACTCCATCACTCTCCTTCTTGGTCAACTAGCCATTACACAGCCTGGAGGTGGTTGGGTCATTGTTCTGTTGAAAAACAAATTATAGTCCCACTAAGCACGAACCAGATGGGATGGCGTATCGCTGCAGAATGCTGTGGTAGCCATGCTGGTTAAGTGTTCCTTGAATTCTAAATAAATCACTGAGTGTCACCAGCAAAGCACCATCACACCTCCTCCTCCATGCTTCATGGTGGGAACCACACATGCGGAGATCATCGGTAAACCTACTCTGCGTCTCACAAAGACACGGTGTTGGAACCAAAAATCTCACATTTGGACTCATCGGAGCAAAGGACAGATTTCCACCGGTCTAATGTCCATTGCTCGTGTTTCTTGACCCAAGCAAGTCTCTTATTATTATTATTGGTGTCCTTTAGTAGTGGTTTCTTTGCAGCAATTCGACCATGAAGGCCTGATTCATGGGGCGGCGCGCAATTGGCCCAGCGTCATCCAGGGTAGGGGAGGGAATGGCCGGCAGGGATGTAGCTCAGTTGGTAGAGCAATGCGTTTGGAACGCCAGGGTTGTGGGTTCGATTTACACGGGGTGCCAGTATGGCAAAATATAATAATGTATGCACTAAATGTAAGTCGCTCTGGATAAGAGCGTCTGCTAAATGACTAAAATGTAAATGTAATGTAAATGATTCACACAGTCTCCTCTGAACAGTTGATGTTGAGATGTGTCTGTGACTTGCACTCTGTGAAGCATTTATTTGGGCTGCAATATGAGGTGCAGTTAACTCTAATGAAATTCTCCTCTGCAGCAGAGGTAACTCTGGGTCTTCCTTTCCTGTGGCGGTCCTCATGAGAGCCAGTTTTATCATAGCTTTGATGGTTTTTGCGACTGCACTTGAAGAAACTTTCAAATTTTCCGGATTGACTGACCTTCATGTCTTAAAGTAATGATGGACTGTCATTTCTCTTTGCTTATTTCAGCTGTTCTTGCCATAATATGGACTTGGTCTTTTACCAAATAGGGCTATCTTCTGTATACCACCCCTACCTTGTCACAACACAACTGATTGGCTCAAATGCATAAAATTCCACAAATTATCTTTTAACAAGGCACATCTGTTAATTGAAATGCAAATGGTTGAGAGAATACCAAGAGTGTGCAAAGCTATCCTCAAGGCAAAGGGTGGCTACTTTGAAGATTCTCAAATATAAAATATATTTTGATTTGTTTAACACTTTTATGGTTACTACATGATTCCATATGTGTTATTTCATAGTTTTGATATCTTCAGTATTATTCTACAATGTAGAAAATAGTAAAAATAAAGAAAAACCCTGGAATGAGTAGGTGTGTCCAAACTTTTGACTGGTACTGTGTATATTTTGTCATGCTGAAACTGGAAAGGGCCTTCCCCAAACTGTTGCCACAAAGTTGGAAGCACAGAATCGTCTAGAATGTCATTATATGCTATAGAGTTAAGATTTCCCTTCAATGGAACTAATGTGCCTAGCCCGAACCATTCTTGTGCTGACATTGCTTCCAGAGGTAGTTTGAATCTCAGGTAGTGAGTGTTGCAACCGAGGACAGACTATTTTTACGCGCTACGTGCTTCAGCACTCGGCGGTCCCGTTCTGTGAGCTTGTGTGGCCTACCACTTCAGCCGTTGTTGCGCCTAGATGTTTCCACTTCACAATAACAGCACTTACAGTTGACCGGGGAAGCTCTAGCAGGGCAGAAATTTGACGAACTGACTTGTTGGAAAGGTGGCATCCTATGACTGTGCCACATTGAAAGTCACTGAGCTTTTCAGTATGGCCATTCTACTGCCAATGTTTGTCTATGGAGATTGCATGGCTGTGTGCTCGATTTTATACACTGGTCAGCAACGGTTGTGGCTGAAATAGCCGAATCCACTAATTTGTCCACATACTTTTGTATGTATAGTGTATTTCCATTCATCAGTCAACCAGTCCATTTAGAATTTGTGATAAAATTGATCGACATTTGGCAAGGAATGTAGCTTGTGTATCGCATCTAAGATACGTTTTTATATATATATATTTTTTTTTTTTCTGTAAACAGCATGCTTGTGTAGAGGGAGCATTCGGAACGCAATTGAGTGAGTGAGCCACGGAGGGGAAAGGGAATTTAGGGTGCAGAACTGTGATGCTTGGCTTGGTAAATCTTTTGTTGTGTCCCGCAAATGCACATGTACAAATGGAACAGTCAAAGCAAATTAACATTGTCTTCAAGACAACATTTCGACCAAATTGTTTTACAGTATATAAAAAATATCTGCTTAAAGATTGAGTTTTGACGTCAGTTCGAGTACTTGAGTACTCGATTACTCATGCCCATCCCTAAGTATAAATAGTATTTATATAGCTACTGGGCATGGAGGTGGTATAGTTTATTTGAAACGATAAATCCACATTACATTGAAACTACGACTAGACCTTATATGTCTCTACTGCAGTCAGCATTGGAACATAAAGACTGCGCTCGAGCTACAGTAATGGGGAGATAATTAAATGTGGCCTGTCAGATGAAAGGTTGTGACCTGTGTGTGAACAGGACACATTTCATCCTGATCTTATCTACAGACTTGGGGTGTATCCCAAATGACACCCTATTCCCTATATAGTGCACTACTTTTGGGCCCTGGTCAAAATAATTGCACTGTATAGGGAATAGGGTGCCATTTGGGATACCATTTTGGACTGTGTGATATAGAGGTCCCTGGGAGTGAGAGAAGAGAGGGAGTCAGGAGGAGAAACATAAGGCGGATATTTCACTAAGCTCAAACTGAGAGAGCCAATTATTGGCTATTTTTAACTGACCTTGTATTGTTGAAACAGTCCCATGTTCGCCTGGGTACCAGTCTTTTTAGCTAACATTCCTCTCCTTGGCACTCCTGTCATTTGCCAAAGAGACTGGCCTTTCTTCAATCTTCAAATATGAACATTCTATTATTGATGAGCTCAAGGAGATCAGAGGATTTGATCCTGATTCGATAACCCTCATAGCTATCCTCCAATCACAAAGGTTATGCAAATATTGGAACATGTTGTAATGGAAAATATGAATGTTATTTCCAACAACCAATGAGCAACTCCGATGTTAAAATCCAGCTGAATGTTGAGATTGCCGAAAGGCCTCTGGCAAATGGCATGAGTGGCAAGGAGTGGAATGTTAGATAAAAATACTGAGATGCAGACTAGTCCCCTGTACGACTGCTGGTAAAGAATGTTATCCATGAAACTGAGAATGAGGTTACTTATTTTGTAGGGATGGGACCAATGTGTAAGATTTAAAAGGGTGTCATCTAGTGTGCATTTTGTTTAACCGTGACATCAGTAAATGAGCGGTGTCCTCAGGCATTCCCTATTAATATCCAATTAAACTGGTTACAGTAACACACTTGAGGCACTCTAGTAATTAATATCTGCAAATTGATTAATGATGCCAGTCAGGCAACCTCAGTATTCAGAGTGCCATTGGAAATAACTCTAATTTGACCTAGTGATGACATAATCCTGTTGCATTGGATGAACCTCTTGTTTGTTGACAATGTATTTCTGGATTCTCTCCAGCCCTGATTTGATGAATTGCATAGTGCCATGGGCCTGGCTCTACCAGTGGGCTGTAGCTGCTATGGCAGCCAGGACATCCCTTCCTCCTGAGAGTGGTTGTGTCCCAAATGTCATCCTATTCCATATTGTGCACTACTTTTGACAAGTAGTGCAATATGTAGGGAATAGGGTGCCATTTGGGACACATCCACTGTCTCAGGTGCCAGTCTGATTTGGCTGCTTCTGTCATCTCTTGGCCTGGTTCAGCTTGGCTCGGGGCTCTTCCTCTTCATCATCTGGCACGCCGCCCGTCTCGGTGAGCCCGGCATAGTAAGCAGCCAGCTCAATTATCCTTGTCATAGGGCCATCTCCTCCTGTGTCTCCTCCTGTGTGTGTCTCTACAGGGAATGGGTAGGGTGGCTGTTGATGCGAGGAAGGTTTGATTTGAGTCCTGTTTGTTTCAGGTAAGGAGAGGCAGTAGGGACAAAGATAAAGTGAGAGGTAGAGAGTAGGAGTTGCTATTCTTAGATGAGGTGATTTGTGTCCATCCAGTGATGCAATTATGGGGCTTGGACACAACACAGAAAACGTTTGATAGAAGTTGAACCTATACACATCCTGTTGTAATGTTTCTGTCTTGGGTGTAATTTACAGATAGAGCATGGTTACCTGAAATAGCATGCCTTGTGGAGGTTTTCCATGTATGCTAGAAGATATCCACTCACAAAAGTAAAACGCTTAGACTGTTCCATGAATATATTACGCGCCTAAGAAGTATCTCATGGGGAATAGCGAATGGGGAGGAAAGATTTTGATGGGCTAATTATTAATTTTTTATGATGAGTAGTCACAGCAGAAACATCATGTGTAACATTCATCTCTCAGAATGTCTTTGTCTCATATCGCCTCCCATTACACCAAGGAATAGCACATTTATTCCTAGAGAAAGGATTCCATTTCAAGACAAATTGACTGATTCGTGAAACGGTAATGAGTATGCAATTGCCTGTAACAACCTCATCTAGCTGCACATCATTCAGTGGAGAAGGCCAGTGTGGGATCTCTGTTGATGCTGAGGCTACAATCAGTTAATCCCCTATTCACCTCTCAGAAGAAATCAGTCTACATATTAGTTTCTGTAAAATGAGATATATATATTTAGTTGATGGTGGGACACAGTTCTTCTGTTGAAATGAAAGGACCACTCTGCAGTAGCCTATAAATCGGGCTTCCCCAACTGGCATTTTTTGTATTATTGTTGGACATAAAATACTATAAAAACACCAGCAAATCAGCTCCAAGTGATTTTTCATTTAGGAAATTTGTTCCAAAGCATTCCCACGCATAATAGAAAAAGATACAGTGGGGAGAACAAGTATTTGATACACTGCCGATTTTGCAGGTTTTCCTACTTACAAAGCATGTAGAGGTCTGTAATTTTTATCATAGGTACACTTCAACTGTGAGAGACGGAATCTAAAACAAAAAGTCCGTATTGCCCAGCGACAGCCCCGAAACCTGAAGGATCTGGAGAAGGGCTGTATGGAGGAGTGGGCCAAAATCCCTGCTGCAGTGTGTGCAAACCTGGTCAAGACCTGCAGGAAACGTATGATCTCTGTAATTGCAAACAAAGGTTTCTGTACCAAATATTAAGTTCTGCTATGCTGATGTATCAAATACTTATGTCATGCAATAAAATGCAAATTAATTACTTAAAAATCATACAATGTGATTTTCTGGATTTTTGTTTTAGATTCCGTCTCTCACAGTTGAAGTGTACCTATGATACAAATTACAGACCTCTACATGCTTTGTAAGTAGGAAAACCTGCAAAATCGGCAGTGTATCAAATACTTGTTCTCCCCACTGTATATGTGATCGTTTAAGAATGTAAGCAAGATTTGAAATTATTGTTTTAGTCTAATATTATATCTGTTTGGGCTTCTTACGGTCGATTTGCAGTCTACAAATTATTTTTAATTATGTTCCAGCCCCCTGACCATCCGCTCAAGAAGAAATTGGCCCGCGGCTGAATCTAGTTGATGATCCCTGCTATAAATCCATTGGTGCTGGTGATGATCGTGAAATACTGTCTACTGAAGTGTCTTTCAAAATGTGATTTCATCAGCAGCTTAGCGTACCATCGTAGGGATGACTGGTCATGGATCAAGGATGTGTAACTTACCAATTTAGTAGGGTAAATATAGTACTTTAATCCTGTACGTGTCATGTTTGTCAAGGCGAACTTCAAAAGTTCATACTGCTCTGGCGCGCGTAAGCACAAAATACTAAATATGCTGTCTGAAGCATAGGGTCTGAATCTTGCAACTGCCATGGAAAGATTTGCACTGCCTGTATAAGGCATCATTTGATTTCCTTGTTTTACCGTAGCTTCTTGAAATGTCCTTTGGGGTCTCAATTCCTAGTACCTGACGGTATGGCGGATTCATGAGTCCCTATGGCCTAGATGCTTTGTTTGTCTGCTATATTAATGCTGTAAATTCAGCCTGACATCCCACCGCCACCTCCAAGGTAAATAAAGTGCATTTTATGATGGCGGCTGCTGACTGCTCAGCACAGGTACAGAAACCCTTCAACCGTGCTGTAATGAATCTACCAATGAAAAACATCTGTATCATCTGAAAATGTCCATCCATCCCAGTAGTAAATAAATTAATGTTAACAGAAAATGACCTAATGAAGGTGCAGGATCCTATTAGAAAGCTTCACACAGGATGTGTCTATGTGTTCAAAGAGGGCAAAGGATTCTGTAAAAGGGTAAGGAGCCTTTAAACAGTGGGAGTCCGACCCCGACCACTCTCAGGCATTTACAGGCCTGTTTGAAGTCTGCCCTCAACGTATCCCACGTTAGAGGGTCCCCCTTGTTTCCTGTGTAAATGCTTTGGTTCCCCCCGAGGTAGACAGTAGTTGATGCTGCTCCTCTGCTAAGGCAGGAACAGGCCCCATAACTTGGCCCATGATTCTCTTTCAGTGGTCCATATGGTGATAAAAAAACAACATCCAAACTTTGCATTCAAGAGAGCTGTGATATGTTAGGTATTTCCACTTTTAGTGTAATAAGCAGAGGTTTTTGTCTGCTTGTCTGGTAGTCACTAGACATTGTAATGCATATAGCATCCATATGTGAGTGTTTGGATATTGGGCTCAACAGCAATTAGATGTAGTATTTGTGTATGCAAGAGAGAATTTTCAAGTGGCAAGGCTGTACGCTCAGATAAGTGCTGTTTCTACTCTTCAGTGTGAAATGTAATGGATGCTATGTCTAGACTCTCTTTTTGGTAGAGATAGTGAGCGCTTAGGGCTAGACTAAACAAACAGAATACTCAGCATTTTTTTATCCAGTTACTGTGTCTGGGTCCCACCCCTGACGGCACATGTAAAGTCCTCCACTCTTCATCTATGGTGTTACTGTTTACTCAAGTGAGCTGCCGTAATGCTGGATTGGAGGGATGAAAATCAGTCATTAGCAGTCAGCGGCATCAAATGCTTTGTCAGTGCATCTCGGCAGCCATTGTTTGGGGGTGTAGGAGTCGGAGCAGTGGCAGTGTTCTGGAGCCGTGCATAAATATCTCCCAGCAGCCTTTTCATGTAATATAATATATAATATGCCATTTAGCAGACGCTTTTATCCAAAGCGACTTAGTCATGCGTGCATAAATTTTTGTGTATGGGTGGTCCCGGGGATCGAACCCACTACCTTGGCGTTACAAGCGCCGTGCTCTACCAGCTGAGCTACAGAGGACCACTCATGTGGCCGCGAATAGAAGGGGGCCACATGAAAAGGTATCTGGCCAGGTCTCCATCCAGCCATCTCTCTCTCTCTGTCTTCCTATGTCTTAACTACAGTGGCTTGCAAAAGTATTCACCCCCCTTGGCATTTTTCCTATTTTGTTGCCTTACAACCTGGAATTAAAATGGATTTTTTGGGGGTTTGTATCATTTGATTTACACAACATGCCTACCACTTTGAAGATGCAAAATGTTTTTTATTGTGAAACAAACAAGAAATAAGACCAAAAAACAGAACTATTCACCCCCCCAAAGTCAATACTTTGTAGAGCCACCTTTTGCAGCAATTACAGCTGCAAGTCTCTTGGGGTATGTCTCTATAAGCTTGGCACATCTAGCCATTGGGAATTTTTCCCATTCTTCAAGGCAAAACTGCTCCAGCTCCTTCAAGTTGGATGGGTTCCGCTGTTGTACAGCAATCTTTAAGTCATACCACAGATTCTCAATTGGATTGAGGTCTGGGCTTTGACTAGGCCATTCCAAGACATTTAAATGTTTCCCCTTAAACCACTCGAGTATTGCTTTAGCAGTATGCTTAGGGTCATTGTCCTGCTGGAAGATGAACGTCTGTCCCAGGCTCAAATCTCTGGAGGACTGAAACAGGTTTCCCTCAAGAATTTCCCTGTATTTAGCGCCATCCATCATTCCTTCAATTCTGACCAGTTTCCCAGTCCCTGCCGATGAAAAACATCCTCACAACATGATGCAGCCACCACCATGCTTCATTGTGGGGATGGTGTTCTCGGGGTGATGAGAGGTTGGGTTTGCGCCAGACATTTTCCTTGATGGCCAAAAATCTCAATTTTAGTCTCATCTGACCGGAGTACCTTCTTCCATATGTTTGGGGAGTCTCCCACATACCTTTTGGCGAACACCAAATGTGTTTGCTTATTTTTTTCTTTAAGCAATGGCTTTTTTCTTCTCTCTATTCCGTAAAGCCCAGCTCTGTGGAGTGTACGGCTTAAAGTGGTCCTATGGACAGATACTCCAATCTCCGCTGTGGAGCTTTGCAGCTCCTTCAGGGTTATCTTTGGTGTCTTTGTTGCCTCTCTGATTAATGCCCTCCTTGCCTGGTCCTTGAGTTTTGGTGGGCGGCCCTCTCTTAGCAGGTTTGTTGTGGTGCCATATTCGTTCCATTTTTTAAATAATGGATTTAATGGTGCTCTGTGGGATATTCAAAGTTTCAGATATTTTTTTATAACCCAACCCTGATCTGTACTTCTCCACAACTTTGTCCCTGACCTGTTTGGAGAGCTCCTTGGTCTTCATGGTGCTGCTTGCTTGGTGGTGCCCCTTGCTTAGTGGTGTTGCAGACTCTGGGGCCGTTCAGAACAGGTGTACTGAGATCATGTGACAGATCATGTGACACTTAGATTGCACACAGGTGGACTTATAATTAATTAAATAGTGACTTCTGAAGGTAATTGGTTGCACCATATCTTATTTAGGGGTTTAAATACAAAGGGGGTGAATACAAATGCACGCACCACTTTTCCGTTATTTTTTATTTTTCCATTTCACTTCACCAATTTGGACTATTTTGTGTATGTCCATTACATGAAATCCAAATAAAAATAAATTTACATTACAGGTTGTAATGCAACAAAATAGGAAAAAATGCCAAGGGGGATGAATACTTTTGCAAGGCACTGTATGTTATTTCCCACAGACATTTGGCTTTGTTCTCTCTTTCTAGCCCGAATTCATCCTCTCCTGGTTGAAAATGTAATTATTGTATTTACCCAATAGTATCCATTATCCCTGAAGTGTAGGTAGTAAAAAGGCCTGTTCATTAATGAGAACCAGACAGTACTGTAATGAGTTATTACACCGACTAACCCTGCACACTGCCAGTCTGAAGATTTTAACAAAATTACATTAGTCTGTATTCCTCATAGGGAAATGTGGAGGAAAAATATATTATTCTCTGTTTCTTTTCTCTTTCATGAGATACAATCAGTTGTTTGTATCATTTCTTGTTTTGTTATTTTTGTGTTGTTGCTTAAAAAAAAAAAAAAGTTTATAATAATGTGTTATTATAATTTCTTGGGTACTTTTTTCGCTAGAGCGCGATGGGACAAGGACATCCCGGCCGGCCTAACCCTCCCCTAACCTGGACGACGCTGGGCCAATTGTGCGCCGCCTCTTGGGTCTCCCGGTCACGGCCGGCTGTCACACAGCCTGGGATCGTACCCGGGTCTGTAGTGACGCCTCAAGCACTGCTATGCAGTGCCTTAGACTCTGCGCCACTCGAGAGGCCCCATCATTTATTAATTCTAAACTGGATTAATATCATACAGTTAAGTGATAATTCCCTTGAAGCCGGTGTTTGGAGGATATATTGTTAGGCCTGAGACTGAGTCCAACATATTCAAATAATGATTTACATATTTTCATTAAAAATGTTATTTTGATGAATTTATTCATACTATTTCATCCTTCCACAAGATATAGTCCCGACACAAATCTAGGGTTGCTACCCTAGCCGGCTGGTCGTTTGTTCTATCGGTTCGGTTGCCAGAGATGCGAGCGACCCAGTCGTTCAGTCTTTTTGTTCTGTATGTATGGATGTGACCCAGTCGTTCATTCTAAATGTTCCATTGCCATACTGGCTGGCAACGTTCTTATCCCTTGTTTGATAGCTAGACAACTATGGCTAACTTACAATCACGTCAAACAGGGCAGCCAGAATAACAGCAAAGTAGCTGCATTTACGTTTGTTTAAGCTGTTTTCTAGTGACATTTATTTGGATACATCCATAACAATGAGCTAATGATGCACGATTTCGCCTGGCGTAGAAAATGTGCTCACTCATCAGGACACTGTGTTGTTCAGAGGCACTAGCCAACAACACAGCTAAAACAATCACTTCAAACTGAAGCTAGAAAGACTGCACACTAGCTGCACTTCGTTTCGTTTGACCTTTTTTCAATTTACATTTCTTTGTATATATCCATAAAAATTATGCCATCTGATTCATGATTTCAACTGACTAAGAAACGTTGCCTGCCTGTCTGTCTCGTCCTGACTCCTGACACATTCATTACTATGGGACAGCTGGAGATTGAATTTGAACATTGAAACAATGTTGCAAATGTTGGAGAGACAGACCGCAAGGTTTATACAAATCTCTGCTGTTGAAAACTAAATGTTAGTCTAAAAGAAATGTGAGATAATGTCTAGATGCTTTTTATAATGGAGATCAAGTTCATAAATTGCTTGGCTGTGCTGATGAGACAGTGGATTGCGCAGTCAGATGGAACAGAGTAAATAGGCATTTTAATGTCATAGATTTAGGTGGTAGCATGTAGAATAGACACCGGCTGGTATGCGGTATTAACCAATCAGCATTCAGGATTAGACCCACCCGTTGTATAATGTAATTTACATCACATTTACATTTATATATATATATATATATATATACAGTGGGGAGAACAAGTATTTGATACACTGCCGATTTTGCAGGTTTTCCTACTTACAAAGTATGTAGAGGTCTGTAATTTTTTTCAAAGGGACACTTCAACTGTGAGACGGAATCTAAAACAAAAATCCAGAAAATCACATTGTATGATTTTTAAGTAATTAATTTGCATTTTATTGCATGACATAAGTATTTGATACATCAGAAAAGCAGAACTTAATATTTGGTACAGAAACCTTTGTTTGCAATTACAGAGATCATACGTTTCCTGTAGGTCTTGACCAGGTTTGCACACACTGCAGCAGGGATTTTGGCCCACTCCTCCATACAGACCTTCTCCAGATCCTTCAGGTTTCGGGGCTGTCGCTGGGCAATACGGACTTTCAGCTCCCTCCAAAGATTTTCTATTGGGTTCAGGTCTGGAGACTGGCTAGGCCACTCCAGGACCTTGAGATGCTTCTTACAGAGCCACTCCTTAGTTGCCCTGGCTGTGTGTTTCGGGTCGTTGTAATGCTGGAAGACCCAGCCACGACCCATCTTCAATGCTCTTGCTGAGGGAAGGAGGTTGTTGGCCAAGATCTCGCGATACATGGCCCCATCCATCCTCCCCTCAATACGGTGCAGTCATCCTGTCCCCTTTGCAGAAAAGCATCCCCAAAGAATGATGTTTCCACCACCATGCTTCACGGTTGGGATGGTGTTCTTGGGGTTGTACTCATCCTTCTTCTTCCTCCAAACACGGCGAGTGGAGTTTAGACCAAAAAGCTCTATTTTTGTCTCATCAGACCACATGACCTTCTCCCATTCCTCCTCTGGATCATCCAGATGGTCATTGGCAAACTTCAGACGGGCCTGGACATGCGCTGGCTTGAGCAGGGGGACCTTGCGTGCATTGCAGGATTTTAATCCATGACGGCGTAGTGTGTTACTAATGGTTTTCTTTGAGAATGTGGTCCCAGCTCTCTTCAGGTCATTGACCAGGTCCTGCCGTGTAGTTCTGGGCTGATCCCTCACTTTCCTCATGATCATTGATGCCCCACGAGGTGAGATCTTGCATGGAGCCCCAGACCGAGGATGATTGACTGTCATCTTGAACTTCTTCCATTTTCTAATAATTGCGCCAACAGTTGTTGCCTTCTCACCAAGCTGCTTGCCTATTGTCCTGTAGCCCATCCCAGCCTTGTGCAGGTCTACAATTTTATCCCTGATGTCCTTACACAGCTCTCTGGTCTTGGCCATTGTGGAGAGGTTGGAGTCTGTTTGAGTGTGTGGACAGGTGTCTTTTATACAGGTAACGAGTTCAAACAGGTGCAGTTAATACAGGTAATGAGTGGAGAACAGGAGGGCTTCTTAAAGAAAAACTAACAGGTCTGTGAGAGCTGGAATTCTTACTGGTTGGTAGGTGATCAAATACTTATGTCATGCAATAAAATGCAAATTAATTACTTAAAAATCATACAATGTGATTTTCTGGATTTTTGTTTTAGATTCCGTCTCTCACAGTTGAAGTGTACCTATGATAAAAATTACAGACCTCTACATGCTTTGTAAGTAGGAAAACCTGCAAAATTGGCAGTGTATCAAATACTTGTTCTCCCACTATATATATATATATATATATATATATATATATATATATACACACATACAGTGGGGAAAAAAAGTATTTAGTCAGCCACCAATTGTGCAAGTTCTCCCACTTAAAAAGATGAGAGGCCTGTAATTTTCATCATAGGTACACATCAACTATGACAGACAAAATGAGAAAAGAAATCCTGAAAATCACATTGTAGGATTTTTAATGAATTTATTTGCAAATTATGGTGGAAAATAAGTATTTGGTCAATAACAAAAGTTTCTCAATACTTTGTTATATACCCTTTGTTGGCAATGACACAGGTCAAACATTTTCTGTAAGTCTTCACAAGGTTTCCACACACTGTTGCTGGTATTTTGGCCCATTCCTCCATGCAGATCTCCTCTAGAGCAGTGATGTTTTGGGGCTGTCGCTGGGCAACACGGACTTTCAACTCCCTCCAAAGATTTTCTATGGGGTTGAGATCTGGAGACTGGCTAGGCCACTCCAGGACCTTGAAATGCTTCTTACGAAGCCACTCCTTCGTTGCCCGGGCGGTGTGTTTGGGATCATTGTCATGCTGAAAGACCCAGCCACGTTTCATCTTCAATGCCCTTGCTGATGGAAGGAGGTTTTCACTCAAAATCTCACGATACATGGCCCCATTCATTCTTTCCTTTACACGGATCAGTTGTCCTGGTCCCTTTGCAGAAAAACAGCCCCAAAGCATGATGTTTCCACCCCCATGCTTCACAGTAGGTATGGTGTAGGTATGGTGCAACTCAGCATTCTTTGTCCTCCAAACACGACGAGTTGAGTTTTTACCAAAAAGTTCTATTTTGGTTTCATCTGACCATATGACATTCTCCCAATCCTCTTCTGGATCATCCAAATGCACTCTAGCAAACTTCAGACGGGCCTGGATATGTACTGGCTTAAGCAGGGGGACACGTCTGGCACTGCAGGATTTGAGTCCCTGGCGGCGTAGTGTGTTACTGATGGTAGGCTTTGTTACTTTGGTCCCAGCTCTCTGCAGGTCATTCACTAGGTCCCCCCGTGTGGTTCTGGGATTTTTGCTCACCGTTCTTGTGATCATTTTGACCCCACGGGGTGAGATCTTGCGTGGAGCCCCAGATCGAGGGAGATTATCAGTGGTCTTGTATGTCTTCCATTTCCTAATAATTGCTCCCACAGTTGATTTCTTCAAACCAAGCTGCTTACCTATTGCAGATTCAGTCTTCCCAGCCTGGTGCAGGTCTACAGTTTTGTTTCTGGTGTCATTTGACAGCTCTTTGGTCTTGGCCATAGTGGAGTTTGGAGTGTGACTGTTTGAGGTTGTGGACAGGTGTCTTTTATACTAATAACAAGTTCAAACAGGTGCCATTAATACAGGTAACGAGTGGAGGACAGAGGAGCCTCTTAAAGAAGTTGTTACAGGTCTGTGAGAGCCAGAAATCTTGCTCCACCATAATTTGCAAATAAATTCATTAAAAATCCTACAATGTGATTTTCTGGATTTTTTTCTCTCAATTTGTCTGTCATAGTTGACGTGTACCTATGATGAAAATTACAGGCCTCTCTCATCTTTTTAAGTGGGAGAACTTGCACAATTGGTGGCTGACTAAATACTTTTTTCCCCCACTGTACATGCACACATACAGTGAGGGGAAAAAGTATTTGATCCCCTGCTGATTTTGTAGGTTTGCCCACTGACAAAGAAATTATCAGTCTATAATTTTAATGGTAGGTTTATTTGAACAGTGAGAAACACATCTCAGGAGGGATTTTGTCCCACTCCTCATTGCAGATCTTCTCCTAGTCATTAAGGTTTCGAGCCTGACGTTTGGCAACTCGAACCTTCAGCTGCCTCCACAGATTTTCTATGGGATTAAGGTCTGGAGACTGGCTAGGCCACTCCAGGACCTTAATGTGCTTCTTCTTGAGCCTCTCCTTTATTGCCTTGGCTGTGTGTTTTGGGTCAATGTCATGCTGGAATACCCATCCACAACCCATTTTCAATGCCCTGGCTGAGGGAAGGAGGTTCTCACCCAAGATTTGACGGTACATGGCCCCGTCCATCGTCCCTTTGATGCGGTGAAGTTGTCCTGTCCCCTTAGCAGAAAAACACCCCCAAAGCATAATGTTTCCACCTCCATGTTTGATGGTGGGGATGGTGTTCTTGGGGTCATAGGCAGCATTCCTCCTCCTCCAAACACGGCGAGTTGAGTTGATGCCAAAGAGCTCGATTTTGGTCTCATCTGACCACAATACTTTCACCCAGTTCTGCCAATGAACATCTGAATGATTCAGAGGAAACTTCAGACGGGCCTGTATATGTGCTTTCTTGAGCAGGGGGACCTTGCGGGCGCTGCAGGATTTCAGTCCTTCACGGCGCAGTGTGTTACCAATTGTTTTCTTGGTGACTATGGTCCCAGCTGCCTTGAGATCATTGACAAGATCCTCCCGTGTAGTTCTGGTCTGATTCCTCACCGTTCTCATGATCATTGCAACTCCACGAGGTGAGATCTTGCATGGAGCCCCAGGCCGAGGGAGATTGACAGTTCATTTGTGTTTCTCCCATTTGCAAATAATCGCACCAACTGTTGTCACCTTCTCACCAAGCTGCTTGGCGATGGTCTTGTAGCCCATTCCAGCCTTGTGTAGGTCTACAATCTTGTCCCTGACATCATTGGAGAGCTCTTTGGTCTTGGCCATGGTGGAGAGTTTGGAATCTGATTGATTGATTGCTTCTGTGGACAGGTGTCTTTTTTATACAGGTAACAAACTGAGATTAGAAGCACTCCCTTTAAGAGTGTGCTCCTAATCTCAGCTCGTTACCTGTATAAAAGACTCCTGGGAGCCAGAAATCTTTCTGATTGAGAGGGGGTCAAATACTTATTTCCCTCATTAAAATGCAAATCAATTTATAACATTTCTGACATGTGTTTTTCTGGATTTTTTTGTTGTTATTCTGTCGCTCACTGTTCAAATAAACCTACCATTAAAATTATAGACTGATCATTTCTTTGTCAGTGGGCAAACGTACAAAATCAGCAGATTATCAAATACTTTTTTCCCTCACTGTATGATGAAAAGTTTTCCATAAGGGAAAGAGAAAAATATATTTAAAGAAAATAAAATGGCGCTAGGCAAGGCTATTTCTTCTGTTTCTGATTGCTGGATGGCTGAATGAGTGGACTGGGCTCCCAAGTGGCTAAGGCACTGCATCTCAGTGCTTGAGGCGTCACTACAGATTCCCTTGTTCGATTCCAGGCTATATCACAACTGGCCGTGATTGGAAGTCCCATAGGGCGGTGCACAATTGGCCCAGAGTCGTCCAGGTTTGGCCGGAATAGGCCGTCATTGTAAATAAGAATTTGTTCTTAACTGACTTGCCTAGTTAAATAAAGGTAAAATAAAAAATAAAATAAATTGAAAGAGGAGTGAATCCGCAATCACTTCTAAGACGCTGGCCCTTGTCGTGAGTAGGGCTTGGCTGGGCTAATCTAGAGAGTTAATTGACCATGTAGTCAGTCAGTCAATGAGTGGTATATGAGCTGGAGCTATCAGAGCAGGTGTGTAAATAATGAGCTGCAGTGGTTATTGCCTCCCTGCACCAAGGGAACCAAGACTGCAGTGGATTGGCCAGAGCAACCAACCAACCCTCACTGACAGGCAGTAGCACAATGCTGCTGCTGCTGCCCAATGTTTGTCATGGTTTTTGAGAGAGAAAAAAATCACTCAGTGTATAGTTTGTTGTGATGTTACCAGTTATCCCGCCCTTAATTTTGTCTGACCTCAAGCCTATGTTGACCTTTTCAGCGTTAATTTCAACACTGCTGGCTAGCTCTGTGGTCCGACCCACTCATTCCTCCCAGGGACCTCACACAGAGGCATCCCCATCCACTGCCTGTGCAGCTGTGGCAACACTGTGGTCTTTAATTGCTATCAACATGCCCTTTGGGCTCTGCGATGCAGGCTCTGCCCCCAGATGATACCGCATCACAGGTGGGATAACTTTTCTCTTCTCCACTGTGAGCGTTGACAGATTAGACCTGTCTGTCTAATAAGCTATGTAATGTGCTCCAACCAGTGGAGCTTCCAATTGTGTCAATTCTGCTGCAAATTGAATATAGTGTATGTGAATGGAGCTCCAGTGATAGTCGACATTGTCTGTTCATTGTTGAGAGCCGTTAATCCTGTGACAGCACAATGGTGAGACGTACAGTGGTTAGGCTACCCAGAGAGGCCTTGTTAAATGGTTGAGCATGGGGAGAGTGTCTGTCTGCCTGCTTGTCTCTCGGTCTCTCTCTTTGTTGAGGACGGCTTCTGCAGACCCAGTCTTTTCAAGCCTCTGTTGCTTAGTTACAGGGAGCGGAGCGGGAGGGGTGTGTCTGTTTGTCTCAGCTGGGCTTGTGGTGGAGCATGGGGGCGAACCAACCCCCCCTCTCCCCTGCTCCCCATCCTTGAATCACAGTCCCCTGAGCTTCAAAGGCAGGCAGGATGCCGGATCTTTAGCACCCCCTTTATCCTCCCACCCACTCACATCTCCACCTGTCCTATGATCCGCACATCTCAGTAGATCTACTGTTGCCTCAATGATTACTTATTATTAATGCTGGAAATATGTTGACTTGAACCTTGGCCCACAAGGAATTTATATCTGTTAAGACGGACGAAATGACTCAACTCGAGCTGTGGAAACGATGGTTTATCTGAAATGTAGAAAAAGTCATAACAAAAGTGATTTGTCTCACATGCAATTCGTTCGACGTACTCCACTCATTTTGTGTGTGTGCGTGCGTGCCTGTGTAAGCTGGTCTTCTCCCTGTCCCTGTTCCAGTACTGTTAACCAGACACCTCCTCATGGTTCCCTGGGACTAAACTCTATATAAACGGAGCCTAGCGGTGCTCTAGCTATTCATCTTCCATTGGAGCTGGGGTTGGCTGGAACCTGGCGGAGCATGATACCTCACTGTCACCACTGGCTGCACTGCTTCAACTCCCGGCTAATTGCAGCCATCCATCTCCTCTAAACGATCCATCCTCGGCACTAAAATACCAGGCTCCACAACGTTAACTAACCACATTGGTATGCATGACAAGATATATGCCACAAGGAGGGAGGAAGAATATTACGTGAATCCAGGGAAATTTAGGCCAAGTTCTTGGTTTTGAATGCCCTTTCATTTAGTAATTCTGATTTTTAGAAAATGGGTTTGGTCTTCTTTGTTTTTGTGTGACTTGCTAACTACTTTACTTGTTCTGTCTCACTGGATGATTCTCTGTTGTAATCTATCACTTGCTGTATACTCACTGACCTCTACCTGTTGGGCATGGCTCATTTATCTTCACAGGCCTCTCTCTCCATCATCTTTCTGTTGCTGTGCCAGACTGCCTGGTATTTTTAACACAATGGACTACCAGTGGTTCATGTCAGAACCACACACAAAGGAAACTCTTTGATACATTTGTCTTTTAAAAAGTTGGTGACTGTAGAGCTGGAAAGCTGGGTAAATACAGTTGAAGTCGGAAGTTTACATACACTTAGGTTGGAGTCATTAAAACTCGTTTTTCAACCACTCCACAAATGTATTCTTAACAAACTATAGTTTTGGCAAGTCGGTTAGGACATCTACTTTGTGCATGACACAAGTAATTTTTCCAACAATTGTTTACAGACAGATTATTTCACTTATAATTCACTATCACAATTCCAGTGGGTCAGAAGTTTACATACACTACGTTGACTGTGCCTTTAAACAGCTTGGAAATGGCTTTAGAAGCTTCTGATAGGCTAATTGACATAATTTGAGTCAATTGGATGTGTACCTGTGGATGTATTTCAAGGCCTACCTTCAACTGAGTGCCTCTTTGCTTGACATCATGGGAAAATCAAAAGAAATCAGCCAAGACCTCAGAAGGAAAATTGTAGACCACCACAAGTCTGGTTCATCCTTGGGAGCAATTTCCAAATGCCTGAAGGTACCACGTTCATCTGTACAAACAATAGTACGCAAGTATAAACACCATGGGACCACGCAGCCGTCATACCGCTCAGGAAGGAGACGTGTTCTGTCTCCTAGAGATTAACGTACTTTGGTGCAAATCAATCCCAGAACAACAGCAAAGGATCTTGTGAAGATGCTGGAGGAAACAGGTACAAAAGTATCTATATCCACAGTAAAACAAGTCCTATATCGACATAACCTGAAAGGCCGCTCAGCAAGGAAGAAGCCAATGTTCCAAAAGCGCCGTAAAAAAGACAGACTACGGTTTGCAACTGCGCATGGGGACAAAGATCGTACTTTTTGGAGAAATGTCCTCTGGTCTGATTAAACAAAAATTGAACTGTTTGGCCATAATGACCATCGTTATGTTTGGAGGAAAAAGGGGGTAGCTTGGAAGCCGAAGAACACCATCCCAACCGTGAAGCACGGGGGTGGCAGCATCATGCTGTGGGGGTGCTTTGCTGCAGGAGGGACTGGTGCACTTCACAAAATAGATGGAATCATGAGGAAGGAAAATTATGTGGATATATTGAAGCAACATCTCAAGACATCAGTCAGGAAGTTAAAGCTTGGTCGCAAATGCGTCTTCCAAATGGACAATGACCCCAAGCATACTTCCAAAGTTGTGGCAAAATGGCTTAAAGACAACAAAGTCAAGATATTGGAGTGGCCATCACAAAGCCCTGACCTCAATCCTATAGAAAATGTGTGGGCAGAACTGAAAAAGCGTGTGCGAGCAAGGAGGCCTACAAACCTGACTCAGTTAAACCAGCTCTGTCAAGAGGAATGGGCCAACATTCACCCAACTTATTGTGGAAGGCTACCCGAAACATTTTGACCCAAGTTAAACAACTTGAAGGCAATGCTACCAAATACTAATTGAGTGTATGTAAACTTCTGACCCACTGGGAATGTGATGAAAGAAATAAAAGCTGAAATAAATCATTCTCTCTACTATTATTCTGACATTTCACATTCTTAAAATATAGTGGTGATCCTAAATGACCTAAGACAGGGTATTTTTTACTTGGATTAAATGTCAGGAATTGTGAAAAACTGAGTTTAAGTGTATTTGGTTAAGGTGTATGTAAACTTCCGACTTCAACTGTACATACATGGCTCTTTACCGCCAACATAAATCTGTTTGTTTTGTTAAGATGTGGTTTTGATGGATCAATGGCAGGGTGTCTTCTAGTATTATGCAGGTTGGGGTTATATAAAGTATGTTAGTTACCAGTTTCCCTTATGAATGTTTTTGAATGCCTTATTAAGCGTTGTAAGGTGACATTATCTTTTCAGTTGCCTCTATAACTATAGCATCTTCCCAGGGTGAGGAGAGGATATGACCCATTCTCTAGACAGGAAATGCCTTCCCATCTGCCCACGCTCACAAGAAGTGTGGGACAAGTGAGTGTGGCAGAATGTGCTTTTAGAACAGACCAATGGATGCGTCCCTTCAATAGGCTAAAGATGTTGGCTCTAATGATGTCATTAAATGGCAAGAACTGCTCATCAGCTCTGATTCATAACTTTACATTTTTATGTGGCTAAAATAATACATGAATAGCACTTTTTTCCTCATTCTCATACTAGGATGACACTAACCTCTATCATGCATGTAGAGTAAAAAGGTCACCAAAGGCAGTCGGTCAGTCATATTGCATGTTTGGTAAGTATACATATTAAGCCCCAAAATCTAGGTTTAGACATTTCTAACATATACAGCCCTAATGTTTGTATGAAAAGGGGAGATAAAATGAAAGATTAATCTCATTGTATGACTTTACTTACAACATTTGTTGTTTATAAGATGAACAAATATTTGAAAAGTCTTGACTGGGCTTAATGGGTATAGAGTGTACCCTTTAAGCCCATGGGTGTTCAAAATAAGCCCACCTCTTAAATAATACATTTTAATTCATTTCCAAATGTTCAAAACTTACAAACGGTAAGTAAAATTATATTATATTAATCTACACACACAACTTTCAATTAATTATCTAAAAGCTGATTCCCATTTGCTGTACTGCTTTTCTTGTTAATTAGTTAATCTTGTCTTCCGAAAGCCTATTTGAAGACAGTTTCAGATCTCCCTCTCTACTGTTGTATTACAAAGGTACAGGTGGTGGACCAAAAAACAGAATCACCTGGATGAATGAAGGACAACAATATGACAATGCTCCCACACAAAAGTGCATGAGCAGTCACCCAATAGTCATCTTCTTGTCCCTCATTTGTTTGCATTTTTATCCACCATTTTGTAGGTCTTCCGTCCCTGATATCCCTCAACCCTGACCTTATTCTTCTCTCTCTGCATCAACGACTACTTGTTCACTCCAAACGTCTTGGAGAGAGTACAGAGGTTTCTAGTTGTTACTAATCTTGTTAAAGGCACCATGGCTAGAGTTTTGTGTAGTTTTTGTGTGTTTTAAATTTGTTCAACTTCAATATGAACAAAAAAACATATTTATGCTCATGATCATATTATGGATGTCAACACACTATCCCCATGTGTTTCAATGCAAACCGGGATTCATGGGAGCATACTGGGTTTAATTGGAACAACTGTGATTTATGGTGAAAAACCAATGATTTGGTTTCCACATTTTTTTCCACATTTTGTTGTGTTACAAAGTGGGATCAAAATGTATTTCATTGTAATTTTTGTCAAAGATCTACACAAAATATTAATGTCAAAGTGAAAGATTTTTTTTTACATTAGATAAGTATTCAATCCCCTGAGTCAATCACAGGAGGTTGGTCGTAGCTCATGTCCCCTGTAGCTCAGTTGGTAGAGCATGGTGCTTGCACCGCCAGGGATGTGGGTTCGTTTCCCACGGGGGGCCAGTATGAAAATGTATGCACTCACTAACTGTAAGTCGCTCTGGATAAGAGCGTCTGCTAAATGACTAAAAATGTTTAAAAAATGTAAAAATAATTGGGGAGGACGGGCTCGTTCCAGCCATTATTTTGAGCCGTTCTCCCTCAAGCAGCCTCCTGGAGTCAATACATGTTAGAATCACCTTTTGGCAGCGATTACAGCTATGAGTATTTCTGGGTAAGCTCTAAGAGCTTTCCACACCTGTATTGTGCAACATTTGCCCAATTTAATATTTATAGAATTCTTCAAGCTCTGTAAAATTGATTGTTGATCATTGCTAGACAACCATTTTCAGGTCTTGCTGTAGATGTTCAAGCAGATGTAAGTCAAATCTGTAACTCGGCCACTGAGGAACATTTACTGTCTTCTTGGTAAGCAACTCCAGTGTAGATTTGGCCTCGTGTTTTAGTTTATTGTCCTGCTGAAAGGTGAATTAATCTCCCAGTGTCTGGTGAAAGCACTGAACCAGGTTTTTCTCTAGAATGTTGCCTCTATTCTCCATTCCATTTATTTTGTATCCTGAAAAACTCCCCAGTTCATAACGATTACAAGCATACCCTTAACATGATGCAGCCACCACTATGCTTGAAAATATGGAGAGTGGTACTCAGTAATGTGTTATGTTTGGGGCAAATCAAATACAACACTTTGCATTCAGGACAAAACGTTAATTGCTTTTCCACATTTTTTGCAGTATTATTTTAGCGCCTTGTTGCAAACAGGATGCATGTTTATTCTGTACAGGCTTCCTTCTTTTCACTCTTATTGTCACGTTCGTTGAATGACGGGTCAGACCAAGGCGCAGCGTGATATACATACATGTTTATTAACTTATAAACACAACGACAAAACAACAACCGAAACGTGAAGTCCAAGGTAGAACACACAACATACCTTACAAGGAACAAGATCCCACAACTAGACAGTGCCAATAGGCTGCCTAAGTATGAGTACCAAGCCAGTGGCGACGCGCACCACTGGCTTGGTGCGAGGAGCAGGAACGGGCCGGGCCGGCGACGCGCACCACTGGCTTGGTGCGAGGAGCAGAAACGGGCCGGGCCGGCGACGCGCACCACTGGCTTGGTGCGAGGAGCAGGAACGGGCCGGGCCGGCGATGCGCACCACTGGCTTGGTGCGGGGAGCAGGAACGGGCCGGGCCGGCGACGCGCACCACTGGCTTGGTGCGGGGAGCAGGACTGGGTTCCTTTATTAACCCCCGCTCCTTCTGCTGCCTAACCAGCTCCTCTCGCCGGGCCTCTACTTTTTCCTTCTCCCTTTTAGCCTCCTGTAGCGCCTCCCTCTGACCGAATAACCCCTGCTCCCTCTGAGCCAACAGCCCCCGTAACCTGGTGGCCTCCTAACCTGCAGATCCGCCCTTTCACGGCCTCCTGCTGCCTCGTCGTCCACACCGTGTGCCCCCCCCAAAAAAATGTATTGGGGTTGCCTCTCGGGTCTCCGTTGTCGGCACTGTTGGTGCCGTTTCTCCTCTCCTACCCGGGCTTCCTCCTTCATCACCTTCCGATAACGGACGGCCTCCTCCTCCGTAATTCTCCCCCAACCGAGGAGGACATCTACTAATGTTACCTCCTGTTGAGTCCCAGGCGTTTGCTCCTTCTCGGCACGCTGCTTGGTCCTTGTTTGGTGGGATCTTCTGTCACGTTCATTGAATGACGGGTCAGACCAAGGCGCAGCGTGATATATACGTACATGTTTATTAACTTATAAACACAACGACAAAACAACAACTGAAACGTGAAGTCCAAGGTAGAACACACAACATACCTTACAAGGAACAAGATCCCACAACTAGACAGTGCCAATAGGCTGCCTAAGTATGATCCCCAATCAGAGACAACGAGTGATAGCTGCCTCTGATTGGGAACCACCCCGGCCAACATAGACCTATACATACTAGATCCCACACATAGAAAAAGCACAACAAGGAATATACACACCCTGACTCAACATATAAGCAGTACCCCCCCCCCCCCCCCCCCCCCAAAGGTGCGGACTCCGACCGCACAACATAAACATAACAGGGTAGGGGCCGGGTGGGCATTCCGCCGGGTGGGCATTCCGCCTCGGAGGCGGATCCGGCTCGGGGCGTGACGACCTCTCACTCTCCGCCTCCCTGTTGCGCCCCTGGTCTGCTCTGGACCTCGGCGCGCTGCTTCCCCTCTCCTTCCTCCCACGATACGCCAGGCCCTGTCTGGACCCTGGTGTGGGAGACCCCGAACCTGGAGAGGGGCTGACGTCATGGTCTGGACTGGAGCCGCTGACCGGAGCTGGACTTGGCACCGGTGGAGTGGACTGCTCTGGCTCCGGAGTGGAGCCGCTGACCGGAGCTGGATCAGGCACCGGTGGAGCGGACTGCTCTGACTCAAGATATTTCAGCTTTTAATTTTGAATTAATTTGTTTAAAAAAATCGAAAAACATAATTCCACTTTGACATTATGGGGTATTGTGTGTAGGCCAGTGACAAAATACATTTAAAAAATGTAAGCTGTGAATGCCTGAAATCTATTATCTTGTTATAGTTCACCAAGTTATGTTGCTACTGTCTGACTGTGACATGCAGGCACGACTGCTAGTATGAAAAACCCATATTTTCAATTGGCAAGAAATAGTCATTAATACCCATGAAATATGTTATTATATGCATATATCAGCACGTTAATCTCTTAATTTTACATAAAGTATGATCACTTATCTGAGAAGGTACTAAACATATCTGAAAAATGTGTTTATCACCAAAGTTTTTTTGCAGCTTTGAAATTGGCCACTAGTGGAAACGTACACATAACTGTCAATAACGTCATAATAAAACATCTGATTGGCTTAGAATAAAAACTGTTATGGATATCACAATCATATGAATTGGTTGAAACATTAAACAGCAGAAAATATCTAGCTATATTTTTTTTCTCTTTAAATCCAAAGATAGAAGTGGGCTTAATGGGTACATGGGCTTAATGGGTACGTGGGCTTAATGGGTACGTGGGCTTAATGGGTACGTTTATCCATTAAAAGATTAAAACCTTTACAGTCAATGCCAATGCACATGTCTGGTGTCTGTATTGGCTGTGACCAATACATACGGCCAGCCATAGTAACCACTATCAGGGCTAGAGTCCAGGCCAGGGTGCATGTGTAAACACTGACCAGGGTTTGGCGGCTGGGCTGCTGGCTTCCTGTATAAGGATTAGTGGTCCATTGTTGACCGAGACCCACTGACTATTGACCTTCAGGTCTGGCTGGGATGTGTGTGGTGTTGCAGCTAAGGTCAGCAGTCTCCCTTCCTCTCCCTGACCCCCTGCTGGGGCTCCATCCACTTGGCTCTAACTTAATGAGAAACCACCCCTGAAGAATAGCAGACACACCCACGGATACTCTGTCCCCACACCAAATACTTTTTTGTTGAACACAGAATGAGACGTTGCATTTTTATTTACAAATTGTAAAAAACGAATTACATAAATAACTAATATTCTGTATCTAATATTCTCTATCTCTCCCCCATATTCCTCTGGGATCTCATTTGGAAGTGTATAAAAATAGCTCCCCTTCATTTTAGTTTTGTGACTGCAGATAGAAGTTTGTAGAATAAATACAGTGAGAGAAAAAAGTATTTGATCCCCTGCTGATTTTGTACGTTTGCCCACTGACAAAGACATGATCAGTCTATCATTTTAATGGTAGGTTTATTTGAACAGTGAGAGACAGAATAACAACAAACAAATCCACAAAAACGCCTGTCAAAAATGTTATAAATTGATTTGCATTTTAATGAGGGAAATAAGTATTTGACCCCCTCTCAATCAGAAAGATTTCTGGCTCCCAGGTGTCCTTTATACAGGTAACAAGCTGAGATTAGGAGCACACTCTTAAAGGGAGTGCTCCTAATCTCAGCTTGTTACCTGTATAAAAGACACCTGTCCACAGAAGCAATCAATCAATCAGATTCCAAACTCTCCACCATGGCCAAGACCAAAGAGCTCTCCAAGAATGTCAGGGACAAGATTGTAGACCTACACAAGGCTGGAATGGGCTACAAGACCATCGCCACGCAGCTTGGTGAGAAGGTGACAACAGTTGGTGCGATTATTCGCAAATGGAAGAAACACAAAATAACTGTCAATCTAATACTTATTTCCCTCATTTAAAATGCAAATCAATTTATAACATTTTTGACATGCGTTTTTGTGGATTTGTTTGTTGTTATTCTGTCTCTCACTGTTCAAATAAACCTACCATTAAAATGATAGACTGATCATGTCTTTGTCAGTGGGCAAACGTACAAAATCAGCAGGGGATCAAATACGTTTTTCCCTCACTGTACTTCTTACATAAAGTATCCAGTCACTTTCACAAGTTTGTGCTGGTCATGTACTGTATTATCTAGGCTTGGTTTTCAGTAAAGGGTGATAGTGACTGACTAAATGTCTCTATTCACATTCTGTAAAAAACTTTATAGAAAGAGAATTAGATTAACAAGCAACAAGTGTTACGTATAATCCTTGTGACACTGGAGGTATTAAATACAGGATAAGGATGAATGCACTGAGGGGATTTGATATTCAGTCAATGATAGATTCTCAGAATGATATCAAATGAATCTACTGATACTAGTATTTACTCTCCTACTTTAGTTGTGTTGTATGCATTACTCACACATTCCATTAGTCTGGCGATCAACTGTGTCTTACAGTATGTTACTGTGAGGGAACGTGGTGGCGATGCAGCGGGGATGGAGTGTTACTGCTGAATCGCTTTAGCCTGACTGATCATTTAGCATTGTTGGCGTTGTTAGCATTGTTAGCCGTTCTGGGTCCTCTGCACTGTGTGGGAGGAAGGCCCATTATCTCTCCCCAGTCTGCCTAGAGAAGTAGGCATAAACGCTGCCTGGTTGAAGTGATGCAGGGATAATGATGGAGAACAGAGAGAGATTACCAGAGAAAGAAGTGATTACAATCCCAGAATCAGGAGGCAGAGGGTAATGGAACAGAGGGGTGTGTGAGGTCAGTTAGCCATGTGATCTCCCAGGCTGGGAAGCTCTTATTGACTCCATTTATCAGGCCTTTATTTGACATTACACTGCTTTTCCTCCTCACTGAACATCCACATAGGGGACATTTAGCATCTCTCTGTTTTAACACTGAGTTATGACGTTGTTGGTTTGGTTCACACACGTACATAGACAGACACATCTTGGTACTGAAATATTAATTCCCTCATGAGGGTGTTTATTGTTCTGAAACTAAGATGTAATGAATCTCAATGTGTCAGTGTTGACTTTCATCAAGTTTTAAGTTCAAGTTTCATTTAAGTTCAAATAACACAAGGTAAATGTTTAAAGCTACATTAAAGCACTGTTTAATCACTCTTGACATTAAAGCTACATGAAAGAGAAGATAAAGCCAGATGAATGAAATAAACTAAGTATAGTTATCTCTATTGTTTCTCTAGCCAAGAACTCTGAGGGTCATGTTTCTTTATGAATGGAGTTACACTGTGTTCAGTGTCAGACAGCGAGTAGCAGGACTCTCTTATGGAAAAACCACATGATTTCACATGAAATTTCCACGTTTTGCACATGTAAAATTGTATTTCACAAGTGAAATCATGTGATTTTGGAACACTTCTCGTGATGATATTTCACGTTGATATCTTTCACGAGATTTCACGGGGGATGCCCTGCAAACAAAGATTTGTCGTTAGGATATTCCCGAAATGTCTCGCAGTCGCAGAGTTTTCAATTGACATATTTGACATACTGTGCATGATGTCCTAACCTGGGATTTGAACTCACAACCTCTTGGTTGACAGCATTCCAATCTTCCTGCTACACCACCATGTCTGTGTCAATAACTGATTTCACTTAGATTCCTACACTTTGGACTTCAAAGTAAATCTCAGCTTTGTTAAAAATACACACAAGAAAAATGTATATTTATCATAGTGATTCATGAGTAATATTAAAACAGAATAATATGTCTACTACACAAAAAAAAAGAAAAATTTGGAAATAAATACATTAAATCAATGATGAGAGAATAGTCAGATTAACTGATAACTAAAATAGCAGTGAAAAAAGCAGGCAAAAAAAATTCTCGAGGCCAGCCAAAGTTCGGGAGGCGAAGTCTACGCCCCTTTGTCCGTGATTGGTCAACTTTAGGGATTCTTCAATAGTCTTTCATTCAACAAAAAAAAGAGAAATACTAAACCAAACATCTTAGTTAGATGTAAAATTGCGCAACTAAGATATCCTTTGCAAAAACGTCAAAATTAATGACAGATTTCTTGAGTTATCTTAGATTAATTCTGACTATTTTGAGGAAGGCTATGGCGTCTCAAAATGGACAAACGGTATTATTGCCGCTTTTTTCCAATTTTTCAAGCGAAGGTCTTTTAAGGGAGTGTGCGAGCACACTTGTTCGTATGGCCTAGCCAACTTCGGCTAGCTGCCAGCCGAACTGAAACATGCTGACGCCTTAAGTGCAGATATGTATTATAAGTAGATATATTATAGGTAATGAATCTGTAGGGGACATCTGAGAATGCTACAGACTTTGTGGCGCAGCAGAAAGATCAGCGTACCCCAAATCCAGAGGTTGTGAGTTCAAATCCCAGGTGGGGTCATATTGAAAAGTCAGCACTAAGTGATCATGTCAAACGTAATCATATTGATTTAAAGATGTTTACACTATTTTAGCTGAACAGCGTACCACTTAACTTAAAACCCCCATACCATTCTATTACCTCCCTTGCAATAAAACTTGTGAAATGTGTAGATTCACATGTTGAGCTGAAATGGTCACGTGAAAACAAAAGAGACACTTGAAACCATATGTTCACATGGATTACATTTAGAGTTCACATGTTAACACCACCTTTTCACATGTGAGGAGAATAACATGTTTTCATCTTGCATGTGAATTGCAGATTCGCATGTAAATTGCAGATTTGCATATGAAAATCTAACTCTCACCTGTGGAATTGCATGTTCACATGTGGAAAACATTCACGTGTAAAAATCTAATGTGCAGTTTTACATGTGAAAAATGTTTAAATGTTGTCACGTGTAGTTTCATTTTGCATAAAATGTTGCATCCCCATGTTGTCACATTTATTTCACGTGAGATCATGTTTTCACATGTGCTCATGTTTTCACGTGTAGTTTCATGTTATCACATGTTGCTTTTATGTGTTACACGTTATGACATTCACTTTACATAAGATCACTTGTGGAACACGTGATCACGTGAAATTAATGTGTTTTTTCCATAAGGGCTGTTACTCATAGGACAGCGTGATGAATAGAGAAAGTCCAGGTGTGTGTGTGTGTGTGGATCTCTCCTGTAGTGTAGTAGGGGTATACTACAAAATAGAATCAATGAGTTAGCTAGATAACTTTGATAAAAAATATATGGCAATTAGAAATAAAAACGGGATGGTCTTCAGAGATAGAAGGGTGGGATTAACAACAAACAAAAAAGATAACTAATGTAAAATATAGAGTGTGCATAACATTTATATAGTATATATAAGATGGAAGTAGAAGCCTAAGTTTTGTTGGCCATTAGTTTGCTCCAATTAGGGGAGGGGTGGTATGTTTAGGGGAAAGTAATAATATATGGGGGATTGGAAATGATGCAGACAATTACATAGATAGAAGCCACAATCTATCTGCAATGTTAAAGCTGATCATAAATGTTGATTTTCTGATTCATTAAGAAAGCTAAACATGTGTGTTTTTGGTTGTTGAGTCAATTATATAATGCTCATTTCAACCATAACTGTCATAGCCATAACCATAAAGTTATTTCAGAATATTTAGCTGGCTAACTCCTTGATCCTACTTTGTAGTGTACCCCTCTGGTGTTCCCGCCTACCTCACCCCCCCCCCCCCCCCTCCTCCTCCTCTTCTCCCCCTCTCCCCCCTCCACTGATCTCTGGCTGGAACAGTGCCATAATTCTCCATGACAGAACACTATTGTTCTTCTGTGAAACATGGCAGTAAAGAATACTTTACCTTGGTGCCTTGCCATTTCCACGATAACAGAATCATGTTGAGACTCATATTTTTCACCATAAAATGTATGCCGGACAAGGACAACTTTTAACAATTTACACATACAATTAGACAAAAACACATTTACTTGAAGAACAGTGCAGATGCAAAGTTTGGTAACAGAATGACGGCACAAACAGCATAAACTGTAATTCTGTTACCAAACTTTGCATCTGCACTGTTCTTCAAGTAAATGTGTTTTACATGAGGATGGTTGGCCACCCTTCATATGCTATAAAATATTGCAAAATTACAATTACAAGCAAATGCTTTTTATGTCTTTTATAAAATAATTTCCTCATTCAATGAATCAGGGATCAAATGGCAAAATTAGGCTACTTCAAAGTAAGGTAACTAAAACATGTTTATCTCAGGGGAGATCTATTGACGGCATGGGAGATATTCCTCAATTAGGCTATTCTAAGAATATATTTTAAAGTTGTCAGAATGACTTGACCAATGTTGAATAGAGGGGAATCCCAGCTTTCCAACGGTGTCAGATTTATTTCTCAGACTCAGAATATTGAGCGCTGGAGAGACTGTTTTACAACCGGAATAAGCACTGGTTTATTAATGCACCAGTTCATCAACAGTTGCCATTTGCGGTTATGCTGATGGAAAGTTAAGGACATCGGACATGACAATTACAGTAATACATGATAATAGCTAAATAGTTGAACTTGGCCAGTTTATTAGGTACACCCATCTAGTACGGGTCGGACCCCCCTTTGCCTCCAGAACAGCCTGAATTCTTCAGGACATGGATTCTACAAACCGGAAACGTTCCACAGGGATGTTGATCCATGCTGACGCGATGGCATCACGCAGTTGCTGCAGATTGGACAGTGGTACATCACCGCTATCAGCCTGTACCGTTGACACTAGGTAGGATGGGTCCATGGACTGCCATCAGTATGACGCAACAGGAACTGGTATTCGTCGGACCACGCAATGTTTTTCCACACCTCAATTGTCCAGTGTTGGTGATCGCGTTTCCACTGGAGCCGCTTCTTCTTGTTTTTAGCTGATAGGAGTCGAACCCGTTCTGCACACAACTGTTGTACTGTGCCGTTATTTGTCTGTTTGTGGCCAGCCATTCTCTTTCGACTGCTCTCATCAACAAGCTGTTTTCGCCCATAGGACTGTCGCTGACTGGATGTTTTTTGTTTGTCGCACCATTCTCGGGAAACACTAGACATTGTCGTGCTTGAAAAGCCCTGGAGGGCGGCCGTTTCTGAGATACTGGATCCGGCATGCCTGGCACCGACGATCAAACCACGGTCAAAGTCGCATTGGTCACTTGTTTTGCCCATTCTAACGTTGAATCAAACAGTAACTGAATGCCTCTGCCTGTTTTATATAGCAGGCCACAGCCACGTGACTCACAGTCTGTAGGGGCGATCCATTTTCATGAACAGGGTGGCCGGTGAGTGTATATTCTTCTTTACATTTTTACATTTTAGTCATTTAGCAGACGCTCTTATCCAGAGCGACTTCCAATTAGTGAGTGCATACATTTTTCATACTGGCCCCCGTCAGACAATTTTTTTTCTTGTCCCGGACAAGTGGACAAGCATTAATGTCGAGCCCTGGAGATTGATTCACCATCACAGGGGTCCACACACACTCAGCCATTAGTATAAGAGATGCACCCAGAGACTTGAGACCATCACAGCAGACTGCTGAAGTCATGGAAAAGAGAATCAGTAGACGTGCATCTTCTTTTGTCTAAATCACATGACTAAATGTTATTTCTTTGATTTTCCTCTGTTCTCGGAAGGAAGACTGTGAGTGTGTGTTTTACTCAGAAGCAGTTTCTTATGATAAATATCAGCACAGTGATACACACTGTTCACACTGTACACGTTTCTAAGTGTTTAAGGTTAAGTTTCGGCATTAACTCCGAAATCTTAAGGTTAGGCATTAACTCGGAATGGTTAAGGTTAGGCATTAACTCGGAATGGTTAAGGTTAGGCATTAACTCGGAATGGTTAAGGTTTGGGATAGGCTTAAAATAACAATCTCAAAAACTACTTCCTATCGCTGGATTTGAATTTACAACCTTGGTAATCAGATGCAGATGCTTACTGCGCTCACTGTTGCCTCTAGTGGCCGGTTTCCATGTAATCTCCTGACGTCCTCAGACATGGATGGACGTCGAATACTGACTTGTATCACGGGTGACATGGCTGTATATCAACCAGGATTACCACTGACTGCTGAGCTACTGGGTCTCACTGCACTGGTCATACACTCTCATCATACACACTGTTATATCTAGTGTCATGCTCAGCGTGAAGGAGATGTCTTGTGTAACATTCACAGTAAACCATGACATCTATATCTCTTCTGTTACTGCTGTTAAAAGGTCAGTCATAAGTGAGGAATCAAGTTTGGGTTTGAAAAGCCAGTGGGGATAACACAGTCCTGACTATTTGCCCAGGCTCTAGCCATTTAGCCAGTCAGGTTAGATTCTAGCCTCATACATGCTCTACCGCTTCAGGGTGAATTATCTTCAGAAATACCACCTTAACCTCAGGCTCCCTGACTCTATCACAGAAGTCCCTTACTCTTTTTCCAATGCTGCCGCCACCGCCAGGCTCAGGAGAAATATATCATATTTTATCGATCAGTTTACCAGTCCAGTGAGGAAGCTCCCATGGGCCTGATAAGTGTGAGATTGAGGCTATCAGTTCACAGCGCTAAGCTGCTTTAAAGTGGCTATTTCAACTCAGAGAGGAGACGGATTATATTTTAGTGGAGGGGCATGTTCAATATATAAAATACAGGAAAATCAAGTTTATGACTGCACTGGGCCTTTAAAGTGCACTTCCTTTGAACAGGACATATGCCATTTGTGATGCTGCTCTTCTGTAATGCTCTGGTACACCTTGTCAAGCTCTCAGGCCAACATATGGCCTCACGTCCTGCAGCTATGAGGAAAGCATGCTTGAAAAGATCGGTTTGAATTATGGGGTTGAGTGGAGTGAACCTTGTGACTCTATGTCCTTGTCTTTGTGCCGGTCTCTCCACACTGAAAGGTGGCATCCTGCTAATCCTGGATCATATTCATTTAATTGAATTGTCTTTATTTAGACAGGATAGTCCACTCAGTAACAATTGCCACTCTGTTCCAGGAAGTCCTGGGTTCCATGGAATCAATAAAAACATACACATCACATAAACGTTTATTCTAAAACATACCATATCCAATCTAGATAGATGTATTGTGAGCGTGCTTTTGTATGTAGGCATGTATATGCTTCTGTGTATGGTGTGTTTTAGAATAAACCTTTATGTGATGTGTATGTTTTTACATACACAGAAGCATATACAACATGCGCAGTAGCCTACATACAAAAGCATGCTCACATTACATCTATCTAGATTTGTGTACAGCTCTCCTTGTCTCCTCTCCTTGTCTCCTCTCCTTCCAGATTGCAGATTATAAAGACTAGTTTAATTTGCTAAGTAAGGAAAGGAGGCATGAGTATAGGGTTAGTCAAGCTCAGGACCAAGTGTTACATGAAAGAAGACTACCCAGATAACAACAGAGATCCTATAAATCATGAATAACAGGATCTCTGACACACAGTCAGTCAGTCAGAGAGGTTTGGAGGTGATGCTGCCATCTGGTCTCCCCTGGCTGGTGTCTCTGTAGTAAGCTCGTGATGAATCATTGGGTTCTCTGCTCTTTGTACTGTCTGTCTGGTGACTTGTTATGACTGACTGCCAGCCCTGGGCCTAGCTGGTCCAATGTGCTATGGTGCCAGGACAGGACCAGCCTGCCAGGCAGACTGCCAACTCCACACTGCCCTCGGTGGAGGGACAGCGAACAGGAGCTGTGGCCACTGTCCATGTAAGTCTGCAGCTGTTGGGCATAATGTATAGGAGGCTCAGGCGAGGAGTAGCAGCAGCTACTACGATGTACCTTCGTTGATTTATCAGCTTGGCCAAGCACCCTGTGATAGTTGTGAGAGAGTATTAAGTGGCATTTTGATGTTGTCATTCTCTCAACAGCGGGCCATTTCTCAGTGATCCAAGGGTCTTACAGTGAGGGGAAAAAAGTATTTGATCCCCTGCTAATTTTGTACATTTGCCCACTGACAAAGACATGATCAGTCTATAATTTTAATGGTAGGTTTATTTGAACAGTGAGAGACAGAATAACAACCAAAAAATCCAGAAAAACGCATGTCAAAAATGTTATAAATTGATTTGCATTTTAATGAGGGAAATAAGTATTTGACCCCTCTGCAAAACATGACTTAGTACTTGGTGGCAAAACCCTTGTTGGCAATCACAGAGGTCAGACGTTTCTTGTAGTTGGCCACCAGGTTTGCGCACATCTCAGCAGGGATTTTGTCCCTCTCCTCTTTGCAGATCTTCTCCAAGTCATTAAGGTTTCGCGGCTGACGTTTGGCAACTCAAACCTTCAGTGCCCTCCACAGATTTTCTATGGGATTAAGGTCTGGAGACTGGCTAGGCCACTCCAGGACCTTAATGTGCTTCTTCTTGAGCCACTCCTTTGTTGCCTTGGCCGTGTGTTTTGGGTCATTGTCATGCTGGAATACTCATCCACAACCCATTTTCAATGCCCTGGCTGAGGGAAGGAGGTTCTCACCCAAGATTTGACGGTACATGGCCCCGTCCATCGTCCCTTTGATGCGGTGAAGTTGTCCTGTCCCCTTAGCAGAAAAACACCCCCAAAGCATAATGTTTCCACCTCCATGTTTGACGGTGGGGATGGTGTTCTTGGGGTCATAGGCAGCATTCCTCCTCCTCCAAACACGGAGAGTTGAGTTGATGCCAAAGAGCTCGATTTGGGTCTCATCTGACCACAACACTTTCACCCAGTTCTTCTCTGAATCATTCAGATGTTCATTGGCAAACTTCAGACGGGCCTGTATATGTGCTTTCTTGAGCAGGGGGACCTTGCGGGCGCTGCAGAATTTCAGTCCTTCACGGCGTAGTGTGTTACCAATTGTTTTCTTGGTGACTATGGTCCCAGCTGCCTTGAGATCATTGACAAGATCCTCCCGTGTAGTTCTGGGCTGATTCCTCACCGTTCTCATGATCATTGCAACTCCACGAGGTGAGAACTTGCATGGAGCCCCAGGCTGAGGGAGATTGACCGTTCTTTTGTGCTTCTTCCATTTGCGAATAATCGCACCAACTGTTGTCACCTTCTCACCAAGCTGCTTGGCGATGGTCTTGTAGCCCATTCCAGCCTTGTGTAGGTCTACAATCTTGTCCCTGACATCCTTGGAGAGCTCTTTGGTCTTGGCCATGGTGGAGAGTTTGGAGTCTGATTGATTGATTGCTTCTGTTGACAGGTGTCTTTTATACTCCCTTTAAGAGTGTGCCCATAATCTCAGCTCGTTACCTGTATAAAAGACACCTGGGAGCCAGAAATCTTTCTGATTGAGAGGGGGTCAAATACTTATTTCCCTCATTAAAATGCAAATCAATTTATATCATTTTTGAAATGAGTTTTTATGGATTTTGTTGTTGTTATTCTGTCTCACTGTTCAAATAAACCTACCATTAAAATTATAGACTGATCATTTCTTTGTCAGTGGGCAAACGTACAAAATCAGCAGGGGATCAAATACTTTTTTCCCTCACTGTAAGACCCTTGGAACGCTGAGAAATGGCCCGTAAATCCAATGTGTTTTTTGGATGCTTGATTCATTTGAACAAAGGTTTGTTGGCAGTGGAAGTGGATGGAGGTGGAGCTGCACTGAAGCAGTTCTGACAGGAGGATCATGGGAATACAGGGTGTGTGCATGTACAATACAGTCTCACTGCATACAAAATACAATTATTGTGGATAGTCAGATTAATATTATTGTTTGATTAAAACGTTTACATGCTTTGCAAGAAGAACGATTTCCCTAATAATCCTGTTTACATGGCCACATCTGAAATCAGGCTACCTGATGGGACTTTGATTAATTAAGAATATCTCCAATCAAAATAAGCGTTCTACCACAGCGACCATGTTATTTTTGGGAAGCCTATTTGATTCCGAGTTCAGACATATATCGTTTTTATGTGAAAATTACTTCTAAGATGCATACTTTCAGTTGTTCCGAACTCACTTCACTGGCGCTAAAGAGGGAGGCTGCCTCGGCTGGTGCTAGCACAGACTCCGATTTAAGGTCTTTACATGTCCTAGTCATTTCAAAGATGCTGTTTTTTAATTGCCCTATGCTTCCTTCAATTATGACCATACCAATTAAGATAAGCAGAGTAAGGTGTTTGCATGACTAATGCCATACTCTGCCTACTGCCATAATCAGTTTAATATCGAATTATTAGTGTGCATGTGAGCGTACTCATTGATTTACCTCATTTCGGTAGCACGAGACAACTTCCCCTTTTGTCATAACTCTAAAACAATAGAGCTGGTTAGTTTTGTGTAGTAGACGCCGGTGTGACTTCCTGTCCAGTTTCCTGAAACACAGGAAGTTAGAGGGGTGGACTGTGTGTGTGTGTGTGGACCACTGTACAGGCAGAGAGGAAGAGAGCCACTCCAAAGAGAACTGCCCTAAATAAAAGGGCACAAAGACAACCACATTGTGTGTATGCCTGCTCATTCGTGTGTGCCTGTGTTTGACACAAACACATGTTTCATTGAGTACAGTTCTGAAATACTGGACTGTTACAGTACACATTGGACTAATAAACCTATTCTGGCTCCTTCCCTCCTTCCCACACCGTTGATAAACTACTCCATCTTGTATTTATCACCTTGTTCTCCTTGGAGTGCTGCCTGCACCGTACGTAGGTCACTGTGGTGTGTGGAGGGAGCTAGCTGGATCTCCTTTTGAGGTTTAAGTGCCTCTTACACACAAAAGACTCCAGTTCAAAAGAGTTGGAGCGTAATATGAGCTGCTTCACTCATGACCTCATATAGGAGTTATTTTCCCCAGCTAAACTAGGTCTCATATCACTATCATGTGTTTCATCAGTTAATTTGTAAAGCAATAGCTCATATCCATATCAAGTCACAACTCCCACTCTGTTAAGACCTGCATAGAGAGCCGTCTGATTTATCTGTGCTCTGGTAAGACAGTAGTATTATACCAGGGCTGAAGAAAGAACGCAGCACATCTCAACCTACGATGACTCATATTTCTAAGGCTTTGGGTCTGTAAGCAGGTGCTCGAACCCAGTCCCCCACTCCTCTTCTCCTCTTTCCCACTCACTCTCCCCTCTCGTCTATCCCCTCTGTTGAGTAGCTGTTCTTTGGGCAGTGGCTCTCCTCTCCTCTCTGCTGCAGCTGGCGGTATGGCTGGGTGTAGCCCCTGCCTGGCCTTTCCTGCCGGGATGACATTATGCTTGGATGCCTGTGGCTGCTGACAGGGCCTGGACTAGGGCCAGAGACGGGGGTGCTGGGTAGTGGATATCAGGGCTGACATAGGGGTCCGCTGGGTGGGACCCAAGCCCAGAGCCAGAGACGGGGGGGCTGGGTAGTGGATGTCAGGGCTGACAGGGGTCAGCTGGGTGGGACCCAAGCCCAGAGACAGAGACAGGGGGGCTGGGTAGTGGATGTCAAGCCTGAGACAGTTAATGTAAGCAAAACTATCTGCCAGTGTACTGAGAATTTGTCATGGTAAGATGTGTTATTAAGATCTTATTAATATCTTGAAATAAGGTAATTTATCTTACCCTACTTGTATCAAGCCTATTTTAGGTTAAAATAAGCAAAATGATCTGCCAGTGCACTAAGATAATTTTACTTGGTAAGATGTCAAGTCGATGCATTCTTATGTTAATAGATATCTAGGTAAGTGTAACTAATATGTTCATTTTTATTGCCTGGTGCCATAGTAACTTCTGCAATATTCCGTAATTTATGCTGATGGACCTGTTATCAAGTTAACACCCAGTGTGTAAAAGCATCACATAAAAACAGGCAATTTATCAAATAAGACGTTTTCATTGCCGTACCAGTCTGCCTCAGTCTCCGGCCAAACCGCTGCTCCTCAACGTTAGGCCACTTGGTGGTTGATATGTGTAACTGCATGCTCCTCTGAAATTGACCTTTCAGTCAGAATGTATTAGCGTCCCATTTGGCACCTTATGCTTTCATCTGGGCCCATAGGGCTCTGGTCAAAAGTAGTGCATTATATAGGGAATAAGGTCCCATTTGGGACAAATCCTATAGTACTGGTATCCCCAGAGAGTCAGTATTCAATACTCGTATTCAAGGCTTATGATCACCTTTTTTCTCATCTGTTTAACAAATGTCTCTCCGTGTGCGATGCCTCTGTCTCATCAGCATGTGTCTTGTTCAGTCATCCAAAACAGATCTATACCCGGCTGGGTTCATTGTTTGCTAACACTGAATCGATATACAACCAGCAGAGTACACAGCAGAGTACTTTGAGCAGTAGGCCCCGGAGCTGATAGCTGTTTGCTTCTGTTTCCTTCTTCATCAGATCTGAACATGGAGTACAACCCTTCAGACCATCCCAGAGCCAGCACCATATTTCTCAGCAAATCCCAGACAGATGGTGAGTGTTTCTCTCTCTCTCTCTTTATTTTTTCAATCTCTCCTCTCTCGCTCTTTCTCTCTCTCTAGTATATTGCACCCCTCTCTCCTTTTCAATCTGTCTCTCCTTCTCACTCTCTCTTTTCATTTCTCTCTCGCCCTCCTTTTCCTTCTCTCTCTCTCTCTCTCTCTCTCGCTCTCTCTCTCTCTCTCTCTCTCTCTCTCTCTCTCTCCCTCTCGCTCTCGCTCTCTTCCCCCCTCTCTCTCTCTCGCTCTCTTCCTCCCTCTCTCTCTCTGAACACTAACTTCTCCACTATGCTGAGTCATGGTTATTATCTGTGGCACTATGAAGCCTTTTCATAAAAACACTTATTTTCTAAGCTAATCAATTGTACAGTGTGAGAAGACAACGTCTGCCGGAATTAATTGAAGTCACAGATGCAGACAGTGTTCAAACTATAATAATGGTTTAATCAAATTAATTTCTAATTTGTCTCATGCCTTGCAGCATGGATTATTTAGCATAAAGCTCATGTGTAGCCGACCGCGGGTTGATGTTGTAATACAGCATTGCTTTAAGCGCTGTAGATAATTATCAGTTTGTGAGGCTGTTTCTTTGTTATGTAACAGTCTACTGTCCTAGTTATCGATGGCTGTGTCCCAAATGAGTCCCTATTCCTTTAACAGTGCACTATGTAGTGAATAGGGTGCCGTTTGGGACGCAGTCTCATTGATGCAATATGAGAAAATTTAAAGACAGGAATCAAACTGTATTTTTTACATGCCCATTTTACGTTGCTAGGTAAATAGATATATGTAGAGACAACTTCGACTTTGTCTTTTTCAGTTCCTGTCCCCAATAAGAAAGGTAAGTGGGTTTGGTATAGGCTGGTGTTATGGGTGTGTGTTTGGCTTGTGTTTGGGGTATAGCCCTGCTCTGTAGTCTCAAGCTTTGTGCTTCTGACAGAACACCGCAATATGTCTTTGCAGCAGATTTCTGTGTGTTTATATACAGTATGTGTGTTCACATTCTGTGGATTATTGTAAGCTGTGCTCAGATGTGAGCTTTACCTCCTGCATGATGTGTGTTATCTGTACAAACAGCCACTTCTGCACAACTGGTATGTACTGATTAGACACACATGCAAACAGACAACCCTCTGTGCCTTTAAGAAGCAACATCTAAGTTATATCTCCCAGCTAGATCAATATTTTAACATGTAAAAACGTGTGAGGCCTTATGACGTAAACACTCGCTTCCACGCTTTATTTTAGAATGTGCACAGCCATGATTTCTCACAGGGCTTAGGTGTGTGTGTGTTTTGGGTCTGTGTGTGTTTGGGTGTGTGTTTAGGTGTGTGTGTGTGTGTTTTAGTTGTGTGTGTGTGTTTAGGTGTGTGTGTGTGTGTGTGTGTGTGTGTGTGTGTGTGTGTGTGTTTAGGTGTGGGTGTCTTGGGTGTGTGTGTTTAGGTGTGTGTGTGTGTTTAGGTTGAGGTGTGTGTGTGTGTGTGTGTGATTGTGTGTGTGTGTGAGTTTAGGTGTGTGTGTGTGTGTGTGTTTAGTTGTGTGTGTGTTTAGTTGTGTGTGTGTGTGTGTGTGTGTGTGTGTTTAGGTGTGTGTGTTTAGGTTGGTGTGTGTGTGTGTGTGTGTGTGTTTAGGTTGGTGTGTGTGTGTGTGTGTGTGTGTGTTTAGGTTGGTGTGTGTGTGTGTGTTTTGGTGTGTTTGTGTTAGGTGTGTGTGGGGGTTTAGGTGTGTGTGTGTGTGTGTGTGTGTGTGTGTGTGTGTGTGTGTGTTTAGGTGTGTGTGTGTGTGTTTTTAGGTGTGTGTTTAGGTGTGTGTGTTTCAGTGGGTGTGTGTGTTTTCAGTGGGTGTGTGTGTGTTTTCAGTGGGTGTGTGTGTGTTTAGTGCTGTGTGTGTGTGTGTGTTTTAGGTTTTTTATGTGTGTTTTGGGTGTGTGTGTTTTGTGTGTGTGTTTAGTGCTGTGTGTGTTTAGTGCTGTGTGTGTGTGTGTGTGTGTGTTTAGTGCTGTGTGTGTGTGTGTGTGTGTGTTTAGGTGTGTGTTTAGGGTGTGTTTAGGTGTGTGTTTAGGGTATGTTTAGGTGTGTGTTTTGGTTGTGTGTGTGTTTAGGTGTGTGTTTGTTTAGAGCTGTGTGTGTGTGTGTGTGTGTTTGTTTTTAGGTGTGTGTGTGTGTGTGTGTGTGTTTAGGTGTGTGTGTGTGTGTGTGTGTGAGTGTTTGGGTGTGTTTGTGTTTTTTGGGTGTGTTTGTGCATGTGTGTTTTTGGGTTTGTGTGGGTGTGTGTTTAGGGTGTGGGTGTGTGTCTGCGTTTAGGTGTGTGTGTTTGTTTAGGTGTGTGTGTGTTTAGGTTTTTGTGTGTTTTGAGGTGTGTGTGTGTGTGTTTTTAAGTGTGTGTGTGTGTGTGTGTTTAGGTGTGTTTGTGTTTTGAGGTGGGTGTGTGTGTGTGTGTTTAGGTGTTTGTGTGTTTTGGGTGTGGTGTGTGTTTGTTTAGGGTGTGTGTTTGTTTTGGGTGGGTGGGTGTGTGTGGGTGTGTGTTTAGGTGTGTGTGTTTTAGGTGTGTGTATGTGTGTTTAGGGTGTGTTTGCTGATAGTTTAGCAAGGTGCCAGACAGTAGAGCTTCACTATGTCAACGTTGTACCTCATCCTGCCCTGCTGCTTCGCCATGCAGCGCTCCTTCTTCTATGTTGCTACGTCACACACACACACACACACACTGGATCTCCGTCAGCCAATCAGAGCGGCTTCCATACTTGGAGTGAACCAATCACACGCAGCAAGGCCCAATGCGGAATCATTAGACTACTGTATGAACAGTATTAATGCCCTGCATTCCCCACATGAATACAATGACATCATTGAAATAAAGCCAGAGAGCGAAGTGGCGCTATAGTTATAGACATGACAATATTCACGTGAATGAAGCGTTTAGATTTGATGTAATCCCCAGAGATTGTTTTAGAGGCAACCACATGAAAGGATGAATTACTCTTTTTGTCAAACCTGTAGGAGGCTCTCGTAAGAATCTGACAGTTGAGTCCTAAAGGCAAATGGCTCTTAGTTATAATTTCCTTCATCATATGTTCTACTGGAATCCTCTTTAAGGCCACATGGCTGCTGAATGAACACAGTTCAGAGTGCTAAACATGATTTAATATAAGGCCTTTTAGGAATGAAAAGCATTTGTATTACCCCACAGCCATGCATCTATGTCAGTAATTAGCGTAAGTGTAATTTTAAGGAATTGTTGAGTTGTAGTGATTATTTTCTTGAACAGTACTTTGAGCAATATGTTTTATTAAGTTCCCACAAAGCTGATATTGAAAAATGGGCAATCCATATAGTCTCTCTTCCTTAATGTGCCTTTGATCATACTGCACTCCCAGCTCTGTATGGTGCAGGACAACCTTGGGAATGACTGCCCCCTGTCAGTAAGGGCTGTGTACTGCAATCGGCTTTGACCCCATCAGCGTGTTTCAACTTAAATATAATAATAATATTACTAACTTCAGAGGCTGAGCTCTGCTCTATCTTGTGTGCCTAATCATTGACTGTTACCGTGCTGTCACTGATTTTAATCTCTCTCAATTTGCAGTGCGAGAAAAACGGAAGAGCATCTACATCAATCATGTGAGTATCAACCTCAGAATGGACGCCATGTTGAATATAATGCTGTATTTGCATAAACTATGATGCTGATGAAATTGTTTTTCTGGCGTTTGCATGGTAATATTCCATGCTTTCTCATTGATTTTAATCAGGTAATTGATGTACACCCTACTGAATACAGAATATTTGGTTAGCAGTATTCCGCTGTCATTTGTAAGACTGCAGTATTTCTTTGAGCACATGATTGTTACTGTGATTTTGTTTATGAAGATTTTAATCAACTTTATTATTTTGCAAGTTAACACACATTTCGGAGAACAAGGTAAAGTATTATGTATCCCTGGCATTTGTGTGTCTAGATATAGATTTAGTCTAGATGTGGCTGTTATATCCACTTGTGTCTCTTCTGTCATCTGAGTACAGAAGCAATGTGTATGTATGTACAGGTAACTGCCAAAATAAAGGAAACACCAACATAAAGTGTCTTAATAGGGCATTGGTCCACCACGAGCCAGAACCGCTTCAATGCACCTTGGGATATAGTCATCAGTGTCTGGAACTCTATTGAAGGGATGCAACACCATTCTTCCACAAGAAATTCCAAAATCTTTGTCTCAGGCGGCGCTCCAGAATCTCCCATAAGTGTTCAATTAGGTTGAGCTCTGGTGACTGAGACCGCCATGGCATATAGCTTTCATGCTCATCAAACCATTCAGTGACCACTCGTGCCCTGTAGATGGGGGCATTGTAATAGCCTGCCCAGCATTTTAATACATGACCCTAAGAATGATGGGATGTTAATTGCTTAATTAACTCAGGAACCACACCTGTGTGGAAGCACCTGCTTTCAATGTACCTTGTGTCCCTCATTTGCTCAAGTGGTTCCTTTACTTTGGCAGTTACCTGCATGTCTGTCTATCTGTATCACGCTTATTGTACATGACATGCTATTCTAGGTTGATGAGATTAATAGAGTGGAAGGGGTGGTGATTGGCCAATATAAGCGCTCTCAATGTGCAGTAGACTAATGAATGAAAACAGTAGCTACTGTTTTTAGTGAAACCCATTTCGTCTGTATGTACAGTATGTCACTCATATAAAACCACAAAGCAGGGGTATTAGTTGGGCTACAGCAGGTGTTTCTAGTTTCAAGGCTTATTGCAGGACCTGCTGTGAGTGTTAGCTTGCCTGTACGTTTTGTGTGTGCGTGCGGACTGTGGACATAACAGTAACAGAGTGTGATGTGTGTGTGTGTGTTGCAGCACCATACTGCTCCAGTCAGACGGGAGTACAGCTCCTGTTCCACCATCCTCCTAGACGACAGCACCGTCAGTCAGCCCAACCTCAAATACACCATCAAGTGGTAGGTTAATCACCAATCAATCAGTCAATCAATCAACCGATGAATCCATCAGAATGTACATATGATGTTAATCTTTGTTGTGTTTTATGCATGTAAGAATTCTGTATGTAGTTATCATTTAAATTGCAAATGAAAAGTAGTGGATTTTAATTGTAATGATTTGTCTTTACAGTGTAGCCCTGGCGATATACTATCACATAAAGAACCGGTAAGAATGAGCTGTCAGGATGGGACTAAAAACAAACAAAAGATAACTATTGTAAAATATACTGTGTCGTTAAAATGTATATAGTATGTATAAGCAGGAAGTAGAAGCCTAAGTGGTGTTGTCCATTAGTTAACTCCAATAAGGGGAGGGATGGTAGGGTTAGGGGAAAATATATAATGTGTGTGTGTGTGTGTGTGTGTGTGTGTGTGTGTGTGTGTGTGTGTGTGTGTGTGTGTGTGTGTGTGTGTATATGCGGGATTGGAAATGATGCAGACAATTATGTTGATGGAAGCCACAATCTATCGGCAATATTAAAGCTGATCTACCCCCTAAAAAGAAAAAGAAATAAAATAATGATCTGTCACATTCACCAAATAGCATCAGCCCCTCCTAGTACTATTGTAGAGCTAGTCCATGTAATAGTTTAGTCCTATGTGTTGAAAGAACATTCCCCCCGTCACTGAAGGTTATTACATTCTATTTGGACATCCAGCATCAATAATGGGTGAGGGAGGGTCACACATAAAAGTCAGCCTTTGATAACACAAACAGACCCCCATAGCCCCCCTGGCATGGGTTCGAAATCCCAGTCTTTAGATGTCTAGTACTTTAGGTACTCTGAGTGTGCGTCCGAAATGGCACCCTTTTCCATTTATAGTGCACTACATTTGACCAAGGGCTCTTGTCAAAAGTAGTGCGCTACATAGGCAATAGGGCGCCATGTGGGACGCATTCTGAGTGTTCTGTGGCAAGATGGATCAATGTGCCATTCAAACAGAGTGGAGAGGTAACTGAGGCTATGTTTCCCTATTGGTCTACAGCCTGACTGACTTTGTAGAGGATCGAAACAGCATCTCTCTCCTCAGTCAAAACAGTCAAAGCCACAGTGTATTTGTGAAGTAGCCTTCATACTTGAGTCTAGTGACTGGTTACTGTCATCACAGTATGAATAATGTATGCACTCACTAACTGTAAGTCGCTCTGGATAAGAGCGTCTGCTAAATGACTCAAATGTAAAATCACTTGTCATTCAGCAACTGACCTGTGTGGCCTTTTTTGTCATTTCAGAGAGATCGATGGGAGAATGGTATTAGATATTTTTGATGAAAAGCTTCATCCACTTACGGTAAGACTTTTGTAGTTATATATAATATATTATGGATATGTGTGTGTATTAGGCTGCGTTTACACAGGCAGCCCAATTCTGATAATTTTTACTCTAATTGGTATTTTGACCAATTCAGAATTGGACTGCCTGTGTAAACACAGCCTTAGTGTCTGTGTTGATGTTCCCATGTTTCATTACTATATTATCAGTCTCTCTCTGCTCCCCTGTTGATGACAGAAATCTGAGATTCCTGCGGACTATGAAAAGCACGACCCGGAGCAGAAACAGATCTATCGTTTTGTCCGTACGCTGTTCAGCGCGGCACAGCTCACTGCAGAGTGTGCTATCGTCACACTGGTGAGTGACATCTTCATCACAACCTGCCACACAACACTAGGAGGGAGTGTTGCTCCCATTAATAAATGTCACCATATTCCCTATATAGTACACTACTTTTGACCAGGGCCCATAGGGCGATATATGGAATAGGGTGCCTTTTGAGATAAATCCTAACACTTCACTGTCATGTTGGGCCTACTTGTCCCTGTTCAGGTAAAGTTAAAGTGCATGGGTCTTTCTATAAACTAGGGTACCAGTGAGGATAGGATTTCCTACACTGGGCAACTTGTTATATAGTACCAGTCAAAAGTTTGGACAAAAGTTTATCTGCATTGTAGAATAGTAGTGAAGACATCAAAACTATGAAATAACACATATGGAATCATGTAGTAACCAAAAAAGTGTTAAACAAATCAAAATATATTGAGATTCTTCACATAGCCACCCTTTGCCTTGATGACAGCTTTCTATACAAAGTATATAAATTATACAATTGTATAACATTGAGGTCCTAAAGGTCCTTGAATTTAACTTGCCAATGTCTGTATGAAACCTGCTTAAAGGATATATAGTCCTAGGTGTATGTTGTTGTATAGGTAGAGTTATGGGCCAATTGGTATATCTTCCTCTTAGTACACCTAGAACTAGAACAGTGGAACTGCATAAAAATCCTTTAATTTTTTTAGTTTCAAACCATTTTGAAATGTTGATCCCAATGTCAGACATTGGCCCCATTATTTAGAGAAAGACCCACATTTTAAAAAGGTAGCCGGTAAAACTCCTGGCCCTTGCTATGAGTCATAGGCCTAACTCAGTCTGTTTATAGAGAAGTGCCATGGACAATCATCTCCTGGATGTGACTAGATGTCTTCCTCCGATGCATACAAAACATTAGGAATACCTTCCTAATATTGAGTTGCACCCCCCTCCCCCCCCCCACCCCTCCCTTTTACCTGCAGAACAGCCTCATTTCGTCGGGGCATGGACTCTACACAGTGTCGAGAGCGTTCCACAGGGATGCTGACCCATGTTGACTCCAATGCTTCCCACAGTTGTGTCAAGTTGGCTGGATGTCCTTTGGGTGGTGGACCATTCTTGATACACACGGGAAACTGTTGAGCGTGAAAAACCCAGCAGCATTGCAGTTCTTGACACAAACAGGTGCACCTGGCACCTACTACCATAACCTGTTCAAAGGCACTTAAATATTTTGTCTTGCCCATTCAGCCTCTGAATGCCACACGTACACAATCCATGTCTCAATTGTCTCAAGGCTTAAAAATCCTTCTTTAACCTGTCTCCTCCCCTTCATCTACACTGATTGAAGTGTATTTAACAAGTGACATCAATAAGGGATCATCACTTTCAGCTAGATTCACTTGGTCAGTCTGTCATGGGGGTGTTCTTAATGTTTTGTCCACTCAGAGTAAACCACTGTAGAGCAGAACACCTCTCCACTCTGCTCGGAAACATCCTCCATCCATCTCAATAACACCTTCTGTTTTAAACCTGCGGTTGGTTTACTGCTGAGAGGCCCTGGTTGAAAGCAGTGAACTACATAGGGAATAGGGTGCCATTTGGTATGAAGCCCTAGTCTGATTGAGCTGAACTCTCTGGTCCTGAGCTGTGTGGTCCTCCTGTGGTGTTCTGACACTCCATTGTCTGGTTATGACTTCACTGGCCTGTCGTCTCTGTCACTTGGGACAATCTGGTTTCCACACACACACACCGCACGCCTGTCCCACAGACTGTCCCATTGACTGTCCCATTGACTGTCCCATTGACTGTCCCATTGACTGTCCCATTGACTGTCCCAGTGGCCCCACACCCAGGGAGAACAGGGATGGATGCCGACAGTAATTGAATAGGGAACAGGACCAGGTTCAGCTGGAGAAAATGGGGAGGTTGTCCTGTGTTTCAGAGTAGGAGTGCTGATCTAGGATCAGGCCCAGCCTGTCCATTCATAATGATCCAAAATGCAAAACTGATCCTAGATCAGCACTCATTCTCTGAGACGCTATATAAATACAGGCCCTGGAGGGGTGAGGTTGTACTGTGTGTGTGGACTGGTGTTTTACTCTACATACTGCCAGTGGTTAACAACATGTTGGATAATTTCCATCTTCACTGTGTGAAGCCATGACAGTGATGCCACTGTGCATCACTAGGCAAACGCTCCAAAAATGTGGGGTCACATACCCTGCCACCTCCGCTGTATGTACAGTTGAAGTCGGAAGTTTACATACACTTAGGTTGGAGTAATTAAAACTTGTTTTTCAACCACTCCACAAATTTCTTGTTAACAAACTATAGTTTTGGCAAGTCGGTTAGGACATCTACTTTGTGCATGACACAAGTAATTTTTCCAACAATTGTTTACAGATAGATTATTTCACTTATAAAGAGTTTAAATGTATTTGGCTAAGGTGTATGTAAACTTCCGACTTCAACTGTAATTCTACACACATATTTCCAACAATAAATTGTTTTGTGCAGAAGACTATCTGTGTAGCTAGGTTTAGGTGAATCTAGAAGTACAGATAGAGAGCCATGCCATCCATCGCTATGCTGAATCTGAAGCTGTAGGTGAGAAATGAATTCTGTGGACGATAGAGAATCTGAGTCCTTGGAGACTGCTGGATGGAATAACTGAATTGTGTTCTATTAGCAACCCAGACACATACAGGACAGGCATCTGGATTCACCACCCACCTACCACATAGCATGTACTGTGTTCTAAGACAGACCAAACACATTTCCCCAAGGAAATGACTAAATGATGATACGTGGAGAGAATAGTAAATAATTGCTGTAAAATAGACTACTCCCATTATATTGTGCCTAAAGGTTCAATGCATTTTGTAATTCACTGACGTACCTAATAGAGACTGTGGCTGCGATAATGGAAAGGTTTTTTGATTGACATTTGATATTTTATGAGAAAGCCCAGAGAAACTGCATTACATCAGTTTTTGACATGGTCTGTTACTTTGGCTTTGTGGAGACGGAATGCCAGAGGAGTTTGGAATGGAACATTCATTCCAGAATCAATTCAGACACACAGAGCAGAGGGTAATTAGCTGGATCTGAAGTAATTATCTTAGATGAGGAAGAACTGGACTGTATATTGTTGTTCATACATCATCTGGGAAATGTTGATTTGTTATTTGAATTATTCACAATTCAACAAGTTTCTTGTTTTTGCTCCAAATAATGTATTACATTGAGTCTATTGGTGTTTTTCATGCACCAGACCAGAGGATAGTTGAGGAATGTCTTTGACGTCAGCCATCTTTAAAAGGAGGAATGTCTTTGACATCTATTTCTTTCTTTCTTCCATCTATCTTTTTCTCTCCCAGGTGTACCTGGAGCGCCTGTTAACTTATGCAGAGATAGACATCTGTCCAGTCAACTGGAAACGTATCGTCCTGGGAGCCATCCTGCTGGCGTCCAAGGTGTGGGACGACCAGGCTGTGTGGAACGTAGACTACTGCCAGATCCTGAAAGACATCACTGTGGAGGACATGTGAGTCTGAAACAGTTTGACCCTTGTCCATTAAACAACCTAACCCAGTTCAACCAGCAGCCAGCTAGTCCATCTAACAGTTTTTGGCAGAAGCTACAGGTTAAATCTGCACTGTGTCTGCATTTTACAATGGCCTTTAAATTGTCCTTATGCAAATAGACAGGGTATAGACTGTCTATGTACAGTTGAAGTCGGAAGTTTACATACACTTAGATTGGAGTCATTAAACTCGTTTTTCAACCACTCCACAAATTTCTTGTTAACAAACTATAGTTTTGTCAAGTCGGTTAGGACATCTACTTTGTGCATGACACAAGTAATTTTTCCAACAATTGTTTACAGACAGATTATTTCACTTATAATTCACTGTATCACAATTCCAGTGGATCAGAAGTTTACATACACTAAGTTGACTGTGCCTTTAAACAGCTTGGAAAATTCCAGAAAATTATGTCATGGCTTTAGAACCTTCTGATAGGCTAATTGACATCATTTGAGTCAATTGGAGGTGTACCTGTGGATGTATTTCAAGGCCTACCTTCAAACTCTGTGCCTCTTTGCTTGACATCATGGGAAAATCAAAAGAAATCAGCCAAGACCTCAGAAAAAAAATTGTAGACCTCCACATGTCTGGTTCATCCTTGGGAGCAATTTCCAAATGCCTGAAGGTACCACGTTCATCTGTACAAACAATAGTATGCAAGTATAAACACCATGGGACCACGCAGCCGTCATACGGCTCAGGAAGGAGATGCGTTCTGTCTCCTAAAAGTGCAAATCAATCCCAGAACAACAGCAAAGGACCTTGTGAAGATGCTAAAGGAAACAGGTACGAAAGCATCTATATCCACAGTAAACAAGTCCTATATCGACATAACCTGAAAGGCCGCTCAGCAAGGAAAAAGCCACTGCTCTAAAATTGCAATAAAAAAGCCAGACTACGGTTTGCAACTGCACATGAGGACAAAGATCATACTTTTTGGAGAAATGTCCACTGGTCTGATGAAACAAAAATAGAACTGTTTGGCCATAATGACCATTGTTATGTTGGAGGAAAAAGGGGGTAGCTTGCAAGCCGAAGAACACCATCCCAACCGTGAAGCACGGGGGTGGCAGCATCATGCTGTGGGGGTGCCTTGCTGCAGGAGGGACTGGTGCACTTCACAAAATAGATGGAATCATGAGGAAGGAAAATGATGTGGATATATTGAAGCAACATCTCAAGACATCAGTCAGGAAGTTAAAGCTTGGTCGCAAATGCGTCTTCCAAATGGACAATGACCCCAAGCATACTTCCAAAGTTGTGGCAAAATGGCTTAAAGACAACAAAGTCAAGATATTGGAGTGGCCATCACAAAGCCCTGACCTCAATCCTATAGAAAATGTGTGGGCAGAACTGAAAAAGCGTGTGCGAGCAAGGAGGCCTACAAACCTGACTCAGTTAAACCAGCTCTGTCAAGAGGAATGGGCCAACATTCACCCAACTTATTGTGGAAGGCTACCCGAAACATTTTGACCCAAGTTAAACAACTTGAAGGCAATGCTACCAAATACTAATTGAGTGTATGTAAACTTCTGACCCACTGGGAATGTGATGAAAGAAATTAAAGCTGAAATAAATCATTCTCTCTACTATTATTCTGACATTTCACATTCTTAAAATATAGTGGTGATCCTAAATGACCTAAGACAGGGTATTTTTTACTTGGATTAAATGTCAGGAATTGTGAAAAACTGAGTTTAAGTGTATTTGGTTAAGGTGTATGTAAACTTCCGACTTCAACTGTACATACTTGGCTCTTTACCGCCAACATAAATCTGTTTGTTTTGTTAAGATGTGGTTTTGATGGATCAATGGCAGGGTGTCTTCTAGTATTATGCAGGTTGGGGTTATATAAAGTATGTTAGTTACCAGTTTCCCTTATGAATGTGGTCCTCTGTAGCTCAGCTGGTAGAGCACGGCGCTTGTAACGCCAAGGTAGTGGGTTCGATCCCCGGGACCACCCATACACAAAAAATGTATGCACGCATGACTGTAAGTCGCTTTGGATAAAAGCGTCTGCTAAATGGCATATTATTATTATTATTATTATTATTATAAGACATCAGTCAGGAAGTTAAAGCTTGGTTGCAAATGGACAATGACCCCAAGCATACTTCCAAAGTTGTGGCAAAATGGCTTAAGGACAACAAAGTAAAGGTATTGGAGTGGCCATCACAAAGCCCTGACCTCAATCCTATAGAAAATGTGTGGGCAGAACTGAAAAAGCGTGTGCGAGCAAGGAGGCCTACAAACCTGACTCAGTTACACCAGCTCTGTCAGGAGGAATGGGCCAAAATTCACCCAACTTATTGTGGGAAGCTTGTGGAAGGCTACCTGAAATGTTTGACCCAAGTTAAACAATGTAAAGGCAATGCTACCAAATACTAATTGAGTGTATGTAAACTTCTGACCCACTGGGAATGTGATGAAATAAATCATTCTCTCTACTATTATTCTGACATTTCACATTCTTAAAATAAAGTGGTGATCCTAAGTGACCTAAGACAGGGAATTTTTACTAGGATTAAATGTCAGGAATTGTGAAAAACTGAGTTAAAATTTATTTTGCTAAGGTGTATGTAAACTTCCGACTTCAACTGTATATATGTGGGATACAACCATCCCAGCCCTGCAGATTTTGCTGCGAAGGGACAGAATCATTAGATCATTTATTTTGGTACTGTTCTCATATGTAGCTTGTGTTTAGTCGCAGGTTCAAGAAGAATTGCAACATTTACCTTGAGCTAACTCTGCAAATAGCACTGCTGTCATAGTCAACTGATTGAATAGATCAATAGTCAATCGATCAAAAGTTATAGTCAATCGATCAATAATATAATAATACTCTTAGCAAAAATGGTTTATCTTTAATCTGTAGAAACTATGAGAAATAAAAAGGTTCAGAACTTTTGTGAAACATCACAGCACAGTTAGAAAATATATGGCAAATAGAAATCAAAACTGGATGGTGTTTAGAGATACAGTGCATTCGGAAAGTTTTCAGACCCCTTGACTTTTTCCATATTTTGTTACAGTGGGGGAAAAATGTATTTAGTCAGCCACCAATTGTGCAAGTTCTCCCACTTAAAAAGATGAGAGAGGCCTGTAATTTTCATAATAGGTACACGTCAACTATGACAGACAAAATGAGGGAAAAAAATCCAGAAAATCACATTGTAGGATTTTTAATGAATTTATTTGCAAATTATGGTGGAAAATAAGTATTTGGTCAATAACAAAAGTTTCTCAATACTTTATTATATACCCTTTGTTGGCAATGACACAGGTCAAACGTTTTCTGTAAGTCTTCACAAGGTTTTCACACACTGTTGCTGGTATTTTGGCCCATTCCTCCATGCAGATCTCCTCTAGAGCAGTGATGTTTTGGGGCTGTCGCTGGGCAACACGGACGTTCAACTCCCTCCAAAGATTTTCTATGGGGTTGAGATCTGGAGACTGGCTAGGCCACTCCAGGACCTTGAAATGCTTCTTACGAAGCCACTCCTTTGTTGCCCGGGCAGTGTGTTTGGGACCATTGTCATGCTGAAAGACCCAGCCACGTTTCATCTTCAATGCCCTTGCTGATGGAAGGAGGTTTTCACTCAAAATCTCACGATACATGGCCCCATTCATTCTTTCCTTTACATGGATCAGTCGTCCTGGTCCCTTTGCAGAAAAACAGCCCCAAAGCATGATGTTTCCACCCCCATGCTTCACAGTAGGTATGGTGTTCTTTGGATGCAACTCAGCATTCTTTGTCCTCCAAACACGACGAGTTGAGTTTTTACCAAAAATATCTATTTTGGTTTCATCTGACCATATGACATTCTCCCAATCCTCTTCTGGATCATCCAAATGCACTCTAGCAAACTTCAGACGGGCTTGGACATGTACTGGCTTAAGCAGGGGGACACGTCTGGCACTGCAGGATGAGTCCCTGGCGGCGTAGTGTGTTACTAATGGTAGGCTTTGTTACTTTGGTCCCAGCTCTCTGCAGGTCATTCACTAGGTCCCCCCGTGTGGTTCTGGGATTTTTGCTCACCGTTCTTGTGATCATTTTGACCACACTGGGTGAGATCTTGCGTGGAGCCCCAGATGGACGGAGAGTATCAGTGGTCTTGTATGTCTTCCATTTCCTAATAATTGCTCCCACAGTTTATTTCTTCAAACCAAGCTGCTTACCTATTGCAGATTCAGTCTTCCCAGCCTGGTGCAGGTCTACAATTTTGTTTCTGGTGTCCTTTGACAGCTCTTTGGTCTTGGCCATAGTGGAGTTTGGAGTGTGACTGTTTGAGGTTGTGGACAGGTGTCTTTTATACTGATAACAAGTTCAAACAGGTGCCATTAATACAGGTAACGAGTGGAGGACAGAGGAGCCTCCTAAAGAAGAAGTTACAGGTCTGTGAGAGCCAGAAATCTTGCTTGTTTGTAGGTGACCAAATACTTATTTTCCACCATAATTTGCAAATAAATTCATAAAAAATCCTACAATGTGATTTTCTGGATTTCTTTTCTCAATTTGTCTGTCATAGTTGACGTGTACCTATGATGAAAATTACAAGCCTCTCTCATCTTTTTAAGTGGGAGAACTTGCACAATTGGTGGCTGACTAAATACTTTTTTTCCCCACTGTATGTTATAGCCTTATTCTAAAATGGATTCAATAGTTTTTTCTCTCATCAATCTACACACAATACCCCATAATATCACATTTACGTAAGTATTTAGACCCTTTACTCAGTACTTTATTGAAGCACCTTTGGCAGTGATTACAGCCTCGAGTCTTCTTGGGTATGACACTACAAGCTTGGCACACCTGTATTTGGGGAGTTTCTCCCATTCTTCTCTGTAGATCCTCTCAAGCTCTGTCAGGTTGGATGGGGAGCGTCGCTGCACAGCTATTTTCAGGTCTCTCCAGAGATGTTCCATCGGGTTCAAGTCCGGGCTCTCGCTGGGCCACTCAAGGACATTCAGAGACTTGTCCCGAAGCCACTCCTAAGTTGTCTTGGCTGTGTGCTTAGGGTCAATGTCCTGTTGGAAGGTGAACCATCACCCCAGTCTGAGGTCCTGAGCGCTCTGGAGCAGGTTTTCATCAAGGATCTCTCTGTACTTTGCTCCGTTCATCTTTCCCTCGATCCTGACTAGGCTCCCAGTCCCTGCCACTGAAAAACATCCCCACAGCATGATGCTGTCACCACCATGCTTCACCGTAGGGATGGTGCCAAGTTTCCTCCAGACGTGACGCTTGGCATTCAGGCCAAAGAGTTCAATCTTAGTTTCATCAGACCGAAGAATCTTGTTTCTCGTGGTCGGAGAGTCTTTAGGTGCCTTTTGGCAAACTCCAAGCGGGCTGTCATGTGCCTTTTAGTGAGGAGTGGCTTCCGTTTGGCCACTCTACCATAAAGGCCTGATTGGTGGAGTGCTGCAGAGATTGTTGTCCTTCTGGAAGGTTCTCCCATCTCCACAGAGGAACTCTGGAGCTCTGTCAGACTGACCATTGGGTTCTTGGTCACCTCCCTGACCAAGGCCCTTCTCCCCCGATTGCTCAGTTTGGCTGGGCGGCCAGCTCTTGGAAGAGTCTTGGTGGTTCTAAACTTCTTCCATTTAAGAATGATGGAGGCCACTATGTTCTTGGGGACCTTTTAATGCTGCAGAAATTGTTTGGTACACTTCCACAGATCTGTGCCTTGACACAATCCTGTCTCGGAGCTCTACGGACAATTCCTTCGACCTCATGGCTTGGTTTTTGCTCTGACATGCGCTGTCAACTGTGGGACCTTGTATAGACAGGTGGGTGTCTTTCCAAATCATGTCCAATCAATAAAATGTACCACGTGTAGACTCCAAGTTGTAGAAACATCTCAAGGATGATCAATGGAAACAGGATGCACCTGAGCTCAATTTCGACTCTCATCGCAAAGGGTCTGAATACTTATGTAAATACGTTTTTTTTATTTTTTATAAATTTGCAAATAAATTCTAAACCTGTTTTCGCTTTGTCATTATTGGGTATTGTGTGTAGATTGATGAGAAAAACATTTGATTTAATCAATTTTAGAGTAAGGTTGTAACGAAACAAAATGTGGAAAAGGAAAGATGTCTGAATACTTTCCGAATGCACTGTAGTTGGGAGGGGTTGAGTGTAGCTGAAGGGTGGGACTAAAAATAAACAAAAGATAACTATTGTAAAATATACTGTGCCCATAAAATGTATATAGTATGTATAAGCAGGAAGTAGAAGCCTAAGAGTTGTTGTCCATTAGTTAACTCCAATTAGGGGAGGGGTGGTAGGGTTAGGGGAAAATATATAATGTGTGTGTGTATGTATGTATATATGTATGTATAGATATATATATATATTTTAATATATAAGGGGGATTGGAAATGATGCAGACAATTACGTTGATGGAAGCCACAATCTATCTTCAATATTAAAGCTGATCTACCCCCCCAAAAACAAAAAAACATTCGATAATCTGACAACAGCTCTGGTGGACATTCCTGCAGTCAGCATGCCAATTGCACTCTCCCTCAAAACTTGAGACATCTATGGCATTGTGGTGTTTGACAAAGCTGCACATTTTAGAGTAGCCTTTTATTGTCCCCAGCACAAGGTGCACCTGTGTAATGATCATGCTGTTTAATCATCTTCTTGATAAGCCACACCTTTCAGGTGGATGGATTATCCTGGCAAAGGAGAAATGCTCACTAACAGGGATGTAAACACATTTGAGCTCAACATTTGAGAGAAATAAGCTTTTTGTGCATATGGAACATTTCTGGTATCTTTTATTTCAGCTCATGAAACATGGGACCAACACTTTACATGTTGCGTTTATATTTTTGTTCAGTATAGATCGAACGTCTGTATATTGAAAATAACATTTATTTTTGTCTTTCAACTCACCAAATGGAGCCCCGTTTCAAAAAATATAAAGAATACGAGATACGCATCACTTCGCACTGGCAACCTTTTTCATTTGGAAAAATATTCTGTTATATTTATTCTGTTATATTACATAATGTTTTTTTTACTATAAAGTACGTGTGTTTTGACTGTGATAAGGGCTCGGGAATAAGAGCATATTTTAACAAATTAAATTAACAAAACAAGACTATGCCATTGCACAGCCATAGGATTCTATAAGCTTCTACAAGCAAGCGCCACTGCTGGTGTTGCTGCCTTTTTGAAAATTGTGTTCCACAATATAATATAACCAGTTGATATTACGGTTTCAATAAATTAATCTTAAATGGTACTTGCTTTTTTATTGACTGTGTGTATGTGTGTGTGTGTGTGTGTGTGTGTGTGTATATATATATATATATATACACAATATATATATATATATATATACACAACAACAACAACATGTGGAATAAGTCAAGGGGTATGAATACTTTCAGATTTATTGTATTTGAGTACTCGAAAATCATCATGCGAGTACTCGAACAGTAAAGAAATATCAAATGCCCATCCCTAATCTCATGCTCTACTGCCAACCCCACTCAGTGCAGGGAACAGTCAGGGACATTTCACATTGTGAACTCAGAATAACCTTGGTATGGGGTCAGTGGTGGTTTAGTAGGTGTTGGAGTCAGGCATGACTCAGGTCTGCTTCCTCCAGTCTGGTGCCCAGGGCTGGGGCTTGGGAATAGGGCTGCCACAGGGGATGGTGCTGGAGCTGAGGCTGGGGCTGGGGCTAGGGCAGAGAGTGGGGCTGGAGCTGAGGCTGGAGCTAGGGTAGAGGCTGGAGCTTTTATCTTGAGCTGGGTCTTGAGCTGAGATTAGAGCTGCAGCTGGGGAAGAGTCTGGGGATGGGGCAGAGGCAGGGGCTGGGGCCGTGGCAGAGGTCTTGAGCTGAGGTTAGGGCTGGGGCTGGGGTGTTTTCAGACAGGAGGTATCTGGGGCATGGGTGTACAGTCTGAAGTCTCATAGCCTGGTAGACAATAGTTAACCAAGGCCACAGGCCACTGGGGCATCGACCTCCTTCCCCAAAATGAATCACAAAGAGACAAGAAGAATCTATGTGGATTATTTAGAGACGTTATCTGACACCTTGAATGTGTCGCCACCAGTAACCCTCCTGACCCATCCTGAGTACACAGTTAGTTTTTAAGACTGCTTGTTGTCATGACCCCCTCTCAGTGGGCTCACAGAACATAGCCCTGAACCCAAAACCAATACATGAGATTATTTCTCTCTGTCTCTCTCTCTCTCTGAGGAGGAGGAGAGGAGTTTTATTAGGCAGAGCCTCCACCGCTCCATGGCTGGCTAAATTTAGCTTGTCTGTTGCTGCGTGAATTAGAATATCTATGTATGTGGAGAGAAAAGCCTGATGCTTGGTGTAACAGAGTTCTTTAACCTTGTGAATCAAAGACAGGGGCTTTGCTACAGAGACACAGACCAACCAATTAGGCTGTCTAAAGAATGTCAGAGAAACAGTCTGTCAGGGGAAACAGTCAACTGAAACAGATCAAAGCTAAGCTGCAGCCACAGTTAATTGACTTGATACCATCGAGTCTTGTATATGTAATTTTGTAAAATTCTAAAAGCTTAGCACATAAGGAAGTTAGTGACGTCTCTTTTTCAGTTGTTTAGTTCTTCATAAAGATCAGTTCAAGATAATTTATCTTCTTTCTCTTTTATTTCTCTCTTTTATTTCTCTCTTTTGTTCTCTTTCTTTCTCTGTCTCTCTCTGTTTCTCTCTCCATATGAAGGAATGAGTTGGAGCGTCAGTTTCTGGAGCTGCTGCAGTTCAACATCAATGTTCCGTCTAGTGTTTACGCTAAGTACTACTTTGACCTGCGCTCCATGGCCAAGGCCAACAACCTCAGCTTCCCTCTGGAGCCACTGAGCAGGGACAAGGCTCAGAAACTAGAGGTGAGTAGCACTGATGCATACAGTCGCTGCTTCTCCACATTCCCATCAGCTGTGAGGATCTTTTTTTCTTTGACATCCAGCATTCAAAGGACCTACACAATGCTACTTGTTTATAGACACTACTACCACTGCTACTACTGTCATCACCAACTCATTGTAGCCTATATGAAAACAGCATGCATGAGTTCTTTCTTATCATTCATTTGTGTTGCATTGCATCCCAGAGTGAGCTTTTCTCCTTCCCCTTTCATCAGGATATTAACTCTGCAAAACGTGGCTGGAGGATGCACAAACACAATGGCAAGAGAGAGCCTGATAATTAGTGGGCAGTGAGCACAGTGTGCATTTGACAGAGGTGGTGGTGTGTTCTCTGCGTGGGTTTGTGTGTGTGATGGAGGACGTGAGGCGGCATTCGTTGCAGTGTAATTATCTCCCTAGCAGCACCAGCGACCCCTTCTCTCCCATCTCCTCTTCGTCCTCATCCCTCCTTCCTCCCCATCCCCTCTTCCCCCATCCTCCTGCCTCTCCGCTGGGCAATTACGGTCTGAAATGAGCCCTTGTGGTATTGATGCTGGTTGAGGCGTCGTGTTGTGTCGTGACGTTCTCTGTTCTCTGTCAGTGGAACTGTAATAGTACTGCTGGTACACTGGACAGGGAAACAGGCAGCGTTTAGGATCGTATTCACTATTGATCTAACTTGTTAAAGAAATACCACTAAAGATAATGATAAGTGATCTTGCTCTGTTTCAGAGCAAAACTATGAGTATCCCTACATTTTTGTTATTAGGCTTCCAGTGTAAGTTTATGTAGCTCTGAGTACATGAACATAAAGTTACTTAAATTATGTTTTATATTATTCTATGTCTTATTGTGCGTTTTTCCATGTCTCAGGCCATCTCCAGGTTGTGTGATGACAAGTATAAAGACTTGAGGAAAGCGGCCAAGAAGAGGTCTGTGAGTGCAGACAATCTGACGGTGGTGAGGTGGAATCCGGCCATCATATCGTAACAGCAGCCTACACCACCAGGAGGAGGACAGAGCATCCACCATGACGGAGACATGACATGGCTGCATGGCCTGGGAGGTCAAGGGTTAGGGCAGGAGAACTTAGACTCAGAATTCAGATAGTTGTCCGGTTGCGTCTGTGTGGTTGTTTCACACAGAAAGGACCTGCTGGCACTTTTGTGGATAATAAGTGTTATTGTTGCTCTGATGGTCCACCTTTCTACTGTACATACAAGATGTCCCTTTGGTTGTCTGAAGTTGAACTTGAGTCCTACAGGTGACTTGGTGACCAATACGTTTCCACTGGCAGAAGAGCAGTAGCCAGATGGGAAAAGATTAAAAGAACATTGGAAAGATCAAAAGACAGTGGAACGATTTGAAAAATCCTAGAATAATAACCCATGACTCAAATAACACAATTCCAATAGCCATTTTAAAGGTTGACTGTCTTGTATAGAGGAGAAATCGGTTGGGTATACTTTGTACATTCCTATGATTTTTAAGGATTTCAGCAAATTCCTCTCTAAAGCACAATGTTTTTTTCCCAGGTAACAGGCAAACCTAATTTGTATGCATTCCTGAAATATAGAAATGTCTCTGCTTCCCTTGGAGGAAGTAAAAAGTGCTCATCAAGTATTGTTCTTACTGTGTTTGGTTGCAATGAAATCAAACTGCCAAGTTACAAACCCTCAAGGGTTTCTTTCTCCGTAACGTTCAACAAACTGCACCTGTGTTTGAGTTTAAAATGGCAACTGTTTTTTACTTAAATTTACATAAAGACACCAAGAGAGGGAAAGTGAAGTGAGAGATATACAGTAGAGAAAGAGGAAGACAGACATTTGAAGAATAACTTCATTAGGGCGAGAAGACTGAGAAATTAAGTTCAGTTGAAGGTGAACAAAATTATCTTTACAGACAAAAATAATTGCATTCTATCTCTAGCTATACCAATTTGCCACTGAGTGATGATTATCTAAAACTATTTCACACATTAGTTCCTTCTCTCTCTTCCTCATGGCCAAAATGATAGACTACGTCCCAAATGGCACCCTTTTCCCTATATAGTGCACTACTTTTGACCAGGGCCATAGGGTGCCATTTGGGATACTGCCACAGTGAAACATTCCAGTGAACATTCCCTTGTTGAGATGCGTCCGCTCACTCCAAGCAATATTCATGTACCACTTTGTTTCATGCCAGGTCTTGAATGACGTACAGGGATGAGTTTGAATGACAAGCACTCGAATAGAAACTATAGTGTAAGTAAGACAAAATGGTAAGTTTGAACATCCATATAGTGGATTCACTGCCATTGTTCTGATTTGTGGTGCCTGTAACATGCTAGTGTAACATGAAGACCTTCCTTTTTACTTTTTAAAGTGCAACGGGGGTTACATTCTTTTCTTGAATGTTTATTTTTTTAAATTACAGATCTTCCAACTTGTAAAGAAACAGCACAAACGTAATTTCAGCAAACCAATTTGCATGATGATTCTTCAGTATATTGGAAATGTATTTCTAAAAACGTACTACAGTGTATAAGAAAAAAAGAATGTTTATTGATTAACAAACACTGTTCACAAAAGCATTAAAAATAAATAAAATATAGTTCTTTAGCAAATTAATTGATTTTGTACAGTGTATATAAGATATCAGTGTGCAGACAAAGAGCACACTAACTTTCAAACAAGGAGAATTGTGGTGAAATATTTATAAATATCTGATCAGTATTTACATTAGGAAAAAATTGCAATGTCTTATTATACCAGATATGAAGAGAGTTTAGAACTATGGAATATATGGAAGCTGGTATTAATTCATCTAGAGTCTAGATAGTAAAACCATTGGAAGGAATTTGAATCTTTGTCAGGATCTTTTCTTTCATATCAAGTTTGCATAGCTCGGATAAACTACAATGAATGATGGGTTCATGTGTGTTGACACTCAAACATTGAATTGAGACAGTTCAGTTAGACTCATCTTATCATACATACATTTTCTGTGACATATTAATTATGTTTTCAATGTTACATGGTTTTATGATATCCCTGTTGCAAAACCGGGTATGTAAGTGCAACATTCCTCTTGTTCTAGATTTTATTTTAAAGTTGTTGAGTTTATGGTGTTTCCCCACTCTTAAGCATTCTTAACTATTGAAAATATAAAAGCAATTCCTTATCAAAGGTCTCTACAGTTGTTGTTTTCATAGTCTTATTTGATAGCATTCCGTGAATACCAATCAGCATTCTTTCCAACCATTCATCAGGACCAACTATCTGCCAGATGTTTCACTTTCATATGTAAAAAGGGATGGATTTGTACCAAAGTATCAAATAATTAGCCTTTGAATATGTGTTGCTGTGATATAATAGATCCCCTTTGCATGTGATCGGAATGGTATAAGGACTCTGAAATGGAACTGTTGGAATGGTATGGCCTTGGAAACAGAACAGTTGGAATGATGTAGGGACCCTGAAATGGAACTGTTGCGTTCTATGGAGCTGTGACTGTGAGCAACTGAAGTGCAAATGTCTTCGGGGAATAAAGAAACAGGTGTTGTCGTGATGAGACAGTAGAGGTATTTTTAAGATTGTATATCCTATTTATTGTATGTGTGTGTGCATACAGTCTGATGTTGGTTCCTAGAAATGAAAGTGGACTCGTCATGCTCTATGGGCCCGAGCCTGTGGTATAACCTAGGCTAGTGACCTGTGTGATAGTCGTGTGCACTAAACTCTACCTCTGCATAGAGTTTTTACTTCTTCTACCTTTTCTCTTTCTATCTCTTCTATGACAATTTTAGGATTTACAAATTCAACTCTCAGTTGTCAATGATTTCCTGTGCTAATGAAAGAAACTGCTGTAGTTGTGTGAACTCTGTTTTTATGTTTTGTTTATAGTTTATTTCTGGGATTCTGTTGTTATTTGTTCCTGTTCTCAGTTTGCCCAATGTGGTTAATCTGTATCTTTTGAGTACTAATCTCTTAGTTAATTGTAGGCTACGTTCTATTTGGCAAAGAAGTGATTCCAGTACCATGAACCCTAAAAGACTAGAGGCTAAATAAGCCCCAGTCTCTCTCCCTGTATGATCTGTTCTATGATTTTAGTTGAACTGATGCGCCCAGTTCAGAAGCAATGTTTAGAAACCTGCACAATAAATAAACGTTTAATCCTTGCAATAAAAATACCATGGTATCACTTTACTTAGGCTTGATAATGTATCATTCATGAAGTCTTTATATGCATATGTCAGTCCATCTGTTTACATGATATTTTCTAAATGCTTTATGTAGTTGTTTTTGCTGTACGTGAACAGTATCAGTTTAATTTTCAATGGGTGGACTCCTGTTTATATTGTACGTGTGTCCAAGTCAAGTGTATACTACAGTGTCATCCATTTGAATATGATTGAACTCTAGCCAGAACCTTGCTTTGGTTCTGCAGTGGTCTGGTCTACTTAGCACGTCTATTGGTGTCTCTGATTGAGCACTCCTGGAGGAGAGGTAAGGATGTCATGTGTCCCAATATAAAGGACCAGGTCAGTGTCAGAGTGAAAGAGAGACCGCTTGAATGAGAAATAAGAATGTCAGTAGCTAGCTACTAAACTATCTGTTACGTAGTATCCTCCGTCAATGTTTTGTCTTATGCCATTCAAAGACGGTCACTCACAACGTTAAGTATATGGATTTCAAGCAGGGTCTAAAGATGGGAACAAAGCAGCACTTTTCTACACATGACTACAGCCCAAAATCAAAGTATATAAAAAATAAAAAAAAATCTCTCTAAGAAACAAAGATTTAAATGCCAGAAAAGCTCACTGTTTACACTCGCACAGCCACATTGTCAATCTGGACCATGTATAATCCTCCATATTATCCCAGATTTACATTTCAAATACTGAGTGGTAATTGCTGCGCTAGTCAATTGATTCTCTGCAGTGACATTTACTGAAGGAGAGCTGTAGGCTAATGAATAACACGCTGTCATGTCTGTTATGAGCACGCACACACACACACACACACACACACACACACACACCTGCAGGACCATCTCTACACACTACGAGCCAGGAGTACTAATATGTTACACAGGGAAAAGCTTACTTAATTTTATGAAATATATTGGTTCAAGTGATGTGTGGGTATGATATTAATAAGTATACAAAGCTGAGGGAGAGATGATAATCCGTTATAAATCCCACATGTATTACAAGGCAATGAGGTTGAACAAGGACCAAAGCAATACAATTTATTCCTTTGGTCCATTTCTTTATTTTAGTATGACCATTGTGCACCCTTTAACGTGCACATTTGTTGATTTGAATGGAACCATTCAAATAGCAACGTGCTAACCTGTTTCCCAACCTTTAAAATAAGTCATTACCCATGTTTTACAGACATATACTGCAAATCCACTGCAGTCCTCAACCACACATACAGACTCGCATGCAATCGCGCTCAACCTAAATCCCCCTGAGTATTCATCACAGCCCGTAACTCAATCCCCACAAAGCAGCCTCCACACATGCAGCACTTTTCCACAGAAGTACATTGTAATAACTGGAACCCTTTATGATTGCTTACTGCCCGGCATCTGCCAATACTAATCAGCATACATCTCCAGTCATTAATGGGACAAGCCCAGTCTGTAGCCCATGCCATATGTCCAGTAAAGATGTCCTTCTCTGAGAGGATAAAATGATTTATTTATGACAGCAAGGTCACAATACAGGGAATACCAATGTGGGCCTTCTTTTCCATGGCAACAGTTAAAGCTTCCATCCTTGCTTTTCATTTATCCTTTTGTTTATTATATTATATATAATGCCAGAGTTTTTTACAAGTCTCATACAAAAGCCATTTAAAAACTTGCCATGAATTATCACGATTCAACACAAGTCATCATTCACCATGGTATCCAGCCAACATGACAATGTGAAGAAGATGCCACATGGACCCTCTATATCCTTGGCAGGGATATTCATTGGGACTAGCTTTGAAATGCTTTCCATTGTGCTTAAGAACTTAATACAGCAATTTAATGAGTAATCCTGCAGCTTGTTATTCTCCTGGAAGGACACCCAGCCAGCCACCAAAATATCTCAGCAATGCCAGGATGGTGGACATGCCTCTCTTACTGGTGGGTAAGAATAACCCTTACAATGGGGCTCACTCCCGTCTCCTGTTCTGTTGTCTGAGGACAGTGGTCGCTGGGACAGGACAGACTGGGGGAAGACACCAGAGGTAAGACAGGACTGACGTTGGGCTGAAGGCAGGCAGGGTGGACTCTACGGACTCTGGCGGTGTACAGACTCTCCAGACTCAAGAATTTTGGAAGATTTTCAGATTTTTATCAGTTAAAGTAAGAAATTCTAGCAAACGAGAGGTTCTTGTATTAGGATAAACTATCCACAAGTTCTATCTGAAAACCTGGAGGTGACTGGCTGATGTAGATTCTAGTAGAGCGATTGTACTATTCTAATTGAAGAGAGATGCTAGAACTGGACTCTAGTGTCTAGTTAATCTGCTCATCTGGAAGTCACTGGCTCCTGTGGAACGATTGTTCCCCTTGTTTGGAGGTGGGTTAGGGTGGACAGTGTCCTGGTGGTTGAGGCTCAGGCCTGGAGGAGGACAGCGTGGCTTCAGAGGGCCTTCATCATCATCTGCTAACATGGGGAGACAAAGCGCTTCCGAGGTGGTCTTCATCTCTCTGAACCACAACATAACGCTAGTAGGTGAGTATCTTTTAGGATCTTTCACTGAGCAGAATGCAGACTGGATTTTTCATTGTAAGATATTGTCAATCAGAAAATATCAGAGAGAACATCAGTTTGCTATGCATATACGATTATGTATGTTTAATGCCGTTCTGTCAGTTATATCCTTCCGTTGCTTTGATCTGACATCTGACAAGGGCTCATAGAATAGATCATCGGAATGCCTTTGTCAGTCTGTCCAGCTCAAGCTCAAACTCAAGGGGAGAACTTTCCGCTGTCTGTTAGGTATGAATGACTCTGACAAATTTTTGACCCATATACGTTAAAAAATGTGCAACTTACTAAACTCCCTGTCAGACAAAATTCTGTTTTAAAGTTTTATGTTTTGGGATATTTTCCATTTAGATATTCCCCAAAATACCTAACAATTTTGATGAAAATGTACAGGCAAAATATATTTACTTGCTAAGCTTATAAACACATTTATTAGCAGTTAAAAATCATTTTAAACTTTACCGGTCCTGCAAAATTAAATTAAATTCAACTACGTGATTTCAACATATCTGTAATATTTATTGCAAGTGCGAGAGTGGTTGTGACTAACTCTTATGTTCTTTACTCTGTCTTCAGGGAAGATATGGCTGATCCTAATGATTTTACTGAGGATCCTGGTCCTGCTGTTTGCTGGATACCCCCTCTACCAAGATGAACAGGAACGCTTTGTGTGTAACACCATCCAGCCGGGCTGTGCCAACGCCTGCTACGACATCTTCGCTCCTATCTCTCTGTTCCGCTTCTGGCTTGTTCAGCTGCTCATTCTCTGTCTCCCGTATGTCATCTTCGTTATCTACGTCATTCATAAGGTCACATCACGCCTCACCATCGACACTACTGACCCCTCAGATAGAGTCAGAGCTGGACCGCTCTACCAGATCCAGCAGGAGTCATTCAGGAAGACGGCCCTGACCAAGACTGCTCTCCAGGCACAGCATGGCAGGACTCAGTGTTTCACAGGAGCATACATCCTCCATCTTCTCTTCAGGATACTGCTGGAGGCTGGGTTCGGGGTGGCCCACTACTACCTGTTTGGGTTCTATATCCCCAGGAGGTTCCTGTGCCAGCAGATTCCCTGCACCACTCAGGTAGACTGCTACATCTCCAGGCCCACGGAGAAGACCATCATACTTAACTTCATGCTGGGGGCAGGCGCCTTGTCGTTATTACTCAACATGGCTGATCTCATCTGCGCCATCAAGCGCTCGGTGAGGCAGAAGACCAAGACGAAGATGTTGGTGGAGAAGATGTATGAGGAGGAGCAGTACTACCTCCCATCCAGCGGGGGGAGCAGAGGCATGGAGGGTAACCTCCCTCTACACCCCCAGGACCTGGTGGTGGAACCTGGAACCTTCCGGAAGAGAGGGGCCAGTAAGTCGAGCACCGCTGACCAGAGGGCCTATCCCCATCTGGGGGAGGCTGAGCACCCCTCTGCCCCTCGCTGTGGTTCTAGTTTCTCCTCAGGGCCTTCAGGCTCCAACACTAATGGAAACAACCTTTACCCTGCAGCCCAGGAGGAGGGCCCCGAGGCAGAGGGGAGCGAGGTGGCTCTGTGCCCTGTAGATCCCATGGGGACACCCAGGTCCATCAGGGTTAGCAAACGCAGCCGCCTCAAACCGCCCCCGCCCCCACGACGGGACCTGTGCCCCCCCACGGCAACCGCTGCGGGCGTCCCCCCAGGAACAGTGGTGTGCACCAGGAGAGTGGGTCAGTACACCCTGGTAGAGATGACAGCCCCAGACTTGCAGTCAAACACCAGCGAGGGCCAGGAGAAGAGGTCTGAGTGGGTTTGACTGGACTGAGATGATGAGAGAGCTGGAGCTCTGAGGAGAGTGATTTTATTTATTTCCATGATGGAGACGTGAGAACCAGTGTTGCGGAAGCTACTCTGAAGATATAGTTTACCAAGTTAACAATTACTTCACACTGAAAGAAGTTAAGCTCCACTAAAGCTACCCTTAAGAAAAATATAATTAACTTAACTAAAGTTAGTTTGAAAAAGTAGTTCACTACATCCAAACTACTTCATGATAAATCATATCTAAATCTGAAATATCATAGACTACAAATTGCAAGAACAGCTCACTCTGGAGTCAGATGTTAACACAATGTTTAATTTTGCCTAATAAACACAAAAACAATGTTTCAAGTGAGAACTAGAAAGGTCTGATGCCAAAAAAGAAAGGAAATGATTTCCTACTTCAGTAGTTCCAGTAGTTAGCTACACCACTACATGGCTAAAAAGTAATTTAAAAAAACACTACCAAGATTTTGAATTTAGTTCAACTACCACCAAGCTACTGCAAAAGGTAGTTAAGTTGAACTAGATGTAGTTCACTACTCCCAAACACTGGTGAGAACGTCAGGATCAAACCCACCTGCCTCTGAGGGACTGTGAGGGATGTGGTGACAGATTATTGTGTGGCTAATACAGCAGCAACTGTTGGGGAAATGAAATCCTATAGGCCCACTGTGTGCTGTAAGACTGAAGTTCATTCTGATATTCAGTCTACACTTTCACACCAGGATAATTACATTTCTATCAGACCACATTATAAATGCACATAGTTATGGTGTTATTATATAATCAGTGCGTTGGCATAAACTGTATAATGTATATTCTTTAAGGATGACGCAGAGGGAAGATAATCCAGTCGTGGATACTGTCTTACTGCCAGGGACTCACTGTCTTACTGCCTATAACTATAGCCGAGTGTCCTTCAGTAAAACCTTCAGTAAAAAGCTATAACTGTTCAGCCCACCTGTTCTCTCTGTCTGTGTTAGCTCCCCTATCACTGTCAGTAAACAAAGACAGGCCTTGACCTGTCCTGGCCCTGCCCCCAGCTAGGTCAAAGCCTAGCTCTTTGGTCTGGGGTCAGAGAGGTCAAGGTGGACATGTGCATACAGCCTGCGGATGGAGTCATGTTTGGATGGACGCCTTAATGGACACGTGGTCAGGTGGTCAGGTTGAGTTAAAAGACAATAACCCTGTAAGGTGCTACTCCTGCAGGCCAGGGTCTTCAGTAGGGGATGATATACCAGACCTGGCATCAAATAATATTCAAAATAGTTTCAAATACTTTCTGTGGTTTATTGAGCTTGCCTGTCTTAATGGAACCAATAGAATAGTCCCAAAACTGCAAACCTGGAAACCTTGCCCCTCTAGCATTTCAGGCAGGCTTAAAGTATTTGATTTAGAATAGTATTTGAACCCAGGTATGGAGGATATACTTCCCCTCAGATATGAAGGATGGGCTTTGGCCCTCAGGGGCTCACAAAGCAATTACTGCCACAGTTGGAATCTGTATTTATGGAGGTGGCTTGTCACTCTATTTCAATGCCTCTGAGGGCTTTGGAGTACGAGGTTTAGACATATACAGAGTCTGGAAATAGATTGACGTGGTGCAGGGTGTAACTCAACTGGACACTACTACCGCTCCATCCCAAATGGAACCCTACTCCCTATATAGTGTACTACATTTGACCAGAGCCATATGGGCCCAGGTCAAAAGTAATGCATTAAATAGGGAATAGGGTGCCATTTGGGATCTAACTTGATTTGGCCTGCCTAGCTGCCTGCCCTTCAGTATCTCATTGTGGCATTTGTTTCACCTCGATGGTCAGATTAATTTGTGAGAGTCGGTGTGTGCACGGTGCAGTGTGCCACTACTCGTGGCTGACTGTCAATCGTAGTACGTCATAAGTGGTATGTAAGAAGCATTTGATTCCTTTTACACATTGTAAAAACCTGTCAGAGCGTTACTGTTTAATGTTTTATTTACCTTTACCTTAGCTGAGATGTCCTTGGGTTTAAAATAGTTTTTGTTGAGATGTAATTTTTGTTTTCTTGAAAGGTTATATTTTATTGTTTTATTATACCATGATTTCTTTTCCAGGGCATAGGAATCCAGTCATCATCATTGTGACTGTCAGATACAGGTCATAAGCACTTTATACATATTTATAAACATGTATTTAACCAGTGACTAACCAACAAAGGATTGCACTGTGTACCACGGCCCAGTTATAAATGATCCCCATAGATTGGGGTACAATCTGATTTGGCCATGGGGAGAAGCTCTGTGTAAAGGGATAGCTCTTGATCTTGATTTACCATTATGTCTCCTCTTATGGTCCCTTTGAAGGTGACAACAAAGCTAGCTCCTACCTCACGGAGTCTCTAATGGTACTGTAATGTGAGTGAACTGAGCGGAGTGCCATAGGGCAATAGACACAACTCCTCTCTGGTGAGATGCTTGGTGTCATATGATCTGTCTTCATCTAGGGTACTTGTTGCAGATAACTGACTTCTGTGAAATAGGATGCACATTTCAAAAATGGTTATATTATTTGTTTGTATTAAAAAAGAAACAGGCATTCAATTCCTTCTGTTTTCGTCTACTTATTGCAGGTAGCTGATCGACTTTGAAATATGATGACATTTCTTTGTTTTATTTGTTTTGTATTAGCAAGAAAACAGACATTCAATCCCCTCCGTTTCATTGGTGTTGTGATGTTGACTGTGAAGTGACTACTGCAGGTGATTTTGGTTCACTACAGATTGCTGTATTATAACTACTTTATTTTATAGCCACATTCTTTCAACCATTTATTTCATAATATTTGTTTTATTATCTGTTTGCCATGGTCAACTGAAGAGCTATGGCCTGGCCTATTGTTTGTATCTTATAGTGTTTACACTGAAAGTCAGTTGACAAAAGTTGATTTGAAACATCAAATCATGAAGTATCCTTTTTTTTTTTTAAAGACTACATACATTATTTGTTTGGATGTTTTCTTGAAACACCTCACTGCCCCCCAGTGGTATGAACCATTACGGTTTTTTATCATTTCAAATCATACCAATTTGGTATCTAACTGCCTCATAATACTTTCTTTATGATGATAAATATCAATGTTTATATAAATGCTTTGTAATGATTTCATGAACATTATGGGTTCAGTTCAGTCTGAGACAGTGAGAGACCTACTGCGGTGATAGAAAATCAAAGCCTTTCTTCCTCAGCTTTCAGGTTCAGATTCAGAGTATATATATAATATACTGAGAAAAAATATAAACGCAACATGCAACAATTTCAACGATTTTACTGAGTTACAGTTCATGTGAGGAAATCAGTCAATTAAAATAAATTCATTAGGCCCTAATCTATGGATTTCACATGACTGGGAATAGATACCTAAAAAAAGATCTCGTCACTGTATTTTTGTGCAATCAAATTGCCATTGATAAAATGAAATTGTGTTCATTGTCCATAGCTTATGTGTGCCCATACCATAACCCCACTTCCACCATGGGGCACTCTGTTCACAATGTTGACATCAGCAAACCGCTTGCCCACACAACGCCATGCACATGGTCTGCGGTTGTGAGGCCGGTTGGATGTACTGCCAAATTCAATAAAACAACGTTTGAGGCGGCTTATAGTAGAAACTAACATTAAATTATCTGGCAACAGCTCTGGTGGACATTCCTGTAGTCAGCATGCCAATTGCACGCTCCTTCAAAACTTGAGACATCTGTGGCATTGTGTTGTGTGACAAAACTGCACATTTTAGAGTGGCCTTTTATTGTCCCCAGCACAAGGTGCACCTGTGTAATGATCATGCTGTTCAATCAGCATCTTGATATGTCACACCTGTCAGGTGGATGGATTATCTTGGCAAAGGAGAAATGCTGACTAACAGGGATGTAAACAAATCTGTGCACAACATTTGAGAGAAATAAGCTTTTTGTGCATATGGAAAATGTCTGGGATATTTTATTTCAGTTCATGAAACATGGGACCAACACTTTACATATATATATATGAACACTTAGCCCTACTGTCTGTTCACAGTTAGGCATTCCTCTGCAAGAAGGTATGACATGTATTCTCCATGTAGCATGTCTCCCCTCCTGAAGATCATAGTGGTCAGACTATAAACTGTCCTTTGAGGAAGAATGTCTGGGAAAGAGCTCAGTCCTTTAGATGAAAGGATAACTTTTCCTTTTGTGTGTGTGACAGTCAGTCACAGGGACCGAGGGAAGGGAGCGCTGTGTTCCTCCTTGCTGTGTGGGGGACAAGGGGGTTGCATGGGAACTCTTGAGAGGCAGGACCATTCTCCCTCTGCAGGGTCATTGTTGTCATGCTGACATGACATCTTTGTCACACGCAATAACAATTCTGCCTCTGCTGACACCTGTCCTTTAGTTAGAGAGGTACTGTAAGAACTAACTTCTTAATTGAACTGACGGACGGTCGGACCACTTGTCAAGTGGTCTTTTGAAGTTTAAATGGCTTAATTGAATCAGAGAGGATACTTTGAAGAAATGAGATGTCACAATGATAGAATTTCCTGTTTGGGAACACACCAACTGGGTGTGGCAGGTGGTAGAGTCAGGGGTAGGGGAAGCCTGTCATCTACTATTTTTCGAAGGACCATTTTCCTAAATCCTAAAGCAACTTTAATCCCAAGCCCAACTGTAAAAGTTTCTGTGACGTTTATATCCCTCGTGGTGTAACTCCAAAATCTGAGAGAACACAGACGTCGCTGAGCTCTTTATTTCTCAACATCTGTGTTTTAAACAGGCCTGTTGGGAATATGAGCATAAAACCAGTCAAGGGGTCATGAACCCTCCCATTCTATCTGAGCAAGTCACAGAGCACTAGGTCAGGGCATGCTCTATCCCGTAGATGTAGTCATACACTTGGATACACAGCTGTGGAGTCTATTTATTATGTTGTAAATTATGTAGTCTTTACTGTATATGGAAGGGATAGGGTGGCAGGTAGCCTAGCGGTTGAGAGCATTGGGACAGTAACCGAAAGGTTGCTGGTTCGAAAATCTGTCTGTGCCCTTGAGCAAGGCACTTAACCTTAATTGCTCTGGATAAGAGCGTCTGCTAAATGACTAAAAATGTTTACAAAATATCCAATTGAGTATTCAACAAAGCTGTGGTATAGTCACAGATCACTGTGTTTGGATATTAATCCAATACCTAATTACATTTGTGTCCCTTTACTCTTTTGTGATTTTCGCACACCACAACATGTTGATTGGGGTTGGTGACATATAGGCTGATTATAGCCAAGAGATCAATTTTGATTTCTGGCTAGCAAATGATCTGAGGTTGGTGTCAGAGTTGCTGTGTCCTCCATCCTCACTAAGGCTTTGTACTGATGTATAGGCCTATTCCACTCCACATCTCCCCTCCATGCATTAGGAGATGAAAAGGCTGTGTGTGTGCGTGCGTATGCCTGCGCTAGCGATCAATGGCGTTAATAAGCATAACCTAGCTCTCACCCTCTGCAGTCCTCTGTGTTGCTCCTTCATCAAACACTGTGATTAATATTTGATGGCCTAGCCATGTCAGAATGCATGCATCTCTTAACACATACGGCAGAGAGAGTAACAACAGAAAGGCTACGAATGCTTCGCTTCACTGCAGCCACTGATTAGGAAATCAGACAAGTCAATCGCTGCATTGCAATGGGAGGTTGTTTCCTGCCTTGCTGCACAAAGCTTTAGGATTCAAGATGAGTTCTTAATCTTTCATCTTGTTGTTGAGGATTTCACTCTGTTAATAGTTGATATTGGGTTGAAGGATAGGTTGGCTACCTGCTTCTCTGACTGATACATGGGAGGACATGGAGGGCATGCTATTAGTAGCTACAATGGCGATACATTGTAGGCTATTTGCCCATTATTCTGAGTTTATTTCCACAAAAAACACATGCATGCTGTAATAAATACAGATTTGAAATGGAATCAGGTAGCAATCCAATGTGTGAAGAAAAGTGAGTCCAGTGTGTGTGGGTCATAAGGCCTGAGTGGACAGCCATTTGGCCTTTTGGAGTCACTTCTGATTACGATGTGAAGCCCATCTTAATGACACTCCCAGGGAGTCCCAGGGTTCAGGTTTAACTTTCTTAGATAAAATCCCCAGATTTGGGTTACGATCCTCTTAAGAAACAGACGGATAATTACATCTTGTGACAATCAGCCAAGCCAGGGCTTGCCCCTTTGCCCAGAATGGCCCGCTTGGTCAATAGACAGAGGAAAGCAGATGCACAGCGTTCTTTTTACCACTAGGTGGGAGTATAAAATCATGTCTGTATCAACAAGGAGTGGTTTTTTAATTAAACCGTATAGACCTAAGTTATCTCTAAAGGATAAGTTTGGCCAATTTCATGTGTGTAAAGTTGATAGTAATACAAATTAATGATTGTTTCCTCAAAACGGATAGTTGAAGCTCCAGGTCAGAGCACAGATCCAGGTAAACGAAAACAAAGAGTGTTGTAAAGGAATACCTGGAATAGTATAAAGTAATCCTTCTTCCCCCACCCCCCATAAAAACAAAAATAATAATAATAATAATTTAAAAGGTGGTTGTCCCACTGGCTATAATAAGTTGAATGCACCAATTTGTAAGTCGCTCAGGATAAGAGCGTCTGCTAAATGATGTAAATGTAAATGTTATAACATTGGAATAACCGTGTTATAGTTATAGTCTTAGTTGTTAGTTAATAGGCCTATCTTCATTCCAGACATTCTTTTATGGTCACACCACATTTAGGTCCAGTGTTTTTACTCACACAAGGTAGCTTTAAAACACTCTCAATTGACATCTGTCCATTGCGTGGATCTTCATCCAAATAATGCTTAGCTGTGCCACAAAACATATAAGAGGCTTAGAGAAATACCTCAAATATCAGAGGATCACAGTCACATTTGACATTTTGGTTAAAAAATTAAGCACATTCTATGTGGGGTTATATTGTATCATCTTATGCCAATGCATTGGGGTTACTTGGACACACAGATACATTTGCTGCAAAAACGTCTGTCCCGGGGCGTCCTAAGATGTGACATGATGTGAACAGACCAGCTGTGGAGCATTCACTGCCATTTCAATATCACGTCAAAACCCTGCGGTCTCAATAATAGGCTACATAGAGAGTTGAGACAGATGTTTTGACTCAGCTTTATAAAATGTGAACAGTTACAGCTTCAGCAGCTCTGCTCTGACGAACCAAAGCAAGAGAGGAGCCCTACAGTTCTTTAATTCAATAACGACGTCCATCAAAGCAACAACGGTCGCGCAAATTGGACATTAGGGGATCATTGGTGCATCTGACGGACACTTCTAACTACATGTCACCTTTATTCTCTGCCATTAAAAAGAAAGATCAAAGTCTCCGACAGATTAAAAGAACCCGTTCCCTACATTTAAACTCTATTCAACTTGGTCCTCTTTTAGTCAATCAAGTAGCGGGTCTATGCAATCATGTGAAGAGTTTGAACCATTATGGAGAGGGGATGCTTCAACTCAACCGCTGCCTCTAATTACGAGGCCGATGGTTAAAAGGGTTCTCTTTGCTACTCAGATTCACAAAAGCATCTATTACAGCGGTCTTCAACATGGTGACTGACCGACCGCAAGGAACCACAAAGTACCGAGTACCAGTAGGGAGTGATTTGTAGCAGAATCAAAAAGCTTTAGAAAAGTTACACAGAAGTTTTACATTTATCAAAATGTTTATTTTTATTGTCAAAATAAAAGTCATATTTGCTTTTTCACAAAGAGACATCTTCTACACTTTATACAAATTTACAATAGCTTATACATTTTCTTTTATACAGAATTTACAAGTTTGTACATAACCATTATATAAATACATTTGTATAATTAAAAAACGACACGTATAATATTTGGGCGCTATTAAGGCTTAATTTAAACCATCTTTGATATTGTTCTGATTTGATTTACACAATTCTATCTGACTGGCACTATGTTAAGGTTATCAATCAGTTGTTATAGGGTTATGAACTAAATGTTTCTTTGCGTAAAAAGAAAGAAGACGTAATGCCCATGCGCCCAGAAACGTCAGTCTGCGCGTTCTATACATATGAATGGGTAGGAATTAACTCTTGTTAATGCCAGGTAGGCTACATTGTTTTAACCAGTTCTTCAGCAGTTCTTTTAACAAAGGCCATCAACACCTCGTTAAAATGCTAACTGGTATAAAAATAATGCTAGCCAAGCTACGGAACAATTAGCCCATTAGTCCATCCATGGGTTTCTTTTCAAACCTGTGACAATGGCATCTGCTTAGGGCAAGATACAGAGCTGGCAGTACCCGATCTCCAGGTTAGTCCTGTGCTCACGTCACTATACATTGAGCCACTCGTGCCTTTGCTACCCCAACAGCAGCGCGTGCAGAAGGTCCTCCATGATTCCACCGTCTTCCCCGACCATATCCACACGCCGGACGTGATGCCCACCAGAAGGCACATAAAGTACTTCAACATGAAGACAGCATAGTCCGGCTTGTTCAATTCATGCTCCAACAAACAGGAGCAGTTGTGGGTTATCTCCCAACTCTGTCTGTTGTGCTGCTCGTAGAAGTAACAGGCCACTATAATAGTGGCAGGTACGGTGTACAACACTGTAAATATCCCTATCCTTATCATCAACTTCTCCAGCTTGTCTGTTTTGGTGCCACCCTGTTTGATGACGCTGCGTATCCTGAACAGGGACACAAACCCGGCCAGGAGGAACATAGTGCCGATAAATAAATATATGACCAGGGGGGCCAACACAAACCCTCTCAGATTGTCCAAGTTTTGATTGCCAACGTAACAGATTCCAGCCACAGAGTCCCCGTCCACAGAACTGAGGGCCAAAACAGCAATAGATTTCATACTAGGGATAAGCCAAGCAGCCAGGTGAAAATATTGGGAGTAACTGGCTATGGCTTCGTTTCCCCATTTCATCCCAGCAGCCAGGAACCATGTCAAAGAGAGGATGACCCACCAGATAGAACTGGCCATGCCGAAGAAATAAATCAAAAGAAACACAACAGTACAGAGTGCAGGGCCAGTGGTCTCATAGTGAACGTGTTCCACGTCATACTCCCGGTTGCAGGCCACCCTTTCGTGTCCAGCGATTAGTCTGACGATATACCCGATGGAAACAAACATGTAACAGGCGGAGAGGAAAATAATGGGTCTCTCTGGGTACTTGAACCGCTCCATGTCTATGAGAAAAGTGGCAACAGTTGCGAACGTGGACACAAAACATAATACGGACCACAGACCTATCCAGAACGCCGTAAACGTTCTCTCGTCTTGAGTAAAATAGGGGTTATGGCAGGGCATGGCGCAGTTTAGAAGCTGTCCGGTCTTCACCCGGTTGTAGAGGTGATGCCGGTCAGTGTTTACCGGGACCATGGGCGAAAGACACTTGCACTGCGGCTCGCAGGGAGACACCGGGGGTTTATATTTACCGGGAACACCGGGTCGGTTATGTCCTTTGTTGTTTTTATTAGGGTTAAACACCTTACCCGGATAGTTGGTGGGCTTAGAAAGGACCGGTGAAACTGTGGTCGAGTGAGTCCTATTGTAGTCCATACATAACATCTCCGGATTGCCTTGAACTGGTAGCGAGTCACATTTCATTCTGTCTGGCCAGGGAAAACCATACTGTCTCATTAGAGGCGCACAGCCTGCCTTTGCTCTCTCGCAGACGCTCCGGCACGGTGGTAGTGGTTTCTTATAGTCCTCTAGGCAAATAGGAGTGTACATGCTGCAAAGAAAGAACTTGAGGTCCGGCGAGCACTGGATTTCAACCAGAGGCCAGAACTGGTGTACCTCCAAGCCCGCCTCGTCCTGGGTGTCGTGGTTGAATTGGTTGGGCATGTAGGTATAGTTGTAGCCGATCCCCTTGCACAGAGGCACGGCTATCTCTTGGCAGGTGATCTCTTTCGCCGTGGTGCCGCTGGATCTCGGTAAAATAGCAAGTGCAAGAAGCAGGTATATCCCCAACAGGTAGCACTCCATCCTTTATCGGATCCCTCTCCTCTGTTGATAAAACAGCGGTACAGTAGTCCTCCTCTGCTTGCCCCTTTCTCTTGCCAGAGCCAGCTCAGTCCAATTAGATTGTGTACAGTGAACCCATCTCGCTTACTCTTTTAGCACGGAGTTGCAAGCAATTTGCAAACCGTGTATACTTTCAGAGGAGGAGCGGGATGGGGAAATATAGCCTTCAGGCGAACAGGAGCAGTCAAGATGGCTGAGGACTGAGGAGAAGCGAGAGATGCAGAACAACCGGCTTTATTCCCTTGTAAAAAAAATAAAAAAAAGCGGTGCTATGGTTATCCTGTAGCTTATCCTCGATCAGCCTCTTGCCCCTCAATTGGTTCGCATACTCCGTTATTTTTTTTTATAGAAGTTTAACATTCGTGGCTACTGTCCCGAAACGCAGTGGCTACATTTGTTGTGTGTTTTGTATGTTCTATTGCCCATACAATTCGTGGTGCCACGGACGCCGCGTTGAGTACTTATATTGGAGACGTGAAGTCCTTCCCCCACGCTCGGTTGACTAATCAGACAGCAGGGGCGGGACTTTGGGGTAAGTCAATCAAGTTTTCTTAGAGCGTTTTGTTTAATAGCCTTAGTTTGTTTTTCAGTTACCTACGGTTATGTTTGACAAATTCCATTATAAATGAAATGGAGTGTTCGTGTAACACAACACGTAATAGTAGGTGATTATTGAATAGGCTTACCAGATGTAGAATAAAAACACCAGAATAATAATACAGTAATAACACATACCATTGATCACATTTATATAGGCTACTGTAATTTGTATGAAGCTAGAATGAAAAGTTGCCAGTAGCCACACTAGCGAAAATACACCTTTTATGCGCAAAGTATTTTCATTTAATACCTTTGTCCATTTCCTTTAAAAAAAAAAAAATCACTAGTGACACTGACAAAAATAACTGTGTTCAAAATATTTAAAATACCACTGCGACCCATAATGGAATGAGAGCTCCTTCTTCAGAAGGTTAATTTGTGCGTGATAGGGCTGCCCAGGGGGTTGTCTGTCTGTGAGAAAGGGATATTAATTAATTAATTGAGGTGCTGATGTTTTGTTTAGCACTTGTATAGGGCTCACGCAGGGGAGGTAATTGCGTGAACGCCAAGAACAAGCATCACAGTTTGTAAAACACTGGCAGAGTACAACGTGTCCCCTGCTTCCAACTAGTCCAGTCCAGTTTACTCTTTGTAAAGTGATGGTGTAGTTTGCTTAAATTAACTTACAGCCTACTGCAATAAACAATTACTACTTTGTTTCATGACAATTCCGTTTTTGACATAAGCTACCATGAATAGTGTCGAGCTTTGTTTAGGCAATACATTCATTAAGCATTATATGTTAATGTGATAAACAATGGATAAATCAATGTATTTTTACAAAACTTATTAAAGGTGTAATAATCTGTTTATAAATAGCCAATGGCTCGCCTGCCTTAGCCATATAGCCTACCCCTTGCACTGACCTTTAGTATCTATTAGTATGGAATGTTTGCAGAATTAAAAACAAAGCCTGTTAATGCAGAGTGGTTAAAGACTGACAACAGGTGTTTGGTTTCTGATTGGACCATTATGAAACAAACTAGCAGAGAGTGAGCAGATGACTATCAGCATCACTTACACTGTGATAGGGTATATTACTGTTGAACACATTAATTAACATGGAGATGGGGCCTATGTGTGTTCCCTCCGTCCACCAACTGGACCCTCACCAGGCTAGCCTATGATTTCATTCCAAATGGTACCCTATTCCCTTTATAGTGCACTACTTTTGACCAATGCCCTACAGGACCTGGCCAAAAGTAGTGCACTATATAGGGAATAGGATGCCATTTGGGACACAACCATATCTGCTGACTAAATCCAGAGTTGGGTTACTCACAGCTCCAGCATTCCAAGTTTGAAAGGGTAGAAATATGATTACTGCATCTGTTCAGAACTTAATTATTTTCAATTCACTGTTGAGACCCTCTCGGGTGGTGTGGTTGGTTTCCAAAGTGACACATGCTTCCCTTATTACTTTAGACTGCACTTCCCGCATTTGCGCTCAAAGACCCAGCGTAGTAGACCCAGCGTAGTAGACCCAGCGTAGTAGACCCAGCGTAGAAGACCCAGCTTAGCAGAGCCAGCGTAGCAGAGCAGAGCCCCTGTCTGAGGGGATACAGAAACCCTTCTGTTACCCAGATATGCAAACTCTGAATACATTTTTATGTAGCCTGCATTTGGCGCTAAATGTTTGATAAGCTATAAACAATATTAAAGCCATGTTAACTCCTTGTCAAGTTGCACATGTTGACCTACAACTAGAGTAATATTAAATACAACGTTTAATTACACAACATTGATCAAATGCGGTAACTTGTCGTGTTACGTGGTGTTTAACAAGAATGATGTAAGAAACAGTGTATTTTATCCTCCCATTATCATGTCCAAGAATAATGCGAGAGCTTGGGACTATAAGGTTCTATCTGCATTTTTGTCAAAATTGAGTTATTGATATAGCCTTGTTCTGTTCAATGTTCTCTACCTATATAGTACTCTAAATATCCCAATTCATGCTGTTAAGTTAAAATAACTGACATCATTCAAACCAATGAGGGTTCGGAACTTTAAAGCCAATTATCTCAGAATCATCTTTTTGCAGATGGAACCTTATAGTCCCAAGCACTCGAATTAACGATTTAAGCAGCAAATTGGTGGAGTTAAGGTTGAGTAGTATTGTGTTTGGGTTGGAGCCAGGTCTTTGTCATGTGAGGGAGCTTTCACATGCAGCAGACACACTAATCTAATAAAAGAACACACTTTAATTCATCAGTCTGCCTGTTTGTGTAGAGAGATGGGACCTATGTTGTTTAAAGACATAGTGTGACTGTGATTAGATCTGGTTTACTACATGAGATAAGAACAGTCTAAATGGGTGTTTATCATTGATTACGGTCAGAGTCAGGACGACACCAACCAGACGTGTGGTGTGTGTTGGAGGAGAGATATCCATTATTCTTCCACAAGTGCCAATAAACACCAATGATGGAGATGTGTGAAAACACACACACACACTATAACAATAAGGAGGGAGGGCATGGTTGAATAGGGGTGAGAGAATGATGGCAAGGTGTGAGGTGAGACAGTGTGTTGTTGCCACTGTACTCCGTCTGTTCCAACAACAGGTAATGATTCACTGTGTGGTAATGGGTTCAGTCCTGATTTCCAAGCCAGACTGAGACACAGAGTTCCTCAGTGTCAGGGAGCATGTGAAAATGGCCCTTATGAGACCTTGTCAACCAAAATACAATTTAACTCATTAAACTAATGAATGTGTTGACCCAAGCTGTTTTTTCTTCATGTTGAAAATAAGACTCTTTGTGTATGTGTTTGTGTGTGTGTGTACGTGTGTTTGTATGTGTGTGTGTGCATTGACTTAACCCAGAGATGGTGGGAAAGATACGGTAATACAACTTTATCTTGTAAAGGGCTAAGCACTCAGACAGAGAGATTTTAGCCCAATCTACCAAACACAATTCCAAGAACCTATATGGCATTTAGCAGACTAGTGCTAAACCAGCAGTGCTTGTTAAGTCTTAATTAGCTGTGTTTGCTCAGCCTCTCCTTTCTATAGAGATGGAGGAGGTGGCTGGAGGTCTCACTGTGCCCGGCCGTAGCCCCACTTGGAGACTCCCCATATGGGTCTGTGTGCTCAGGGGTTGGCCTGCTAATCAGTTTCAGGTGGAGCTTGGGGTGAGGCTGGGGTTGAGGCTTGTGGCTGGAGCTGGAGCTGGGGATGGGGGTGGGGTCTGAGGGCTTGGTGGCTGGGGGTGGTGGTAAGGTTGAGGCTGTGGCTGAGGCTGGGGGGAGGTTGAGGCGGGGAGTGGGGTGTAGAGTTAGGGAGTGGGTGTGTAGAGCTGTGGGGGAGCCTCCTCCCCTGTGGAACTCCGAGGTGTCAGAGTGTGTACCCTGTGAATTACCTCACCTTCGGCCCATTACCTTAACAAACATGGCCAACCCCTCGTCCCCTCCAATCAGTGTACTGCTGGGAAGAGACATGGGCAGGAAATCCTCCCTTAGCTACCTGTGTGTGTGTGTGTGTGTGTGTGTGTGTGTTCATTCACACAATGGGCCATTAAATGCTGCCAAGGGAACTTTGGTGCACAAATCAACAGGGTTCATTATTTACGACTATGTACTGTCAAAAATTGTTCAGGCAAGTAAACCAATTATGCTTAACAGAATATGTTTTTGGTATAATCTTGGAACCACCGTGCACTGTACGTTAATTGTAGCTTTGTGCTACATGACTATTCCGTTTCCATATGTATTCAGCGGTATGTGTCTGGCTGGTATGGGCTGCTATTTGACACCCATGTCAGATTTACCGCTCCTCTTGTAAAAGAGAATGCATCTTGTTCTTTCTTAGTGAGCCAAACAAGAGTTTCCTCCCTCCAGGAAACACACACACACATACTGTGAAAAGCTTTTTTAACCTGGTCCGTAATTTGAGAGGAGGCCTAGTTTGGCCGACACATAGCGAGCGAAGCTGCCTTACAGGTAAAGAGAGAGCAGATGGAGGGAACACTAACCTAGAGAACGCTATCCCATAATTACATTTCCTGGCCTCAATGCCATCATTATACCATAGCTAGACATTAGACATTCTGGAGGGTGATCTATGTTCTACCATAGCTGACCCCTGCCCTTTGTCTGGCTGTCCGGGTTACCTGCCTGGGTGTGTGATGTAGGATCTCCCCTTTGAAGGGCTGGGGTGGGCTGGACAACCAAATAACTTTCCTTTTTCGTATGCATGCCGTTTTTAGAATATTTTAAGTATTTCTCGCTCTCTCTCAATCACTCTCTCTCTCTCTTGAAATTAATTTTCCTCTGTCCTCCCTCTTTACAGTAGACAAGATAGTATAGTCACATGTCAGACAGAGTTTATGATGTCCTCCTGACCGTGATAGCAGGGTGGGACAGGTGTCCGTGTGTCACGCCCTGACTCTGGGGACTCGTATTTGTTGAGTCAGGGTGTGTATTTTCTGTGTGGTATGTTCTAGGTTGTATTTTCTAGGTTTAGATCTAGATCGTCTAGATCTATGTTGGCCGGTGTGGTTCTCAATCAGAGGCAGCTGTCGCTCATTGTCTCTGATTGGGGACAATACTTAGGTAGCCTATTGGCACTAGTGGGTTGTGGGATCTTGTTCCGGTTAAGGTGTGTTGTGTTGTGTTGTGTTGTGTTGTGTTGTGTTGTGTTGTGTTGCGTTGCGTTGCGTTGCCTTGCCTTGCCTTGCCTTGGACTTCACGTTTCGTTGGTTTGTTGTTTTGTCGGTTGTTTATTCATTTAAATAAACATGTATGCATATCACGCTGCGCCTTGGTCTGACCCGTCGATCAACGAACGAGGACCAAGCAGCGTGTTCAGGAGCAAACGCCGGGAATTCAACAGGAGGTTACATTAGTTGATGTCCTCCTCGGTTGGGGGAGAATTACGGAGGAGGAGGCCGTCCGTTACCGGAGGGCGATGAAGGAGGATGCCCAGGTAGGAGAGGAGAAACGGCGCCAACAGTGCCGACGACGGAGACCCAAGAGGCAACCCCAAGAAAATTTGTGGGGGGGCACACGGTGTGGACGACAAGGCAGCAGGAGGCCGTTAAAGGGCGGATCTGCTGGTTAGGAGAGGAGGCCACCATGTTACGGAGGCAATTGGTTCAGAGGGAGCAGGAGTTATTCGGTCAGAGGGAGGCGCTACGGGAGGCTATAAGGGAGAAGGAAAGTGTAGAGGCACGGCGAGAGGAGCTGGTTAGGCAGCAGAAGGAGCGGGGGTTAATAAAGGAACCCAGTCCCGCTCCTCGCACCAAGCAAGTGGTGCGTGTCGCCAGTCCGGTCCGGCCCGTTCCTGCTTCCCGCACTAAGCCAGTGGTGCGTGTTCCCAGTACGGCCCGACCCGTTCCTGCCCCTCGCACCAAGCCAGTGGTGCGCGTCGCCAGTCCGGCCTGTCCTGTTCCTGCTTCCCGCACTAAGCCAGTGGTGCGTGTTCCCAGTACGGCCCGGCCTGTTCCTGCCCCTCGCACCAAGCCAGTGGTGCGCATCGCCAGCCCGGCCTGTTCCTGCCCCTCGCACCAAACCAGTGGTGCGCGTCGCCAGCCCGGCCTGTTCCTGCCCCTCGCACCAAACCAGTGGTGCGCGTCGCCAGCCCGGTCCGGCCTGTTCCTGTCCCTCGCACCAAGCTAGTGGTGCGCGTCGCCAGCCCGGCCCGGCCTGTTCCTGCCCCTCGCACCAAGCCAGTGGTGTGCGTCGCCAGCCCGGCCCGGCCTGTTCCTGCTCCCCGCACCAGGCCAGTGGTGCGCGTCGCCAGTCCGGTACGGCCCGTTCCTGCTCCCCGCACCAAGCCAGTGGTGCGCGTCGCCAGCCCGATCCGGCCGTTCCTGCCCCTCGCACCAAGCCAGTGGTGCGCGTCGCCAGCCCGGCCCAGCCTGTTCCAGCCCCTCGCACCAAGCCAGTGGTGCGCGTCGCCAGCCCGGCCCGGCCTGTTCCTGCCCCTCGCACCAAGCCAGTGGTGCGCGTCGCCAGCCCGGTCTGGCCTGTTCTTGTCCCTCGCACCAAGCCAGTGGTGCGCGTCGCCAGCCCGACCCGGCCTGTTCCTGCCCCTCGCACCAAGCCAGTGGTGCGCGTCGCCAGCCCGGCCCGGCCTGTTCCTGCCCCTCGCACCAAGCCAGTGGTGCGTGTGTCCAGTCCGGCATGGCCCGTGCCTGTTCCACCGGTGCCTGGTCTGGCACCAGTCAGCTGCTCCACTCCGGAGCCAGAGCAGTCCGCTCCACCGGTGCCCAGTTCAGCTCCGGTCAGCTGCTCCACTCCGGAGCCAGAGCAATCCGCTTCACCGGGGTCCAGTCCAGCTCCGGTCAGCGGCTCCACTCCGGAGCCAGAGCAGTCCGCTCCACCGGTGCCCAGTCCAGCTCCGGTCAGCGGCTCCAGTCCGGAGCCTGTGCAGTCCGCTCCACCGGTGCCAGGTCCAGCTCCGGTCAGCGGCTCCAGTCCAGACCCAGACGTCAGCCCCTCTCCAGGTTCGGGGTCTCCCACACCAGGGTCCAGACAGGGCTTGGTACTTCGTGGGAGGAAGGAGAGGGGAAGCAGCGCGCCGAGGTCCAGACCAGACCAGGGGCGCAACAGGAAGGCGGAGAGTAAGTGGTCGTCACGCCCTGAGCCGGATCCGCCTCCGAGGCGGAATGCCCACCCGGCCCCTACCCCGTTATGTTTATGTTGCGCGGTCGGAGTCCGCACCTTTGGGGGGGGGGGGGGGGGGTACTGTCACGCCCTGACTCTGGAGACTCGTATTTGTTGAGTCAGGGTGTGTATTTTCTGTGTGGTATGTTCTAGGTTGTATTTTCTAGGTTTAGATCTAGATCGTCTAGATCTATGTTGGCCGGTGTGGTTCCCAATCAGAGGCAGCTGTCGCTCGTTGTCTCTGATTGGGGACCATACTTAGGTAGCCTATTGGCACTAGGGGGTTGTGGGATCTTGTTCCGGTTAAGGTATGTTGTGTTGTGTTGTGTTGCCTTGGACTTCATGTTTCGTTGGTTTGTTGTTTTGTCGGTTGTTTATTCATTTAAATAAACATGTATGCATATCACGCTGCGCCTTGGTCTGACCCGTCGATCAACGAACGTGACACCGTGTAGGTTGCTCAGTAGACACCACCTTTACCTGTGTGTCTCAAAGTGTCAAAGGTCGCTGCTGACTAATTTGATTGACAGGTGCTTTTGTCTCTCTGTCTCTCTCTCCCCCCTATCCTGTTAAGAACCTGAGGATGATATCCGGACCTCTCTCTCACTGTTTCCTGTCCCAAATGTTTGTTAATGGACTGAGCAAAACCGTTCACAGCAGTGGTCTGCCGGTCCACTTCCTCCGTCTCTCTCTCTCTCTCTCTCACTCCATCTCTCCATCTCTGTGTGTGGACTGCAGAACAGATGGCGAGGGCAAGGATGACCGCCAGACGGAAAACAACTATATAGAGAGAGAGAACGTCAAGGCGGAAACCAACATTCGGTGAGCAAATGAGAGAGCGAGAGCAGATGTACAACACAAACAACCTTGCAGACATTTCAGCTCTCACCAGACAGTCTGGGCTGCCCTCACTCCCCTCGTACACACACACACACACACACACACACACACACACACACACACACACACACACACACACACACATCACAGGCAGGCAGACACCTCAAGCGAACCACCCTAGGCACCTGTAATGCTCATTAGCACTAGGATTAAGAGATGTTTATTTATATAGAAAAACAGTGTGGGTAAACATGAGCTTATTTATTAATTTTGCCTTCATGTCCAGTTCATATGATGACTGACTGAATTGGGGAAATTGCAGATGAGGAGAGATCTGTGTTTGAAGTTCTCCTGGTGAACATCTGTAGTGAGTTGGGGTGAGCAGTGCAGAGAAGAGACTCTTGGTTGGCTGGGTGGTATTGGGGAAGGGGGACCATGCTCCCAGGGAGGGAGAGAGGGAGAGAGAGAGAGAGAGCTGGGGGGAGAAAGAGCGAGAGAGAGGGGGAACGTTATGAGTGAAGGATCTGTCTCTCCTATCGGCCCAAACACAGGGACATGGATGACCTGAGACTACATGTGATCACATGTGAAGTGTTCCAAACACACACCACACACACACCATACACATACACACACACACACACATACACAAACACATACACATTCACGCACACACACACCATTCATCTCTCCATGGACTGATAACACCCCCACATTTCAAAGCGGTTCATCTGCCCCCTTCTACCCAGAGTGGCAGGCATGTTGATGCCATACTGAATAATGAATGATGGACTTGATAATGAATACCACAATTACCTACGTTTCTTGGATATGTTTACCATATTATTATAGATTAAATACTGTGGGGGACTCACAACTAATGGTTGACTGCCTGGTGTTGATGGTGATGCACTCTGAGGTTGTTGAAATGCTGTTTGTGGCTGTGTGTGTGTATTGCTCTCTATTGCTGTGGTTGTGTGTGTGTGTGTGTTTATGGCTCCCTGTAGCTGACGTTAACATTTGAGCAGCACTAGTAAACCTAGATTTCTTTATTTAACCTTAATTTTAACAGTGAGTCATGCTGAGACCAAGGTCTCTTTCACAGATGAACCCTGTAGATAAACCTTGACCTCTTTCTGGTCCTCCCACAGCAGTTGGCTGTGTCCTCCCACTGCATCCACCATGAAAACATTACAAACCTTTCACTTTCCTACACACAATGTTATAAAGGCATTGTAGACAGTTACACATTCAGGGCCCAATACTGCTCATCAACTGTGGGATTTGAATGGAATCAAGAAGGGGTTCTCTTTATTGCACGGTGCGAACTTAGCAACACATTCAAATTACAAACATAACGTGCTGTACTCCATAAAATGTCTCTTCTGTTGCTGCATATCTCTCCTGTTGTAAGTTTCCAGAACTTGGAGTGTTACTTTTGCAGCCAGGGACACAGAGATAGATAATAATGGAATGCCACTAACTCAGCTAAAAGGTGACATAGAGAAGACCAGTTAGTTCTCTACTGATAAATAACATTTTACCAAAGAGATTATGATTAGACCAACTAGCCTGTGCAAATGTAAAATGTACAGAGTGAATAATTTTGATAAATATAGCATCAGATCATTAGGCACGTCTTTGTCCCAAATGGGCCCTGGACAAAAGTAGCACACTATAGAGGGAATAGGGTGCCATTTGGGATGCAGCCCCACTTCTGTCCTGATAAAGCCCACCTGACTGTTAGGTATGCGATCCAATTTCTCCCCAGTGTCCCTCTGGTCTGTTACAGACGTAATTAGGGGTGCTGGACATTTCTTTCACACGAGAACAGGGAACATAGACAGTGACAGCAGAAGTGTGTGTGTGTGAGTGCATGTGTGCCTGTGTGTGTGATTGTGTGTTTGTGTTTTCTGGTGTATTTCCCAGACAAGAGGGAGTGTGTTCATGTTGATAGAGGTTTAAGGAGTGTGTGTCCTGCCCTCCTCAGTCCTTGATCAGCTTCCATAATGATACAATACAGATTAAAGCATGATTTCTGCCCAAATGATAATTGGACCAATTGAATTTACGTATAAGTACACAGCTAGGTGTTTCTGTATTGGCGTGCATGGCACAGTGGTGTTACTTAAATTAGGTAGGCGGATGACAGAGCAGAGCTCCTTTGAGGTGAATGACTTTGTTTTATTTTGACTGATTGAATCAGCGAGGGAAGGTAAGGTGGAGGCGCAATAAAGATTTCACTCTTAGTTTAAGATGTTATCTGGCTGTATAGATATAGAGGGAGTTACAGAGGCCTTTATCAATCAGTGACAACATTAAGATAGCTATATCCAGACAGAATGGATTAGGTAAGAGGACCATTGTACCACAGACTGAGAGAGAGAGTTGAAGTGCAAAATCAAGATCAATATTGTAACCCAGCAGTGGTGTAGTGGTGCATGGAGAAGTGGGTATACTCTAATTTTGCCAATAAATTCTCAAAGGATCCCTGTGTGAAAAATTATATGAGAAACAGTGGCATACACTCTGAATGACCTTAAATGATAAATCCCATATTGGTCTTTCACAGTCAGGCCAACCTAAGCTGTACTGTGCAAGTAGGCTAATAGTAGCCCTACTATTGAAACAGATAAATTAGGCTGTCAACTGAGTCAGAAACTCACAGGTTTCTGATTGAAAAAAATCAGCTTTTTTGCTCTCAAAGTCACACTTTTAAAAGAGAAAAACAACAAAATTGGATGTTCTATGTCCATAACAATGATTAAAATACATCAGGAGTGTCACGCCCTGGCTCTGGGGACACGTGTATGTTGAGCCAGGGTGTGAGTTTCCTTTGGGTATTCTAGTTTTTTGTATATCTATGTTGGCCAGGGTGGCTCCCAATCAGAGACGGCTGTAGCTCGTTGTCTCTGATTGGGAGTCATACTTAGGTAGCCGTTAGGCATTCATTGGGTGTGGTTTCTTGTTCCGTGTTGGTTCGTGTATGTAACCAGGGACGTCACGTTTTCGTTTTGTTGTTTTGTTCATGTGTTCATTCAAATTAAATTAAATGTTCGCATTCAACGCTGCGCCTTGGTCCTCCTCTGTTCCCGACGAGCGTGACAAGGAGGAAAAATCTAAAAAATGTCCAAATGTTTGTGTAGTTAACCTTTAATTCAAATGCAAAGGCACAAAGCACTGCTGTTTGGTTAGCAGTGTTTCTGTAGCACATGAGATGAAGTTAGCAAAAATGGCCACTGGATTGAAGCAAATAGTCATGATATCATTCTGTCAGGTAGGCATAGGATACTTTGTAGCTACACTGAACAAAAATATAAACTCAATATGCAACAATTTCAGTTACAGTTCATATAAGGAAATCAGTCAATTGAAATGAATAAATTAGGCCCTAATCTATGGATTTCACATGACTGGGAATACAGACATGCATCTATTGGTCACAGATACCTTTAAAAAAAAGTGGGGGCGTGACCACCATTTGCCTCATGCAGCGCGACACATCTCCTTCTCATAGAGTTGATCAGGCTGTTGATTGTGGCCTGTGGAATGTTGTCCCACTCCTCTTCAATGGCTGTGCGAAGTTTCTGTATATTTGCGGGACCTGGAACATGCTGTCATACACGTCGATCCAGAGCATCTCAAACATGCTCAATGGGTGACATGTCTGGTGAGTATGCAGGCCATGAAAGAACTAGGACATTTTCAGCTTCCAGGAATTGTGTACAGATCCTTACGACATGGGGCCGTGCATTATCATGCTGAAACATGAGGCGATGGCAGCGGATGAATGGCATGACAATGGGCCTCAGGATCTCGTTACGGTATCTCTGTGTATTCAAATTGCCATCGATAAAATGCAATTGTGTTCGTTGTCCGTAACTTATCCCTGCCGATACCATAACCCCACCGCCAACATCGGGCATTCTGTTCACAACGTTGACATCAGCAAACCTTTGGCCCACATGACGCCATACACGCTGTCTGCCATCTGCCCGGTACTGTTGAAACCGGGCTTTATCCTTGAAGAGCACACTTCTCCAGGATGCCAGTGGCCATCAAAGGTAAGCATTTGCCCACTGAAGTCTGTTACAACGCAGAACTGCAGTCAGGTCAAGACCCTGGTGAGGACGACGAGCACGCAGATGAGCTTCCCTGAGACGGTTTCTGACAGTTTGTGCAGAAATTCTTCGGTTGTTGCAAACCCATAGTTTCATCAGCTGTCCGGTGGCTGGTCTCAGATGATCCCGCAGGTGAAAAAGATGGATATGGAAGTCCTGGGATTGTGTAGTTACACGTGGCCTGCGGTTGTGAGGCCAGTTGGAAGTGCTGCCAAATTCTCGAAATTGACGTTGGCAACAGCTCTGGGGGACATTCCTTCAGTTAGGATGCCAATTGCACGCTCCCTCAAAACTTGAGACATCTGTGGCATTGTGTTGTGTGACAAAACTGCACATTTTAGAGTGGCCTTTTATTGTTCCCAGTACAAAGTGCACCTGTTTAATCAGCTTCTTGATATGCCACACCTGTCAGGTAGATGGATTATCTTGGCAAGGATAAATGCTCACTAACATGGATGTAAAAAAAATGTGCACAACATTTTTGAGAAATGCGTTTTCTGTGCGTATGGAACATTTCTGGGATCTTTCTTTTCAGCTCATGAAACATTGGAGCAACACTTTACCTGTGGCGTTTTATATTTTTGTTCACTAATAGTTAACATTTTATTGAGATGGTTTTTGGGAAAGCCTTTCCATCTACCCGAAGATGGTTAGGCATCTCATTAGCATTAGCTTCTCTATATTTTTCCTGTTCCTTAATTGTTTGAAACCTGGAAGTTTTACTTCATATTATGAGGCCTATAGTCAAAATTCCCCCATAGAAATGTGGAGGCAATTATTTTATAAAGACTTCTGCATATGTGTTCTCCTGTTCTATTGGTTTCTTTCAACTTTCTTTCATTTTCTAGCAGCCAAAGGCATTAGCCTAGTCATATTAGCAACCCATGATATTTTTTGCATCTTTAGATCTCCCCTCTTTCAAAGTTTCTAATGGATATTTCCATCTCTGTCCATGAAACTGCTTGCATGTGTGGTGCACATTTTAGAACAGTGTTTTCCCCTTAAATTACATTTTGGAACATTCGCGCATAGGTCTATTGCCGTGTGCACATTGCTGCACCTAAAATGTGAAGAAATAATAGTTTATCAACATTTTAGGCTAAACATTCTGATATGTTCCATCAGCCTTATTTATTGATATGGCCTACAGTGGGGGAAAAAAGTATTTACTCAGCCACAAATTGTGCAAGTTCTCCCACTTAAAAAGATGAGAGGCCTGTAATTTTCATCATAGGTACACGTCAACTATGACAGACAAAATGAGAAAAAAAAATCAGAAAATCACATTGTAGGATTTTTAATTAATTAATTTGCAAATTATGGTGGAAAATAAGTATTTGGTCAAAACAAAAGTTTCTCAATACTTTGTTATATACCCTTTGTTGGCAATGACACAGGTCAAACGTTTTTTGTAAGTCTTCACAAGGTTTTCACACACTGTTACTGGTATTTTGGCCCATTCCTCCATGCAGATCTCCTCTAGAGCAGTGATGTTTTGGGGCTGTCGCTGGGCAACACAGACTTTCAACTCCCTCCAAAGATTTTCTATGGGGTTGAGATCTGGAGACTGGCTAGGCCACTGCAGGACCTTGAAATGCTTCTTACGAAGCCACTCCTTCGTTGCCCGGGCGGTGTGTTTGGGATCAATATCATGCTGAAAGACCCAGCCACGTTTCATCTTCAATGCCCTTGCTGATGGAAGGAGGTTTTCACTCAAAATCTCACGATACATGGCCCCATTCTTTCCTTTACACGGATCAGCCCCAAAGCATGATGTTTCCACCCCCATGCTTCACAGTAGGTATGGTGTTCTTTGGATGCAACTCAGCATTCTTTGTCCTCCAAACACGACGAGTTGAGTTTTTACCAAAAAGTTCTATTTTGGTTTCATCTGACCATATGACATTCTCCCAATCCTCTTCTGGATCATCCAAATGCACTCTAGCAAACTTCAGACGGGCCTGGACATGTACTGGCTTAAGCACGGGGACACGTCTGGCACTGCAGGATTTGAGTCCCTGGCGGCGTAGTGTGTTACTGATGGTAGGCTTTGTTACTTTGGTCCCAGCTCTCTGCAGGTCATTCACTAGGTCCCCCCGTGTGGTTCTGGGATTTTTGCTCACCGTTCTTGGGATCATTTTGACCCCACTGGGTGAGATCTTGCGTGGAGCCCCAGATCGAGGGAGATTATCAGTGGTCTTGTATGTCTTCCATTTCCTAATAATTGCTCCCACAGTTGATTTCTTCAAACCAAGCTGCTTACCTATTGCAGATTCAGTCTTCCCAGCCTGGTGCAGGTCTACAATTTTGTTTCTGGTGTCCTTTGACAGCTCTTTGGTCTTGGCCATAGTGGAGTTTGGAGTTTGACTGTTTGAGGTTGTGGACAGGTGTCTTTTATACTGATAACAAGTTCAAACAGGTGCCATTAATACAGGTAACGAGTGGAGGACAGAGGAGCCTCTTAAAGAAGAAGTTACAGGTCTGTGAGAGCCAGAAATCTTGCTTGTTTGTAGGTGACCAAATACTTATTTTCCACCATAATTTGCAAATAAATTCATTAAAAATCCTACAATGTGATCTTCTGGAGAAAAAAAATCTAAATTTGTCTGTCATAGTTGACGTGTACCTATGATGAAAATTACAGGCCTCTCTCATCTTTTTAAGTGGGAGAACTTGCACAATTGGTGGCTGACTAAATACTTTTTTCCCCCACTGTATTCCTCCACTACACTACCTTGATACGCATCATGGGGATTAAGAAGTGAGAATACACAATACCCACTGAAAAATAAATGGGTATACGGCGTATACCTGCGTATACCCTCCACTACACCACTGTAACCCAGCTCTTAAGGGTCGTTTCCACATAATTTAATATAATTATATCATCTCTATGGTGGTTACGATTGCATAAACACAATAATCTATACAAAGGGCTTTAGATTTGACTTCTTCCACCACCCCCAATCTAAAGTCTGCTATAGTTTATTAGGACCTGTCATTCTAGTTAATGATGACCGTTTTCTTAATGAATGGAGAAGAAGCTGTTCTTTTTATAACTCATTCTCAGAATGTGCTGTAGCTGAGATAACGTCTGCCAGTGTAAATAAAGGAATACTTGGGTCTGCTGTCCCAGTGTATGATTTATGGTTATATGGATCTTATATATAGATTATAGATATCAAACCAACAGTGTCAGTATCAACACTGAGCTTAGAGAGATCAACAGGGAATGGCGAAAACAAAGAATTACATATAGAACTGATTTATAGGATCTCTGTGGGTGAACAAACCCTAAAAGTCCAAACCCAGTTGGTTTGTGTGTGGAATTTTGTAGCCTCATCAAAGTCCCAATTTTTGACCACAAAGCTTAATTCTGACATGAAATAGCAGTTTGTTATTCTGATATTTAAATCTGTCAAAAAGTAAAGAAACAACCACAGATTGTATAGTTTAGGCCCTGAATGCATTTCCATTTATGAAAGACATACAAAGAAAGAGGCTGAGCGAGACATCGGCTCTGTCCCAAATGGCACCCTATTCCGTATGTAGTGCACTACTTTTGACCAAGTCAAAAGTACTACACTATATAGGGAACAGGGTGACATTTGGGACATAGCCGTTATGTCGTCAGACCACAAGTTCAACTGAGGGACAGACATAGAAAGGCGGGGCCTATCTCCACTGCCATGGTGACTGATATTTGATTGACAGAGAACATGGTGGATTTACCTAAGCTTCTGAACCCTCTTTCTTCTTCCCCTTCTCCCTACACCCCCCCACACTCTCTCTCTCGTGCTCACTCTCACTCTCACTCTCACTCTCACTCTCTCTCTGTCTCTCTGTCTCTCTGTCTCTCTCTGTCTCTCACTCTCTCTCTCTCTCTCTGTCACTCTCTCACTCTCGCTCTGTCACTCTCTCTCTGTCACTCTCTCTCTCTCTCTCTCTCTCTCTCTCTCTCTCTCTCTCTCTCTCTCTCTCTCTCTCTCTCTCTCTGTCACTCTCTCTCTCTGCCTCTCTCTCTCTCTGTCACTCTCTCTCTCTCTGCCTCTCTCTCTCTCTCTCTCTCTCTCTCTCTCTCTCTCTCTCTCTCTCTCTCTCTCTATATATATATATATCTCCTATTCTCTCTCTCGTTCTCTTTCCTCTCTTCTCCTTCTCCCTGTCTCTCTCTCATTCTCTCTCGCTTTCTTCTCTCTCTCTCTCTCTGAGAGGTTGAAACCTGATGAGTGTAAATCCGGGGTGGAATGGCTTGGGGCAGCGACCTGCTCTAGAGAGGGTCAGTGGGGAACAAAGGCCATTCAGGTGAAGGATCCCGGAGACAGCTAGGGCTCCCATGGAGATAAGAATAAGACTGAGTGGAGCGGCTAATGTACTAGCGTTTGCATAGGCAACGCTTAAGACTTAGCAGCGGAATGTGTGTTTGTGTCTCTGTGTGTCTGCGAGTGTGTCTGTGTCTCTCTATATCTGTGTGTGTGTGTGTGTGTTAGAGAAGGGAAAACAGATTGACAGGTGAGTAAACACACACTAAAGCCCAATAGACATTCCATACATTTCTACCAGGGTTGAACATATGCCATACAGGGGTGCTAATCCTTCTTATGGTAGTTTGGCTTGAGCAAATTCAGAACTTTTTCAAATGCATAATTGACAACTTGAGAAGTCAACCCATTGGCCCATTGTAGTGAAATACAGTATAAATCTGTGTAACTAGCAGTCCTCTAATGGCTAATTCTAGCCATTTCCCACTGTCATTGTGTGATGCCAAAGGGAGACTGCATAAGTGATAGGTAGTGATCGAGGGCATTTTGTATGATAATGCGAAAGTAGATTTTATTCCCTCTAACCTTTCCAAGTTACATGCCGCAAAGAAAATGAGTGAAGAAGAGAGAAATCATTACTATTTAATAGTCACTGCAGTGAGTAGACCTTGGCTATCTGTCAGGAGGAGCGGTATATAAAATGTAAGCGTGTGCTCGCTGATTATCCTTCATTTGTGCCTACAGCTCTGGTGTTTCCTCACAGTCTCCTATCTGCTCTGAGCAATAACACTCGGTTCTCATGTGGAACCATACAGGCTCCAGAAGAACTTTAAACATTACTTTCATTAGCATCAGCTGTTAGCACTGAATAACTCTAACGGACTCCCAGCACACAGAAATATCTTCCAATAACTGTATAACTCAAAATATAATTGTGCTTGTTTGAATTTGTGACAAGCACTTTTTGGGGTCTCCCTCTCTCTGTGTCTCTCTTTCTCAAATAAATACATTTTAGCTAGTTTATTGAGGAACAATGTACTTGACTATGACTGAGATATGTGGTTGTCTCTCCTAGCTATCTTAAGATGAATGCACTAACTGTAAGTCACTGTGAATACTATCTTTACTGTATGTTTACCTACATAGCCCAATTTTTGACAATGGTCAGAACTCTAAATTATATTCTCAGAGAGAGAGAGAGAGAAAGATGAAAAATATGAAAAAGAGAGAGTGAGAACAAGAACAAGACGGATATATAGAGAGAGCTCTTATTCAGTGCTTGGGGGACCACCACTTAGGGATTGGCCAGGCCGGGCTGGAGAGAGCGAGGAGAAGGAAGGAGATTTCTTGGGTGCCGCAGTAATTGTGTCTTGTTAATTCTTACAGTAATGCGGGGTAATGCAGGCTAGCTATACAGGCTATGCAATTAGCAGGCTGAGCTCTGAATAGACTGGCTAATCAGGGGACAAAGGCTGGGGCTCAGCCACCATTATAGCCAGGGGTGAAAGTAGATTTACTTTCTTCCCGGTACAGAATGTATTTTTTTTAGAGGACGAGGGGGCTAAACATAGAATAACATAGAATCCCTATTAATTTAATAGGATCTCTGTGGGCCTAGTAGTACATTTGTTGTTTATCTTTTTAAATGCATGACGTTTTAATGTGGCATTAACATAACCAGTCATGATGTTTTCAACAAATTGTCAAACAATCACTTCAAAAGGCTCCTGTAAGCCTGGCTACCTGCCCACGTTTGTCCACTCTGTCTGCGCACGTCTCGGTCTCTGCCATCTCTGCATTTTGGAGCGTATTCCACACGTTTTCAAGTTCATTCGCAAATATTTCATGCGGGTGACATGCAGTAATGATAAATAATGGTGTAATAGCCTACAGTTTTCTTGGCGTCTTTGTTTTAATTATTATGATAGGTTCATGATTTGTCGGCACAGTGTTTCCATCGTTACTAACGTAAAGCCAGTGTGTCTATGTATGCGGATGACTCAACACTATACACCTCAGCTACTACAGCGACTGAAATAACTGCAACATTTAACAAAGAGTTGCAGTTAGTTTCGGAATGGGTGGCAAGGAATAAGTTAGCCCTGAATATTTCCAAAACTAGAAACATTGTATTTGGGTCAAATCATTCACTAAACCCTAAACCTCAACTACATCTCGTAATGAATAATGTAGAAATTGAGCAAGTTGAGGTGACTAAACTGCTTGGAGTAACCCTGGATTGTAGACTGTCATGGTCAAAGCATATTGATACAACAGTAGCTAAGATGGGGAGAAGTATGTCCATAATTAAGCGCTGCTCTGCCTTCTTAACAACACTATCAACAAGGCAGGTCCTACAGGCCCTAGTTTTGTCGCACCTAGACTACTGTTCAGTAATGTGGTCAGGTGCCACAAAGAGGGACTTGGGAAAATTGCAGTTGGCTCAGAACAGGGCAGCACGGCTGGCCCTTAAAAGTACACGGAGAGCTAACATTGATGACATGCATGTCAGTCTCTCCTGGCTCAGAGTGTAAGAGAGATTGACTTCATCACTGCTTGTTTTTGTGAGAGGTGTCGACGAGCTGCATGTACCGAGCTGTCTGTTTGGAATACTGGGACACAGCTTGGACACCCATGCATACCCCACAAGACATGCCACCAGAGACCAGAGGTCTCTTCACAGTCCCCAAGTCCAGAACGGACTATGGGAGGCGCACAGTACTACATAGAGCCATGACTACATGGAACTCTATTCCACATCAGGTAACTGATGCAAGCAGTAGAATCAGATTTAAAAAACAGGTAAAAATACACCTTGTGAATTAGTAGGGACTGTGAAGAGACACACACACAGGTACATACACACATATAGACACTCACTCTACACACACATACACATGGATGTTGTATTGTAAATATGTGATAGTGGAGTAGTGGCCTGAGGGAACACACTAAATGTATTGGGTAAAGTGTTATGAAATATAATGTAATGTAATATTTTTAATTGTATATAACTGCCTTAATGTTGCAGGACCCCAGGAAGAGTAGCTGCTGCCTTGGCAGCAGCTAATGGGGATCCTTAATAAATACAAATACCCCCACTATTTAGTTTGCCGGTACTCCGTACCTGACAGTACCGGCTTACTTTCACCCCTGATTACAGCCCTAAGGAAGTTTTGTCATTGTCAGGAAAACCTATCGAGATGCCTTCATTGGTCCTTCATAGGACCAATCAGAGAGAGTAGAATCTAGGCTTTTCTTTCTTCCTCTTGCTGGTTTTCATGTGATTCAGGATAATATGGGTAATAATACCCAGATCAGGATCAGGACTGGCTTTTACCAACGGCAGAAAAATATTATATTACCAGGAAAGCATTTTGGCATTTCGAGGAACAACACAATCTTGTTCACATGCACCTTTTGAGATCTGTACATTTTTAAGCAATGGCTAAATTGAGTGAAATAAAAAAAGGGGAGAGTATGCATTATGAATGAACCTGACTGGTATAGCTCATTTAAATGTTTTCATTCTTACATTCACCTGCTCATGGAGACAAGAAGACCATGTCTCTAGCACGCCCCTCCCCCTCATCCTTCCTCCACCCTCCTACCTCCTCCCTCCCTGCTGCCTCCTCTTTCCTTCTCCCCCCTCCCCTCCCCCTCTCTGTGTGCCCCAGCCCATACTCACACACTCAAATCTGTCGACTCAGTAGTCTGGGGGACCTTTTGCCACCTCGGAAGTGTGAGGGAGGAAAAACAGAATAGCAGATCCTAACGTTATCTTCCCCTCCCTTTCTCTCCTTTTCTCTCCCTGCAGCTTTATCTTTCATCCCTTCATCCCTGCTAATCACATCGACAGCCAGGCTCCGTTCCTTCCTTCGTTCAGCAGAGAATAAAGGAACTGAACCCTCCTGCATGGTCATTAAAATTAAGCATTGAATTATTGACATGTAATTAGCCTGGTCTTTATGTGGGAGACACTGGAAACTTTCCCCCTGCGGTGTGCTGTGGAAAAGAGAGAAGAAGGCTCAGTCTCAAATGGAACCCAATACCTATTTAGTGCACTCCTTTCAACCAGGGTCTATAGGGGAATATGGTGCCATTAGGGACGTAGACATAATATGACTTACAGCTATAGTCATCAGAACTAGAAAAAAAAGAAGATGACAGAAAATCCCAACTTGGAAAATCCTATTTATCTCATCATAATAATAAGATTGAGGGACTATGCCTGGTTCCATCTCATTTAACAGAGTTTCTAGTTCCATAAGGAGTAGTGTCTTGTCTTCAGCTTGTTATCTGCTTCTTCGTTGGATTATGTTGTGGATTATGCAAATGTAGGCAAAATATATGCACATAGATAACTAACATTTAGGTACTCAATTGCCAAGCATTTATGTGTGTGGTATAATTATTTATACTAATCTTGTTTATCTGTTTATATTTAATTATATTGTTACATTCCACATTCTAATTCTGTTTATCTGTTTATCCCCTGTCACTCAGATTAAGAGTGTTTAATAGTCACGTACAGGGTTGCAGGTGTGATTGCAGGGTACAGTGAAAATCTTACATGGACTCACACACAATAAGCAAACGACAACATGTCAACAATATCCATCTGGGTATTATTATTAAGGGGAATTGTGCTAAATATACCCTTTTCACTGCAGATGGCAATTACAGTTACAAATGCCAATAGTATTTCTCAACAGTGAGAAAGAAATACTTCCTCGGCTTGTTGACCAAGTCAAATACACATTTGGAATATGTTTTAAGGAGTTTGACAAGCTGTTTATGTTAAGCCTAAGTAAATCAAATTCTGAATTTGCTGTCCTAGTAATCTCATTTTGTTTACCGCTGACGCTAAGTACATTAGCATCTTCATTGCCTTGACTTCATTTACCCCTACTGTATACAGGATTTATTACGCTTATTAGGGAGTAGCCTAATGTTGTGGAATAAGGCTAACCTAATATATTACAGTTATATTTTAGTCATTTAGCAGATGCTCTTATCCAGAGCGACTTACAGTTAGTGAGTGCATACATTTGCATATGTTTTCGTATATTTATGAAGAGTTCACTGGCATAATCTGATATTGAGACAGGATATAATTCAGTGCACGGAGAACTGGATGCCTTTTGGGTAAGAAGTGATACCCCTACAACTCATCCAGAATGCCGCAGCCCGTCTGGTGTTCAACCTTCCCAAGTTCTCTCACGTCACCCCGCTCCTCCGCACACTCCACTGGCTTCCAGTTGAAGCTCGCATCTGCTACAAGACCATGGTGCTTGCCTACGGAGCTGTGAGGGGAATGGCACCTCCGTACCTTCAGGCTCTGATCAGTCCCTACACCCAAACGAGGGCATTGCGTTCATCCACCTCTGGCCTGCTGGCTCCCCTACCTCTGCGGAAGCATAGTTCCCGCTCAGCCCAGTCAAAACTGTTCGCTGCTCTGGCACCCCAATGGTGGAACAAGCTCCCTCACGACGCCAGGACAGCGGAGTCACTCACCACCTTCCGGAGACATTTGAAACCCCACCTCTTTAAGGAATACCTGGGATAGGATAAAGTAATCATTCTATCCCCCCCTTACCCCAACCCAAACCCCAACCCCCCCCCCAAAAAAAAAAACTTTGTAAAGTGGTGATCCCACTGGCTATAAGGTGAATGCACCTATTTGTAAGTCGCTCTGGATAAGAGCGTCTGCTAAATGACGTAAATGTAAATGTAAATGTAATAGCAGAATACGTTTTCCTTAAAGGCAAATTGACATATATTTTGGAGTGGAGGACCTGGCAAATACCCTGAAACACATTGTTGAAGAAAAGTGTCAAATTAAATCACTCTGCCAGATTATAATGAGTTTTATGGTATTTCTCGCAGAGATTTAAACTATTTGCACCGTGAAGACATGGCCGTTAGTTTCTCTCCTGTCTGTCTGTTCGTGTTTATAGGAGGATGTGAGTCACCACTGAGAGGGAACCACCAAACCCCTTCTCAGGAAATAACAATGTACACAATTGGAAATCATTATTTGGTTAGCTAATTCCGGCGGAGGAGGTTTTTTTAGCGGGGGGTTTACGAAGTGAGATCAGTTGACCTTTAGGAAGGATGTAAACATTAGGTCAAAGGTCAAAGGTCAGTGTTTCCAGGTTGTTGTGGTTTACGTCCTGGCATCCATCCATTCAGAGTGAATGGGAGCAGGTTTCATGTCTCACCTAACTGTGGCTTTCCTGTTTGTCCTGTTTGTCCACAGTTCCAGTGGTTGACCACAGCCCAGGTTCCCATAATCTGGCACTAACCTGGACTCTATGGATCATTAGGCAGCCATTTCACAGCCCTATACAGCTCTGTGTCACACCCTGGATCCTAATGTCTTCCATTCTACAGGATCTAGCAGCTTCCGCAATGTAGCAGGAGGATAGATTGGTTCCATGTTAAAAACTGTGTAAAGGCCTCTAGACTATAGAGAAAGCAAGACATTTCAATGGCTCCTTTTTTTATGGTTGGTGTGTGGCGAATGAACTAAGTAGACCAGGCCCAGCTGCTATTGCATTGGTGCCTATTGGTACCTTAAGTAGACTGGAACTTTGAAAATGTTTTCAATGGTCAAAGGCCTTTTTGCGTCATCTTTATAATCCACCCTCTTTGGTGCGGCCTGGCTTTTACTGACTATGTTGTGGTTGTTTGAGAGAGCTATTTGCTAATAACCCCTGGCAAACACTAACCCCTTTTGTATGAATGAACAACGTTACAGACAGGTGTCTGATAGAATAATAGTGCCATAGGCTAAGTGGTTTGTGTTGTTTACTCAGTGGAATTAGGACATTATCTTTATAGATAGTAAATGTGTCAGGCAATCTGCTCACACTGAAGCCGCCATTAGCAAAACAATGTGAAGGGGTTCGCAGAGACAAACGAGGCAATTCGTTAACACTAATGTTAATCATTTGTTTGCACTGGTGGCTTCCAAATAATCATTAGCACCTGTGATAGGACAAGGAGGGTGGGCTGCTACTTAGAATGGCAAGAAAATGAAGAGAAGCCGCTCTACACATCCTTCATTGTATTTTGGGTTAAAGTCTCACTTCAGGAGAAACTATACCCATCTTATGCTGAACAAAATGCATTTTCATCAATAAAATAACACATTTTCACAGCTCTTCAAATTAAATATATACATTACCGTTCAAAAATTTGGGGTCACTTAGAAATGTCCTTGTTTTCAAAAGAAAAGCAATTTTTTTGTCTATTAAAATAACATCAAATTGATCAGAAATACAGTGTAGACATTGTTAATGTTTTAAATGGCTATTGTAGCTGGAAACGGTAGATTTTTTATGGAATATCTACATAGGCGTACAGAGGCCCATTATCAGCAACCATCATTCCTATGTTCCAATGGCACGTTGTGTTTGCTAATCCAAGTTTATCATTTTAAAAGGCTAATTGAGCATTAGAAAACCCTTTTGCAATTATGATAGCACAACTGAAAACTGTTGTGCTGATTAAAGAAGCAATATAACTGGCCTTCTTGAGACTAGTTGAGTATCTGGCGCATCAGCAATTGTGGGTTCGAGAACAGGTTCAAAATGGCCAGAAACAAAGAACTTTCTTCTGAAACTCGTCAGGCTATTCTTGTTCTGAGAAATGAAGGCTATTCCATGCGAGACATTGCCAAGAAACTGAAGATCTCGTACAACGCTGTGTACTACTCCCTTCACTGAAGAGTGCAAACGGGCTCTAACCAGAATAGAAAGAGGAGTGGGAGGCCCCGGTGCACAACTGAGCAAGAGAACAAATACATTAGAGTGTCTAGTTTGAGAAACAGACGCCTCACAGGTCCTCAACTGGCAGCTTCATTAAATAGTACCCGCAAAACACCAGTCTCAACGTCAACAGTGAAGAGGCGACTCCGGGATGCTGACCTTCTAGGCAGAGTTGCAAAGAAAAAGCCATATCTCAGACTGCTCAATAAAAATAAAAGATTAAGATGGGCAGTCTGAGATATGGCTTTTGCTGATGCTCCAGATACTCAACTAGTCTCAAGAAGGCCAGTTTTATTGCTTCTTTAATCAGCACAACAGTTTTCAGCTGTGCTAACATAATTGCAAAAGGGTTTTCTAATGAACAATTAGCCTTTTAAAATGATAAACTTAGATTAGCAAACACAACGTGCCACTGGAACACAGGACTGATGGTTGCTGATAATGGGCCTCTGTACGCCTATGTAGATATTCCATTTAAAATCAGCCATTTCCAGCTACAATAGCCATTTACAACATCAACAATGTCTACACTGTATTTCTGATTAATTTGATGGTATTTTAATGGACAAAAAAATTGCTTTCCTTTCGAAAACAAGGACATTTCTAAGTGACCCCAAACTTTTGAACAGTAATATATACAGTTGAAGTCGGACGTTTACATACACTTAGGATGACAATCCACAAATGTATTCTTAACAAACTATAGTTTTGGCAAGTTGGTTAGGACATCTACTTTGTGCATGACACAAGTAATTTTTCCAACAATTGTTTACAGACAGATTATTTCACTTATAATTCACTGCATCACAATTCCAGTGGGTCAGAAGTTTACATACACTAAGTTGACTGTGCCTTTAAACAGCTTGGAAAATTCCAGAAAATGATGTCATGGCTTTAGACGCTTCTGACAGGCTAATTGACATCATTTGAGTCAATTGGAGGTGTACCTGTGGATGTATTTCAAGGCCTACCTTCGAACTCGGTGCCTCATTGCTTGACATAATGTGAAAATCTAAAGAAATTAGCCAAAAAATGGTAGACCTCTACAAGTCTGGTTCATCCTTGGGAGCAATTTCCAAACACCTGAAGGTACCACGTTCATCTGTACAAACATTAGTACGCAAGTATAAACACAATGGGACCACGCAGCCATCATACCGTTCTGTCTCCTAGAGATTAACGTACTTTGGTGCGAAAAGTGCAAATCAATCCCAGAACAACAGCAAAGGACCTTGTGAAGATGCTGGAGGAAACAGGTAGAAAAGTATCTATATCCACAGTAAAACAAGTCCTATATCGACATAACCTGCAAGGCCGCTCAGCAAGGAAGAAGCCACTGCTCCAAAACCGCCATAAAAAAACAGACTACGGTTTGCAACTGCACATGGGGACAAAGATTGTACTTTTTGGAGAATTGTCCTCTGGTCTGATGAAACAGAAATAGAACTGTTTGGCCATGATGACCATCGTTATGTTTGGAGGAAAAAGGGGAAGGGTTGCAAGCCGAAGAACACCATCCCAACCGTGAACCACAGGGGTGGCAGCATCATGCTGTGGGGGTGCCTTGCTGCAGGAGGGACTGGTGAACTTCACAAAATAGATGGCATCATGAGGAAGGAAAATTATGTGGATATATTGAAGCAACATCTCAAGACATCAGTCAGGAAGTTAAAGCTTGGTCGCAAATGGGTCTTCCAAATGGACAATGACCCCAAGCATACTTCCAAAGTTGTGGCAAAATGGCTTAAGGACAACAAAGTCAAGGTATTGGAGTGGCCATCACAAAGCCCTGACCTCAATCCTATAGAACATTTGTGGGCAGAACTGAAAAAGCGTGTGCGAGCAAGGAGGCCTACAAACCTGACTCAGTTACACCAGCTCTGTCAGGAGGAATGGGCCAAAATTCACCCAACTTATTGTGGGAAGCTTGTGGAAGGCTACCCGAAAAGTTTGACCCAAGTTAAACAATTTAAAGGCAATGCTACCAAATACTAATTGAGTGTATGTAAACTTCTGACCCACTGGGAATGTGATGAAAGAAATAAAAGGTGAAATAAATATTTCTCTCTACTATTATTCTAACATTTCACATTCTTAAAATAAAGTGGTGATCCTAACTGACCTAAAACAGGGAATGTTTACTAGGATTAAATGTCAGGAATTGTGAAAAACTGAGTTTAAATGTATTTGGCTAAGGTGTATGTGAACTTCCGACTTCAACTGTACATACACTACCAATCAAAAGATTGGACACACCTACTCATTCCAGGGTTTTTCTTTATTTTAACTATTTTCTACATTGTAGAATAATAGTGAATACATCAAAACTATGAAATAACACATTTGGAATCATGAAGTAACCAAAAAAGTGTTAAAAAAATAAAGATATATTTTATATTTGAGATTCTTCAAAGTAGCCACCCTTTGCCTTGATGACAGCTTTGCACACTCTTGGCATTCTCTTAACCAGCTTCACCTGGAATGCTTTTCCAACAGTCTTGAAAGAGTTCCCACATATGCTGAGCACTTGATGGCTGATTTTCCTTCACTCTGCACTCCAACTCATCCCAAACCACCTCAATTGGGTTGAGGTCGGGGGATTGTGGAGGCCAGGTCATCTAATGCAGCACTCTATCACTCTCCTTCTTGGTAAAATAGCCCTTACACAGCCTGGAGGTTTGTTGGGTCATTGTCCTGTTGAAAAACAAATGATTGTCCCACTAAGCCCAAACCAGATGGGATGGCCTATCACTGCAGAATGCTGTGGTAGCCATGCCGGTTAAGCGTGTCTTGAATTCTAAATAAATCACAAACATTGTCACCAGCAAAGCACCCCCACACCATCACACCTCCTCCTCCTTGCTTCACGGTGGGAAATACATATGCAGAGATCATGCGTTCACCTACACTGCGTCTCACAAAGACACAGCTGTTGGAACCAAATATCTCACATTTGGACACCAGACCAAAGGACAAATTTCCACCGGTCTAATGTCAATTGCTTGTGTTTCTTGGCCCAAGCAAGTCTCTTCTTCTTATTGGTGTCCTTTAGTAGTGGATTCTTTGCAGCAATTCGACCAAGAAGGTCTGATTCACGCTGTCTCCTCTGAACAGTTGATGTTGAGATGTGCCTGTTACTTGAACTCTGTGAAGCACTTATTTGGGCTGCAATTTCTGAGGCTGGTAACTCTAATGAACATATCCTCTGCAGCAGAGGGAACTCTCGGTCTTCCTTTCCTGTGGCGGTCCTCATGAGAGCCAGTTTCATCATAGTGCTTGATGGTTTTTGCGACTGCACTTGAAGAAGTTCTTGAAATTTTCCAGATTGACTGACCTTCATGTCTTAAAGTAATGATCGACTGTCGTTTCTCTTTGCTTATTTGAGCTGTTCTTGCCATAATATGGACTTTGTCTTTTACCAAATAGGGCTATCTTCTGTATACCCCCCCCCCCCCCACCTTGTCACAACACAACTGATTGGCTGAAATGCATTAAGATGGAAAGAAATTCCACAAATTAACTTTTATCAAGGCACACCTGTTAATTGAAATGCATTCCAGGTGACTACCTCATGAATCCGGTTGAGAGAATGCCAAGAGTGTGCAAAGCTGTCATCAAGGCAAGGGTGGCTACTTTGAAGAATCTCAAATATAAAATGTATTTCGATTTGTTTAACACTTCTTTTGGTTACTACATGATTCCACATGTGTTATTTCATAGTTTTGATGTCTTCACTATTATTCTACAGTATAGAAAATAGTAAAAATAAAGAAAAACCCTGGAATGAGTAGGTGTGTTCAATCTTTTGACTGGTACTGTATATATAAGTATATATTTTTTTTTACAATTTGTTTTCCACAGCACCCCACAAACAACACAACACAAAAAGGCCACTATAAAACAGTTTGATGAATATATGGTTTCTAAATTTCATCAATCACTTCCGGTTTTGTTTAACTTCATAATATCCAAAATCCAACGGTATGTAGCTAGATAGTTCAGTCCTCCAGTTTTTTATTGAGGGTAAATATGAGGCTTTCCAATTGATTGTTATACATGTTTTGCAGCAATTAGACCTAGATTACAAAACGTTCAATTTCTTTCTTTAGATCTGTTTTCCATTTTTTCCTTATAGGTTCTGAACCATCAGGTAGAGTTTCAATCAACCCTTGATATAACTTGCAATCCATTTCTTTGGTGTAGCAGATTCTTTCAGTATTTCTTTCAATGCTAGATGCCTTAGGTTCATCCAGATTCTGTTGAAGTGATTGAATAAGATTTCTGAGTTGTAAGAACTTGGATAATCCAAATCTTTCTTGTAATTGATTAAATGACAGTAGAGATCCATCATAGTACACATGTTCAAAATTCCTGATTCCACTTTGGAACCAGGACTTAAAGGTGTTGTCATTAAACACTGGAGGTAAGGTGTGGTTTTTCCAAAAGGGGTGCCTGGCGATATTGGTTCTTTCCACCTCAGGAATTTATGTACATTTTCCCAAATACGAATGCAATTGAAAATCATTGGATTGTCCGTTTTTTTCTTCAATGCCTTGGACCCGAAGTAGTGAATATATTTTAGATCATAAGGTACTGTATTACATTTATGGCTTCAATACTCCTCCATGCACAAGGATAGTTGCTGTCCATTGTTTAAGTGAACACAGTTGTGCAGCCCAATAGTACATCTTCATATGAGGTAGTCCAAGACCTACAGTGTAAAACAGTCAATTTGACTCTTGAGGTCTTTCCATTCCAAATAAAGTTGGAGAGCAGGTCATTTATTTAATTAAAAAAGTTGGATGGAATTGAAACTGGTCAGGCCTGGAATAAATACATCAACCTTGGTAACATTAATTTGATTATGTTGACCCTACCCTACCTTTATCTCTGAACATCGGATTCAATCTTATCTATTAAAGGAAAATAATATATCTTATATGCCTCCTCCAGATTGCATGGTATCAGTACACCCAGGTATTTCATATGTGTCTTTGTCCATTTACACTTAAATTAATGTCTAAGCTTGAGAAGTCATAATTTTTTTCTTAATTCACTTTGAATCCTGATACAACACCATATATGTCCAACAGCAGTAAAATAAATGACAGAGAATGTTCTGGTTCAGATAAATAAAGTAAAATGTAATCTACATACAATGATATCACATGTTGATCTCCACCAATCTTTATGCCCCGGATTGTGCCATGAGTTATAATTATTGATGCTAGGGGTTCTGTGTCTAAAGAAAATAAATAACTAGACAAAGAGCATCCCTGTCTTGTCCCTCTTGATAACTTCAATGATTCAGCGATCTGTCCATTTCTTCGTATAGATGCTTTGGGGGATTCGTACAATAGCTCAATCCAGGAAATAAATACCGGACCAAAACCAAACTTTTTTAAGACAGCCACCAAATATGCCCATTCCACCCTATCAAATGCATTTTCAGCATCTATTGATACTGCCTATTTTTGGAGCGTTCAAGTTCTTGGTATGATGGATTATATTGAAAAAACTGCGTAAATTATCTGAAGACATCCTGTTCTGCATAAACCCTGTTTGATCTGAGTGAATCATAGTTTTATATGACTGTTTATATGCGAAAAGCCAAGACCTTAGCAATTATTTTGTAATCCATATTCAAGAACGATACTGGGCAGAAGGATCCACATGACAATGGATCCTTAAATTTCTTTTTTTAAAGTAGGGTGATTGTAGCCAAATATAGTGACTGGAGAAGTTCATTTTTCCCTAGAGCTGCTGTGAGCATAAATAACATAGGCTTTAGTAAATTGAGAAAATTTGAAAGTGTCTATAAAATTCCACTGGGAATCCATCATTACAAGGAGATTTTACATTTTGTACATTATTGATGGCCTCAAACAATTCACCTGGGGTAATGTTTGTATACATATTCATTTTCTCTGGTTCACTTATACTTGGTAAAATGGCCTTATTAAGAAAATGATCTATATCCTCCTTTGAACTTTTTCCTGATTTATACATCTTGTGATAAAATGTTTTGAAGACTAAACTGATTTCAGAAGGATCCATTGTTATGCTACCACGTGGGTTTCAATGCTATGGATGGTACATTCCTCTTCTTCTTTCTTAATTTGCCAAGCAAGCATTTTCCCTGTACTTTCACCTTGCTCAACATATTGTTGCTTGGATTTCGTGGCAGCCATCTCTGCAGAACTGGTGTTTATTGTGTAATATTAAAGCTTCAACGTGTTCAACTGTTGAAGGGTGTTAGAAAGAAAATATTGTTTAGATAGAAATGCTAAGTAGTTTATTTTCTGTTCTAGTATTTCTAATTCTTTATGGGCATTATTTTTCTTATGTGAAGAGTAAGACATGATAAAACCTCTCTATATGCTTAAAGAGCTTCTCAGACAATAGTTGGGCATACTTCATTATCTTTCTAAAAACATTTCTACCTGTGTTGAGATATGAGGTAAACTCCTTATCTCCAAGTAATATTGTGTTGAATCGCCATGTCTTTGCTATTGGCATAGGAGGGTTGAGCATTAACGTGAAGGACAATGGGCTATGGTCCGTCACTATTATAGAAAGGTATTTACATTCAGAAACACAATCAATCAAAGAAAAGTTTACAATAAAAAAAGTAATCTTGAATATGAGTTGTAGACGTGAGAGTTAAAGGAGTATTCTCTTTCAGTTGGATGTTTATATCTCCACAGTTCACATAGATCCATCTCTTTGATGTTGTGGTTTAATACCTTGGACATGTTAGGAAGAGGATACAGTTTAGTTGATGACTTGTCTAGAGTTGCATCCCGCACACAATTAAAATCATAATTAATTAACTTTGGGTCGTGTTCATTTTGGCAATAACTGTTCATTTAAGTGACTTTTTCTTGTGCCAGTTTTCTTTTAACCATTATAAAACTCCCATTTGGGTCTGTAGTAATTTCTGTAGACTTAAATGGGACTTATTTTTATCAATGAGAATTGATACTCCTCTGGATCTTGAGGAGCAGCTGGAGGAGAATACCAACCCATCTCAAGCTTGCCCAAACCTTTCACTTTCTATTGCTGATAGGTGAGTTTCTTGTAAAAAACAGATGTTGGTGTTATTCTTTTTCAAATAAGAACATACCTTCATTATTTTGGCTGGCTGCACAATTTCATTGACATTCCATGTCACACATGTTAATGTCTTCATATATCAATTATTATTCACAACACGTGATATTGAGATGGATCTTTGCATATTGTGTGTCTCCATACATTATATAAGGTGTTGGTACACTACATAAATAGCTACAATGAAAATAGTGTTGATCAAGCTTCTAAGTGGGACATAAAAAACTAAACTAAACAATAAATCCCTCATGTTCCTCGTTCCCCCCCCCCTCCCCTTTGATGCTTCCCACATGAATCTGTCCAGTACTGTTGCACGGGTAAGAGGGTGACCTTAGTGGTGCCTCCATAGTGGCCAAATGAAATATCTTAAACAGTCATCCTTTACATTTATCACTGCCTTGTATTATAGGTTGAATAATACATTTTCACAAAATAGTGTAGTATTCACAACTCAAAATGTTCTTCATCAGGCTTTCCTAAGCTGAGGGCATTGTGTAGAGATTGTTTTAACGTCTGTGGGGGCTGGTATTGTCCCTCTACAGCCTAGTCTGAGGAAAAGCATGTTTTTAGACAAATTAAAACCCAGTTAGAATTGCAATAGTGGTATAGTATTCCAGTTCAATCTTTTCCATTGCTATTTCTATACAGTTTGTTTGACTTTAGTGTACTATACATTGAAGTGGCTTCTCTGCCTGTCTGTATGCATTGGTATGCATGGCTGGCTATACCAACAGATCACATGTTCTCTCCAGTGATGAAAGAGTAGAAAAAGGATTCGTCCACTTCATGCCTCTACTTGATTCTCTTCCGTAATACGAGGATCAAACACAATCCAGACCAACTGTAGCATTACTATAGTTTCATTCAGCCACCAAGGAGTTTTGTGGTGGTGGGGTATGTTTCTGCCCTGTGGCAATGCGATCTCAATATCCCAATGCAATTATCAGGATGAGACATTTCATTTCTATGGCAAAGGGCAAAGTCTCAAGCATCAAGACTCAATTTGATTGAAGAACCATGCATGCTTATTACGTCTCCATAGGCTTCACACTAAGGCCCCTCAAACCCCATAACCCACCCTGGCACTTCTCTGTAGAATGTATTTTATTCCAATTTTTCCATTCTCTGTTGGAATGTATTTTGATAAAAAGGGACACAATCTGAATATGCTGTTTTGGAGGAAAAAAAGCCTTCTCTATTTGGCAAATTTTCATCTGAAAAACATTGTGTGTGAAAACAAAAAGGCTGTTTCCAGGGAATATAGATGTCATCAGTATATATTCTGTCTCAGTCAGTGTCCTTGTGGGTTATAGGATGTAAGAACTTAAAACAACAACAACAGCTCCAGAAAACTACAATGAACTACATCCTTCATTGAAAAAGCCTACAGATACGACACCAGCGTGTCAGTTTGGACTTTGTGGTTCATTTTTAAATTCCCTGCATACTTTCATGTTGTGTCCTAATTCTGTATGCAAAACCAGAAATGCCAGAGAACACAGCTGAATAAATTCCTGCTTGGCTAGTTAAGAATTAATGCTGCTGTCAATGTTGGAGCATTATGTTACTTTTTAACCACACACTCCGTTAAATATTCAATCTCAGGAAAGCAAACAGTGCATTCCTTTATCTTTAGCTGTGCCTTGTCACCTGGTGTGTGTGTGTGTGTGTGTGTTTGTTTTTTTGTTTGTTTGTTTGTGTATGTTTTCATCTGTTTACTCTGATGCCAGAATTTCAACTTAATTGGGATATCTGTAGAGGTTTCCGCCGAGTGCGAAACACAACAGAGCTCCAACACCTCAAATATTTATTCATTATTTGTACACACAGTTTTCTGATGGCGGGAATTCTTATTAGGCAACCTCATTTAAGGGGTGACTACCAATCCAATTAGGTGAAATTGGAGGCTGATAAAACAGTCCTCAGAGGTAACCTGAGTTGACACAGGCTACATCCTCACACCCCAACACTCCTCTCTCTCCGTCTCGCTCTGTGTGAAGGCTGTAGACCTGCAGAGAGCGAGAGACAGAGATGGAGACAGAGAGAGCGACAGAGAGAGTAAGAAAGAGAGAGTCCAGGCGATGCTGAAATCCTTAGCAATTACATAATAATGAGAATGTTATATTATGCGTGGTGACAATGCTGATCTATTCATCAGTGTTCAGCTGACCAGAGAACCAGTTGGGGTTGACAGTTTAGCTGACATCATGAGGAGAGAGGAGACAAGCGATGGCAGGGGCTAATTCAACCAGTCCTACTCCCAATCTCCCACAAAGCCCCCAGGATCCCAGCACAATGCCCCAGGACCAGTCCATTGTCTCAGGGCCTGGACCACCCTGGACCACCCTGCTCACCCCTCAGTCACACATACAATGAACCCTGGTGTGGTGGTCCTTGTGGCTCTGTCTGTCTGTGTGCCATATTCACTGACAGAGACTGATAAGAAGCCAATCAGACTTCATGTACATGTATATGGACTGGCGTGGTGATCGTATTGAGAAGATATGCTGGCCTGTCATGCCCTTGGTTTGTGTGGTTTCTCTGTAGGGGACAGGGGAATGTCAGGCTCATGTCAGTGCTACTGTGTCAACTAGGCCCATGTTAATGCTACTTCTTTGGCAGTTTAGAAAATGACAGATACACATACAGATGTACATCACACACCGACTGATGTGTTCTCTAATGAATCCTGCCAAGCTAGATCACTGCTCTACTGGAGGTCCCCATCCCAGCTCTCTGGACTATATCAACAGCCAATCAGAATATGGGAGTAAATACTTGTTAAACATTAGAAGTGGTGTGTGTAGTGTTGAGTTGGATATTTAGCGACGGAGCTCCAGACTTTGTTGAAGATGGACGAGCTGTAACTGTTGACATCTCCCCCACTTTGATGATCTAATACGGGGGTCTAATCACAAGGCTAAGGCTTGAGTCTGGAGGATCTTTGCAGGTACACCAAACCCCATCCAGCATGAAAGATAAAAGTCATCGCTAGCTTCCTATCAGCACGGAGCCAAGTACCCGGGGAAATACTATATAACGTTTCACTCCCCCTAATATTTCCTCTTTGGGATCAAGTGGGGATTTTATATCTGATTGGACGGTCTCAGGGTTTAGAACATGATATAAGGAAACAGGGAAAGCTTTTGAAATGGCTCACGCAACATTAGCTATTCTAAACATCCCAGTTTACGTTTCCCCCCTGTTGCTCCGCTCACTGCCTGCCTTGCTGTGTGGGCATGTGTCGGGTGTGTGTTTGTGGTTTTAAATGTGGTATGTTTCCAATTACAGAACCATGTGGTAAAGCTGGGGACTTGGGACTTGGAGGTTGTATTATTTGTGTGTTTGTGTGTGTGTCATTTGCATGACAAATGGGTGCATACTCTGTCGTTTCAATCTTTGTAGATCATGCCGGGGCGGCAGGTAGCTTAGTGGTTAAGAGCGTTGTGCCAGTAACCGAAAGGTCGCTGGTTCTAATCCCCGAGCTGACTAGATGAAAAATCTGTCGATGTGCCCTTGAGCAAGGCACTTAACCTTAATTGCTCCTGTAATTCGCTCTGGATAAGAGCGTCTGCTAAATGAGTAAAATGTAAAATCAAGTGTTGATGATTTGAATCAGGTGTTGTAGTGCTAATGGAAAAACTGAATATCTTCCTCCACTGTCCCTGTCCCACACTTGACTCGAACCAGTGATCCTCTGCTCGCAAACACATGTGACCGTCCTCCTTGACAACATACCAATAGTTTGAGCCACCCAAAAGGTACCAATTGGATGGCAACATTTCAAACTAGCTGTGGAGTGAGTTTACGGCACGTTCTTAACTATGTGACACGTTTGTATGTGATCGTGTATGTCTGTGATTCCTCTCGTGAACCACCACTTTTCATTCATGTTTCCTCTCTCTCTTAGACCATGGTACTGTACTTGTACTCCTCAGTCTTGCCTTCATCATTCTTCAGTGAGACAAGGTGGTGGTCTTGGGGGGTTGCCCTCGGTCTCATTCATCCGAGGCAGGCCTCTCCAGAGGAACACTGAGTGGAGTGAGAGGGATGGATGGGAAGGAGAGAACATTTACATGGTCTTATCAATAAGGTATACCAGTATAAATACAGGTACTCTGGTTGGAAATGGGGTGCTTGTCGAGGAAAATAATGCATTGCTAAACCTTCTAAAAAGACATTGAGGAGCCATTGAGGAGCTGAGGGGAGGATACTCACGTGTAGAGGAAGCCATAGGTGGAGTTGACTCCGTACCTTTCCTAGTTGAACATCTCAAAGGCATTCCAGCCATTAGACTAACACCAGCCATTTGACTAACTGAGAGATACAAGGGAATGGGGGTTAGTGTATGTTTCACAATGTGTGTCTCACTGTATATCACCAGAGTGGTATACTACTCAGGCTTTTATAAAGCTAGCCAGCTTCAGTTAGCTTCACATTCCAGGTCAGGCTTCATCCGTACTACGACGGTGGATATTGCTCGCCCGCCTGACGCTAACTCTAGCAGGCTTGTAACTGCATGTTCATGTCACACATGGCTAGTCGAATGCTGAACTCTTCATTGAGTCAATGCTGGAACATCAATCCATGGGAGAATCACTGTTACATTTTCATTTGTGACAAAATCAAAATGAAATAAAAGTTATCTTGCAAATTCAGCAGGCTATGTTGTGAAATGGGCTTTTAGAAGTGACATCTTTATCTTATTATTTATCGTAAATGGCGTCTATGGTGGGCTTATCAATGCACTAGCACCATTTTCCCACTCCTTTCGCTACTTCTATCTGTGGAATAGCTTGTTGCATTGTGGCCATAGACATATCATCCATAGAAGGGTTTTGGAACCGCTAACCCTGGCAATTTGACTGTTAAACTTATGGGTACACTAGCAATGGCTGCCAGTCTTGACTTGAATGGGAACTGCAATCTATGGATTGATTATACAGTGCATTTGGAAAGTGTTCACACCCCTTGACTTTTTCCACATTTTGTTGCGTTACAGCCTTATTCAAAAATTTATTACCAAAAAATTCGTCATCAATCTACACACAATACCCCATAATGACAAAGCAAAAACAGCTTTTTAGAAATGTTTGCAAATGTATTCAACATTTTTTTGGGACATAATTACTGAGACCATTTGCTATGAGACTCGAAATTGAGCTCAGGTGCATCCTGTTTCAATTGATCATCCTTGAGATGTTTCTACAAATTGATTGGAGTCCACCTGTGGTAAATTCAATTGATTGGACATGATCTGGAAAGGCACACACCTGTCTATATAAGGTCCCACAGTTAACAGTGCATGTCAGAAACCAAGCCATGAGGTCGAAGGTATTGTCCGTAGAGCTCCGAGAAAGGATTGTATCGAGGCACAGATCTGGGGAAGGGTACCAAACAATTTCTGCAGCATTGAAGGTCCCCAAGAACACAGTGGCCACCATCATTCTTAAATGGAAGAAGTTTGGAACCACCAAGACTCTTCCTAAAGCTGGCTGCCCGGCCAAACTGAGCAATTGTGGGAGAAGGGCCTTGGTCAGGGAGGTGACCAAGAACCCAATGGTTACTCTGACAGAGCTCCAGAGTGGAGATGGGAGAACCTTCCAGAAGGACAACCATCTCTCCAGCACTCCACCAATCAGGCCTTTATGGAAGAGTGGCCACACGGAAGCCACTCCTCAGTGAAAGGCACATGACAGCCCACTTGGAGTTTGCCAAAAGGCACCTAAAGGACTCTCAGACCATGAGAAACAATATTCTCTGATCTGAGGAAACCAAGATTGAACTCTTTCGTCTGAATGCCAAGCATCACGTCTGGAGGAAACCTGGCACCATCCCTACGGTGAAGCACGGGGGTGGCAGCATCATGCTGTGGGGATGTTTTTCAGTGGCAGGGACTGGGAAACTAGTCAGGATCGAGGGAAAGATGAACATAGCAAAGTACAGAGAGATCCTTGATGAAAACCTGCTCCAGAGTGCTCAGGACCTCAGACTGGGGCGAAGGTTCACCTTCCAACAGGACAACGACCCTAAGCACAAGGCCAAGACAATGCAGGAGTGACTTCAGGACAAGTCTCTGAATGTCCTTGAGTGGCCCAGCCAGAGCCCGTACTTGAACGCAATCGAACATCTCTGGAGAAACCTGAAAATGGCTGTGTAGCAACGCTCCCCATCCAACCTGACAGAGCTTGCGAGGATCTGCAGAGAAGAATGGGAGAACTCCCCAAATACAGGTGTGCCAAGCTTATAGCGTCATACACAAGAACATTCTAAACTGTATTCGCTGCCAAAGGTGCTTCAACAAAGTACTGAGTAAAGGGTCTGAATACTTATGTAAATTTGATATTTCCATTAAAAAAAATATATAGAAATGTGCAAAAATGTCAACCTGTTTTTGCTTTGTCATTATGGGGTATTGCGTGTACATTGATGGGGGGGAACAATTCAATCAATTTTAGAATAAGGCTGTAACGTAACAAAATGTGGAAAAAGTCAAGGGGTCTGAATACTATTCGAATGCACTGTATGTATATGGTTGGTTGCGGTTGTCGGTTTGTCTTTTGCAAATGTCAAAATACACTTGTGCAAAAAACATACAGTTCTCTCTATTCAGGCCTACTCACTGGGGGCCTCTCAGTCCACTTACTCACCCTTGGGCTATCCTCTTCTCTCTTCACTGCCTCAGCATAGGAAACTTTCTACCCAACTTTAACTCTGGCAATCTCAACCTGTGTCTTTCTCACAGGGCACTTCGGATCCACAGCTGCAAAGGCACCCCCACAGTTGACACGCAGTGCTTTCTCTATCCCAACTGAACACTCCCTCTGACTATGTCTTCCTGCACATTTCTCATATCTCCCTTCTACACACTGCTGCAACGTGTCCGAATCCTTGGCACCCAAAGCACCGAAGCGGGTTCGGAACATAGGCCCTCACAGAACAGCAAATATAATCTAACCTGACCTTATCAGGTAGAAATTCGGTGTCAAATCTAAACAAGACAGACAGTCTCCTCATTGCCACTGGGTCTACGTCTCACCAAATGGAGGGCGTCACAAACACTAGGAATATTTACTTTCATTTGATCCACCTCTACACTCAACGCTGCCCCACTGATCACCCCTTTTAGCGGCACACTGCCGCGGAGAGCAAAACACACCACAGGTTGAGCCCCGAGCTGCGTGACTCGAAGCGCCTGCTTCCTCTGGGAGGCGGATACACAAAAAATCTAAACAATTCCACTTCTCGAAATGCCGCCACCTACTGTACTGGAGTGTGTAGTCAATCACAGCTTACAGACTAAATGAATAAACAAACAAACATTAAGAAAAACAAAACCCTCCCAGCTAATCATGTACTAAGAAAATGAATAAAGAGCCCTACTAACTTCTAACAAACCCTCATCCATCCCCAAAATCTCTTCCAACCCCCCCCATCCCATTTCAACCTCAATAACCCTTCACATCAATCTTTCCCTCTCTTCCACATACCGGTACTTACAACAATACAGTGGCTTGCGAAAGTATTCACCCCCCTTGGCATTTTTCCTATTTTGTTGCCTTACAACCTGGAATTAAAATGGATTTTTGTGGGATTTGTATCATTTGATTTACACAACATGCATTGAAGATGCAAAATATGTATTATTGTGAAACAAACAAGAAATAAGACAAAAAAACTAAACTATTCACCCCACCCCCACCAATGTCAATACTTTGTAGAGCCACCTTTTGCAGCAATTACAGCTGCAAGTCTCTTGGGGTATGTCTCTATAAGCTTGGCACATCTAGCCACCGTGATATCTGCCCATTCTTCAAGCAAAACTGCTCCAGCTCCTTCAAGTTGGATGGGTTCTGCTGGTGTACAGCAATCTTTAAGTCATACCACAGATTCTCAATTGGATTGAGGTCTGGGCTTTGACTAGGCCATTCCAAGACATTTAAATGTTTACCCTTAAACCACTTGAGTGTTGCTTTAGCAGTATGCTTAGGGTCATTGTCCTGCTGGAAGGTGAACCTCTATCCCAGTCTCAAATCTCTGGAAGACTGAAACCGGTTTCCCTCAAGAATTTCCCTGTATTTAGCGCCATCCATAATTCCTTCAATTCTGACCAGTTTCCCAGTCCCTGTCGATGAAAAACATCCCCACAACATGATGCTGCCACCACCATGCTTCACTGTGGGGATGGTGTTCTTGGGGTGATGAGAGGTGTTGGGTTTGCGCCAGACATAGCGTTTTCCTTGATGGCCAAAAAGCTAAATTGTAGTCTCATCTGACCAGAGTACCTTCTTCCATATGTTTGGGGAGTCTCCCACATGGCTTTTGGCGAACACCAAACATGTTTGCTTATTTTTTTATTCAAGCAATGGCTCTGTGGAGTGTATGGCTTAAAGTGGTCCTATGGACAGATACTCCAATCTCCGCTGTGGAGCTTTGCAGCTCCTTCAGTGTTATCTTTGGTCTTTTTGTTGCCTCTCTGATGAATGCCCTCCTTCCCTGGTCCGTGAGTTTTGGTGGGCGGCCCTCTCTTGGCAGGTTTGTTGTGGTGCCATATTCTTTCCATTTTTTAATAATGGATTTAATGTTGCTCCGTGGGATGTTCAAAGTTTCAAATATTTTTTTATAACCCAACCCTGATCTGTACTTCTCCACAACTTTGTCCCTGACCTGTTTGGAGAGCTCCTTGGTCTTCATGGTGTCGCTTGCTTGGTGGTGCCCCTTGCTTAGTGGTGTTGCAGACTCTGGGGCCTTTCAGAACATGTGTATATATACTGAGATCATCTGACAGATCATGTGACACTTAGATTGCACACAGGCAGACTTTATTTAACTAATTATGTTACTTCTTAAGGCATTTGGTTGCACCAGATCTTATTTAGGGGCTTCATAGCAAAGGGGGTGAATACATATGCACGCACTACTTTTCCGTTATTTATTTTTTAGAATTTTTAGAATTTTTTTCCATTTCACTTCACTAATTTGGACTATTTTGTGTATGTCCATTACAGGCCGAGTGGCGCAGCGGTCTAAGGCACTGCATCTCAGTGCTTGAGGCGTCACTACAGACCCCCTGGTTCGCTTCCAGGCTGTATCACAACCGGCCGTGATTGGTCCCATAGGCGGTGCACAATTGGCCCAGCGTCTTCCGGGTTTGGCCGGTGTAGGCCGTCATTGTAAATAAGAATTTGTTCTTAACTGACTTGCCTAGTTAAATAAAGGTAAAATAAAAAATACATGAAATCCAAATAAAAATCAATTTAAATTACAGGTTGTAATGCAACAAAATAGGAAAAACGCCAAGGGGGATGAATACTTTTGCAAGGCACTGTACATCAATACATGCTTCACTGTTTCATCAACCATACACTCCAGGCGTACACACACCATTCATATGCTTGCCAACCAGATGTAATGATGAGTTCAATATACAATGTCCTAGGCGCAAGCTAGCAAACACCACCTTTTCCTTCCCAATCTGGCCTTTGAATCTTGGTCCACCAACCTTTCTTTGGAGGGCATATAAAATTCAAAAGCTAATTTGACCTATGCACTAATAAAGCTTTTCAGCATAAGCAGCTTGACTACTGCTAGAGTACTGTAGCTTTATTGATCTACTGTACTTCAACAACAGATGTACTCCCATTGGATGGGTTGATTAGGATTCAAACCTTCTCTCAAACAGCCTAATACTCTTAAAGTAGGTTTACCCCATTAATGTACTTGATAATGTTAACGTGTTTTTTCATGTAAGACATGCATGCAATCTGCCAATTCAATGTTCCTAATCTTGATATATACCCATTGGTTCTTAAAGGAGCAGTCTGCAGTTCAAACAACAACAGAGCGACTGTTTTGTTAAAAAGATGAAGAATTGGGGGTAGAGAAATTTAACCATTCTCAAATTCATCGATAAAGGTATGGATACTCAATTTAAATTTGAACCATATTCAGAGGCTAAACAGTGTTGGTTTAAAATTACATTGTTTACAAACAATTGAGTTGAACAAGTAAATATTTGGGGTTCTGATGGGGTATGACAATTGGACTAAGCTCATGAGGCATTTATTATAGAAGTTCTATTCTTCAAGAATCAATGGGTGTGTGTAAATCATTTAAGAGTAAACCTTTTTATGAAGCAGTCACAGATTGATCCTTTAAATCAGAGCTGCCTGAAAATGTGTGGAGAGACCGCATTTGCTCAGTAGTGGATGGAAATGTTTTTCTTCGGGGGGGGGGGGGGGGGCGGTCTCGGATGGTTGAGGGGCAGCTCTCGGGGAACTGTGCGGGGATCTTGGATGGTTGGTTGCCTGGTGGTTGGGAGCTTGGGCCGATGGCCGATAGGTCGCTTGTTCGGGTCCCCGATTTGACTTGGTGGGCGATCTGTCGACGTGCCCTTGCGCAGGGCACTTGACCCTGGTTGCTCCTGTGGGTCGCTCTGCATTGGAGTCTGCTAGATGACTGAATGTAATGTAAATGTTGCGCGGCTTCCTGCAGGTAGATTGTCTGTTTTAATTAAAAAAATAAAAATAAAGCAGCAGCACCGACCGGGCCAGTTCTCAGCGCATTTTTGCGTTCCAGTTCAACATTTACCTGCTCTGTCGCAGTCTACCATTGAAACCATTGAAGACTACATGCAGAAAAGTTGTGCTATTTGTATTGAGCAATATGATTGGCCGTTCATTCAAGCACCACTACACTCCTGCGAGTGACAACTTCTCGAGCACTCGAGCAGTAAAGAAGTTGATACTTTCACACAGCACACGCAAACTGTCCTGAGCAAAAAGAAGCGCCCATCAATCTACTCGCTGAGCTTATTTTTTTAGGGAAAGTGATTTACAAAATTAAACCTTAAATAGTGAGCAATATGCTTGCTACTGTTGATAGTATACAAAAATGAAGCGAAAAAATATACTTTAGTATTAATCTTGTCTAGCGTACTGTAGCCAGGTTGATATCTCTTTTGAACACAGTTCTCTTTAAGGGGCAGCATCCTATTTTGAGATGTAAATAAAATCTCTAAATTAATGCAATTAATACAATGCAATTCTTAAGAATAGAGTAATGATTTACATTGCTAAATTCTATTAAACAGCTTCATAATAACCAAAGGTGGCAGCATGTAACCCTGTCATAGCCTACGAATAGGACCCAGAGTTTTACCCGACCAGGTCATGAGATTAGGAAAAACTCCAGGCCCCAGAAATGACACGTACACATTTTTCCACACAACTTTTGAACCAGTGGTGCCGCCTCTGCTTTAAATACTATAACTTATAAATGTCTCAAGACCATAGCGTAACTATCATAACCCAAAACATAAGATTGCATTACTCTATTGTTTATAACAGGAACATAAACCATGTATAGCTTCAAAATAGCTTAAAAAGCTGTCAACTACCTTGTCCATTTCACAGCTGAGTGGGCTTATGTATTAGGCTAGGTCAAATGTAGGGTTAAGGAGCAGTTTCACAGACACGGATTACACCTAGTCCTGGACTAGAAAAAATGTAGGATGGAGATTTTCCATTCATCTTGCTTTTTAGTCCAAGACTAGGCTTAATCTGTGTCCGGGAAAACCTCCCCATAATGTTTAAATGAGTGAAATGAGAAGATGTCTTACATGAAAAAACATGTTTACATTACCAAATACATTAACGGGGTAAACCTACTCTTAGAGTATGTATTAGGCTGTTTGAGAGAAAGTTTGAATCCTAATCAATGTGAGTACGCCTTTTGTTGAAGTACTTTTGAATTGAATTTGTTGTCTTTTTCGGCTTCAGACAAAAGCTAATATTTCACTTACAACATCGTTTTTTGTATTAATAACATATATAGAGGTAACAGTCAAGAACATCTTGTCAAGCAGATACTCCGCCCAATAAATTACATTCACTTCCTGTACAGTAATAGACCAAGCTTACAGTAAGTTACCATTGACTTGTGACTTTCAGCATGAAATGTACTGTCATTGCAGGTTATTGGAGCCGATGATGAACAGATTACTGCCAGAAAAAAATGCTTGTCTAGTTTTATGACAGAGAGGGACGGACCATGTCAGTCTAAAGTATAGGTCTGGGCAGATGTATTTCACTCATGACAAGCACCCTCAGTGTAATACACATGAGGGAGGGTAAGAATGTAAGAAAGGAGACAGTTTGGAGGATGTACTGTAGCAGTGAACTATGTTGCACAGCGTGACTCCGCAGACCATTTTCTTCTGCTTTCACAACAAAAAAGCAATGCATGTTAAAGCATTTTTTAAAAGTTAAATTCCTTATTTTTGCATTGGAATTCATTGTATTGTTCTGAGTGAGTTCTGAACACTGGAACTCCTTTGAAATACTATTAAGGTTTTCTAATTTAGATGTATTTACCTTCTCAGTGTTTTGGAATGTAAATAGTGACAAACACCATTAAAAAAAATAATTTGCATTCATACAGTCTGATACATACGGTGCATTTTACCAGCTTGTAGAGGTGTGGACAGATAGACAAGGTGTCGGAACGAGTATCTACTGGAACTCATCTCGTTAATTCGGTAGATGGGAGACCGGGTATTTGCCCTGTGGAAAAACTAAACACATTCACAGGGGTTTCTCCTAACTCTCCATAGCGCAGGCAGACAGAAAGACAGACAGGTAAGCAGGGCGGGAGGGAGGCAGACAGACAGACAGGCAAGCAGGGTGGCAGGCAGACAGACAGACTGGCACTAGCCTAGATGGATACTAGCCTAGACGGCAGCAAACAGTCAGGCAGGCAGGCAGAAGGCAGCCCACACATAGCCTGCAGTAATTTCAGCCCTGGCCCGGCAGCCTGCAGTCATTTCAGCCCTGGCCCCGGCAGCCTAGCCTGGCTGGAGTCAATATGACTGGAGGCTATATGGTGGAACTGGTCCCCCTCAATCAGTGGCCTCGCTCTGCAGAAACACTCATTCACCACTCCTGTCTCTCTCTCTCTCTCTCTCTCTCTCTCTCTCTCTCTCTCTCTCTCTCTCTCTCTCTCTCTCTCTCTCTCTCTCACTCCATCCTTTCCCACTCCATGATTAACTCTTTCCCTCTCTCCCACTCCACAATTCTCTCTCTTGCGCTCTCTCCTTTCCCCTCTGTGTCTCTCACTCCCCCTCTTTTTTTCTTTCAGCTGAGCTGAATATTTTGGCCTGCATCCTGACTTCCCTGATCAGATATGCAGGGAGACCTGCTGAGCATTATGTCAAATCATTTGGAACAAGAGGAGGGAGGAGGGGGGTGAAAGTGGGAGGGAGGCCACTGGGAAATCAAGCACATCACTGCTTTTCTTTGCACTGTTCTGCTCTGCTCTCCCCCACCAAAAAAAAGTTACTTGTGGAGCAGCATTTCACTTGGAGAAGGAAAACTCAGAGAAGTTCAATCACAGCAATTTGGGCGGAATAATAATTAGAAGTAAATGGCACTGGCAGCCTTTGAGCTCTCTCTTTCTCCCTCTCCCTCTCTCCTCTCTCTCTCTCTCTCTCTCTCTCCCTCTCCTCCTCTCTCTCTCTCTCTCTCTTTCTCCCTCTCCCTCTCCTCTTCTCTCCCCCCCCCCCCCTCTCTCTCTCTCTCTCTCTCTCTCTCTCTCTCTCTCTCTCTCTCTCTCACAGACAGACAGACAGAGTACTGAACTCCTCTCCTGAGTGATCAGTATTTTCCTTTGCCAAACAGGAAAAACAAAAATCTAATTTCTCTCACACGCTAATTTGACTGTGCAGCCAGGTACCTCCCACGTGACACAACCAAAAGTTAAATAAAAGGAAACATCAGTAGTGATAGAGAACCTAATAGATTCACTGCTTATAAAGCCTATTGCTAGGCAGACTAAGTATTACATAGACTACTTTATAAGTTAGATTTACTTTTAAAGTTTGTTAATTAATTAATCATATCAGTATTTTGTAACTTCTTGTATTTAAAGTGAAATAAGACTCTTGAAATATGCCATACTGAATGAAACCAGGTAACTTGGCAAAAGTGAATTCACATAATGGTTACTATGTTAAAACAAAAGCAGAAAAGTGATGATGGTTTTAAAACAGAAGTAAGGATTACTCTAAGTCATTATTATGATACTCATTAGGGACAACTTTCAACGGCAGTCCAGAACATTCCAGTTGCTCTGGCAGTTGAAGAACAGCTAGACAAACCACTAGTGAAATATGCTTTTGTTTATGTCTGCTTGGTTTGCCTCGAGTAGAGGTAGTTTGGACAGCTCTTTCAGTGAGAGAAGACAATAATAGTGAAATCCCCACAAGCCTTGAGTCTATCAGTATGTATGACTAAATGTGTGAGGAGAAGACAACAGGTTCATTTTTTTTTTTTTTTTTTTTACATTTTAGTCATTTTAGCAGGCGCTCTTATCCAGAGCGACTTACAGTAGTGAGTGCATTCATTTTCATACTTTTCATACTGGTCCCCTGTGGGAATCGAACCCACAACCCTGGCACTGTAAGCCACTAGTCTAGAAGACAGATACAGTACAGTGCATTATGATCATTGTTTCACAACACACACAATAAGAGCCCACAAATATAGATTTAATTGTCACTTTTAAGTATGCAAACGATCTCCCTTTGTTGCCATTACATGGATGGCAACACGGCTGCCTTCCAGGCCCACTCACTTCAATACCCTAATCTACCGCACAGCTCCTTTGTTAACGCAACGCATTGACTCGCAATAACAGAAGTCAATAATTTCACCGGGACAGCAATAGATGTGAGGGGCATGGCAGCCCGGGCATTTGATTTAGCAATTTCTATGGCAACAATCCAGCGGTAACGTTTTTTTATTTTCAGCATCAAATGCAGAAAGTTAGCAGTGATAAATAGTTGTGTGGTGCAGAACCTGTTTAAAGAGACTTCAAGAAGCCCCCAGAAAAATAACAAAAAAGTGACGGCATCTTTCACAAGTACCCCTCCACTCCTCCACTGTCAGTCAGCATTAAGTCTGTTTTGCCAGTCGTATTTTCCTTTGTAATCTAAAGCACTGTTCCTTTTAAATCAGAGTTCGCTAATTACTTTATTTAATCACAGAATAGCCAAGGAATTATTTTTGTAGCCGGAGGTGATTTTGAACCTGTAATAATAGCACTAGGAATATACTTTTTTTAAAAGCTTCTCGGCTGATCTGTAGGCATATTAAATCAACAAAGTTATAGATCTATTTCATGTGTTTTTCAAGTTCCTGGGACTTAGATACTCCTGTACTCCTAGTTCACCCATGACTGTGTGGACATGCACGTCTCCAACTCAATCATCAAGTTTGTTGATGGCACAACAGTGGTATGCCTGATTACCAACAATAATGAGACTGCCTATGGGTAGGAGGTGAGAGCCCTGGTGGAGTGGTGCAGGAAAATAACCTCTCCCTCAACGTCAACAAAATGAAAGAGCTGATCGTGGACTACAGAAGACAGCAGCGAGAGAATGTCCCCATCCACATCGACAGGGAGGGTCAAAAGCTTCAAGCTCCTGGGCGTGCACATCACTGATGACCTGAAATGGTCCCTTTACACAGACAGTGTGGTGAAGAAGGCACAACAGCGCCTCCTCAACCTCAGGAGGCTAAAGAAATTAGTATTGGCCCCTAGGACCCTCACAAACTTGAGAGCATCCTGTTGGGCTGTATCACTGCCTGGTACGGCAATTGCATCATCCGCAACCGCAGAGCTCTCCAGAGGGTGGTGCGGTCTGCCCAACGCATCACCGGGGGCAAACTGCCTGCCCTCCAGGACACCTATAGCACCCAATGTCACAGGAAGGCCAAAAACCAAAAAGATCATCAAGGACATCAACCAACCGAGCCACGGCCTGTTCACCCCGCTACCATCCAGAAGGCGAGATCAGTACAGGTGCGTCAAAACTGGGACTGAGAGACTGAAAAACAGCTTCTATCTCAAGGTCATCAGACCGTTAAATAGCCATCACTAGCCGGCTACCACTACGGTTACTCAATCATGCACCTTAGAGGCTGCTGCCCAATACACATAGACATGGAATCACTGGCCACTTTAATAATGGAACACTAGTCACTTTAATAATGTTTACATACTGCTTTACTCATTTCATATGTATATACTGTTTTCTATTCTACTGTATTTTAGTCAATGCCACTCCGACATTGCTTGTCCAAATATTTATATATTTCCTAATATTTATGTAGCAAGCGGTTTGCTGATGTCAACGTTGTGAACAGAGTGCCCCATTGTGGCGGTGGGGTTATGGTATAAGCAGGCATTAGCTATGGACAATGAACAAAATTGCATTTTATCGATGGCAATTGGAATGCACAGAGACACTGTGACAAGATCCTGAGGCCCATTGTCGTGCCATTCATCCGCCACCATTACATTTACATTTAAGTCATTTAGCAGACGCTCTTATCCAGAGCGACTTACAAATTGGTGCATTCAACTTAGGATAGCCAGTGGGACAACCACTCCTTTTTTTTATGGGGGGGTGTGGGAGGGCGTGGGGGGTAGAAGGATTACTGTTATACTATTCCAGGTATTCCTTAAAGAGGTAGGGTTTCAAGTGTCTCCGGAAGGTGGTCAGTGACTCTGCTGTCCTGGCGTCGTGGGAGAGCTTGTTCCACCATTGGGGTGCCAGAGCAGCGAATAGCTTTGACTGGGCTGAGCAGGAACTCTGCTTCCGTAGAGGTAGGGGGGCTAGCAGGCCAGAGGTGGATGAACGTAGTGCTCTCGTTTGGGTGTAGGGTCTGATCAGAGCCTGAAGGTAAGGAGGTGCCGTTCACCTCATGTTTCAGCATGAAAATGCACAGCCCCATGTATCAAGGATCTGTACACAATTCCTGGAAGGTGAAAATGTCCCAGTTCTTCCATGGCCTGCATACTCACCAGGCATGTCACCCATTGAGCATGTTTGGGATGCTCTGGATCGACGTGTACGACAGCGTGTTCCAGTTCCCGCCAATATCCAGCAACTTTGTATAGCAATTGAAGAGGAGTGGGACAACATTCCAAAGGCCACAATCAACAGCCTGATCAACTCTATGTAATATAAAAAAAAGATTAAAAAAAGAAATACCGAATTATCTAATTTACATTTCACCTTTATTTAACCAGGTAAACCAGTTGAGAACAAGTTCTCATTTACAACTGCGACCTGGCTAAGATAAGGCAAAGCAGTGCGAAAAAACAACAACAACACAGAGTTACATATGGGATAAACAAAACGTACAGTCAATAACACAATAGAAAATCTATATACAGTGTGTGCAAATGTAGTAAGTTATGGAGGTAAGGCAATAAATAGGCCAAAGTGCAAAATAATTACAATTTAGTATTAACACTGGAATGATAGACATGCAGAAGATGATGTGCAAATAGAGATACTGGGGTGCAAATTAGAAAAATAAATAACAATGTAAATAACAATATGGGGATGAGGTAGTTGGGTGGGTTAATTACAGATGGGCTGTGTACAGATGCAGTGATCGGTAAGCTGCTCTGACAACAGATGCTTAAAGTTAGTGAGGGAGATAAGAGTCTCCAGCTTCAGAGATTTTTGCAATTCGTTCCAGTCATTGGCAGCAGAGAACTGGATTGAATGGCGGCCAAAGGAGGTGTTGGCTTTGGGGATGACCAGTGAGATATACAGTGAGGGAAAAAGTATTTGATCCCCTGCTGATTTTGTACGTTTGCCCACTGACAAAGAAATGATCAGTCTATAATTTTAATGGTAGGTTTATTTGAACAGTGAGAGACAGAATAACAACAAAAAAATCCAGAAAAACGCATGTCAAAAATGTTATAAATTAATTTGCATTTTAATTAGGGAAATAAGTATTTGACCCCTCTGCAAAACATTACTTAGTACTTGGTGGCAAAACCCAGACTGCCAGAGGTCCAGACAACAGGCCCTCCGATTTGTAGTTGGTGAACCAGGCGAGGCAGTCATTTGAGAAACCAAGGCTATTTAGTCTGCCTATAAGAATGTGGTGATTGACAGAGTCGAAAGCCTTGGCCAGGTCGATGAAGATGGCTGCACAGTACTGTCTTTTATCGATCACGGTTATAATATAATTTAGGACCTTGAGCGTGGCTGAGGTGCACCCATGACCAGCTCGGAAACCAGATTGCATAGCGGAGAAGGTACGGTGGGATTCGAAATGGTCGGTGATCTGTTTGTTAACTTGGCTTTCAAATACTTTAGAAAGGCAGGACAGGATGGATATAGGTCTGTAACAGTTTGGATCTAGAGCGTCACCCCCTTTGAAGAGGGGGGTAACCGCGGCAGCTTTCCAATCTCTGGGGATCTCAGACGATATGAAAGAGTGTCACGATTTAAACTGAATATGAACCCAAATGCAGACAACTACACCGAGCCAGAGAAGGTTTAACAGGTTTATTTCAAAGTTAAATTGTCCAGGTTTCCAAAAATAGGGGAAGAGCAAGTCCAGGTCTACAGGGAGGGTAACAGATCCAGGGTTCTGAGCAGGAGTGGTACCGTAACGTCCTAGTGTCCGTGGTGAGTCCAAATGTGAGGTCCAGTAGTGGAATGCAGGATGGTGGTGGCAGGAGTGAAGCGGAGGCAGGAGTCAGGTTCCAATAATCTGTGGCACAGGAGAAATATAAATAGAACCGGCCAAAAACACAAAGAGCGAAAACAAGCAGGTTGAGTCAGCAGCGAGACTAACATGGTCGTCTTGACTATGATCTGACGATGAGTGGCAAGTTTGACCGGGTCTTTAAGGCTGAGGTGATTATGGTGAATGAGCTGCAGCTGGAACCCTGACTCCCGCACACCAGACTTCACTCCTGCAATTAAGAACAGACAGAGGGGAGGGGGAGAGCAGAGAGAGAGAGCTACCTAGCAGCAGTAGGCCTAACAGTACCCCCCCCTCTACGGACGCCACCCGGCGGCCGACAGGGTTTATCAGGATGTAACCGATGAAAATCACGGATCAGAGCAGGATCCACAATGAAGCTCATGGGAACCCAGGAACGTTCCTCAGGACCATAACCCTCCCAATCCACCAGGTACTGGAAACCACGACCCCGGCGGCGAACATCCAGAAGTCGCCGGACAGTGTAGACAGGACCCCCACCCACGACCCTGAGCGGAGGAGGGGGACGAGAGGGCGGGCACAGAGGGCTAACAGACACAGGCTTAATCTGGGACACATGAAAAGTGGAATGAACCCGTAGGGAGGCAGGAAGCTGTAGTTTAACCGCGCAGGGGTTAACAATAGACAGTATTTTAAACGGTCCTATAAAACGCGGCGCCATCTTCTTAGATTCCACTTTTAATGGAAGATCACGTGACTTAAGCCATACCTCTTGACCAGGAGAGTAACCGGGAGCCTGGGACCGGTGACGGTTGGCTTGCCTCTGCATGTACGACGAAGCTCGGGACAGAGCTACCCTGGCCTTCCTCCAGACCTTGAAGCAGCGGCGCATGTGGGACTGCACCGAGGGTACCGCCAGTTCCCTCTCTTGAGAAGGGAACAGGGGAGGTTGATAACCAAGAGCACACAGAAAGGGAGACAAACCAGAGGAAGCGTTAGTCAAGGTGTTATGAGCATATTCCACCCAGGGGAGCATGGAGCTCCATGACCCAGGGTTAGACCCTGTGACACAGCGGAGAGCGGTCTCCATCTCCTGGTTCGCTCTCTCGGCTTGCCCGTTGGTCTGGGGGTGATATCCAGAGGACAGGCTGGATGTGATGCCCAAAGCTTTACAGAAAGCTTTCCATACCTGGGAGACAAACTGGGGACCCCTGTCAGAGACAATATCAGTGGGTAGACCATGAGAGCGGAACACATATTCAACCAAAATATCAGCAGTTTCTCTGGCAGTGGGCAGTTTAGGTAGGGCCAAAAAATGAGCAAACTTAGAAAAACGATCAATTACAGTAAGAATGACAGTCTTTCCAGACGAGGGGGGAAGTCCAGTGACAAAATCCAATGCAATGTGGGACCAGGGACGGCTGGGTATTGGCAGAGGTCGTAGATGACCAGCGCTGGCCTGGGTGGAGTTCTTACTTCGTGCACATACCGTACAAGCAGCAATGAAGGCTCGAGTGTCCGCCTCCATCCTGGGCCACCAGAACTTCCGTCGCAAAAAGTCAAGGGTCCGAGTAACTCCAGGGTGACAGGTAAGGGGAGACGAGTGAGCCCACTGAAGTACCTGGGAGCGAACAGACTCAGGGACAAACAACCGGTTAGGAGGACCGCTCCCTGGGTCAGCTTGTAGATGTTGAGCCTGTCTAACAATCCCTTCGATGTCACATGTAATGGCAGCAATACTGCAGGTAGGAGGCAAGATGGTTTCAGGGTTACTACCAGTATCAACAGCAGAATGAACACGAGACAGGGCGTCAGGCTTGACGTTGCGTGACCCAGGACGGTAAGACAGGGAAAAATAGAATCTACCAAAAAATAGTGCCCACCTGGCTTGACGGGGATTGAGCTGCTTCGCTGACTGGATGTATGCAAGATTTTTATGATCCGTCCAAACGATGAAGGGTTGTTCCGCCCCCTCCAACCAATGCCGCCACTCCTCGAGAGCCAGCTTAACGGCGAGCAGTTCACGATTGCCAACATCATAATTCCTCTCTGCCTGAGAAAGTTTTCGTGAAAGAAAAGCACAGGGATGCAGTTTGTTATCTTCAGGTGAACGTTGTGACAACACCGCACCTACCCCAGTGTCGGATGCGTCCACCTCCACGACAAACTGGTGGTCGGGGTCAGGCTGCATCAGAATGGGAGCCGAGGCAAAGCGATGTTTCAGCTCTTTGAACGCTGATTCGGCCCCTTCATTCGAAGCGAACGGTAGTGAGATGGAGGTCAGAGCGGTGAGTGGCGCAGCAATGCGGCTGTAGTCTTTGATGAACCTCCTGTAGAAGTTCGCAAACCCCAGGAATCATTGAAGTTGTTTGCGGGTGGAGGGGGCTGGCCAGTCCGTGACAGCAGAGATTTTAGCTGGGTCCATCCGCAACTCCCCCTGAGCTATTATGTAACCCAAAAAAGAGGTTTCAGACACATGAAATTCACATTTCTCCATCTTCACAAATAGTTTGTTTTCCAACAACCTTTGCAACACCTGGCGCACATGCAGTTCATGTTCCTGGGAGGACTTTGAGTAAATCAGGATATCATCCAGATAGACAAAAACAAAACGATTCAACATGTCCCGAAGGACATCATTCACTAGTGCCTGAAAAACAGCAGGGGCATTAGACAAACCAAAAGGCATAACCAGATACTCAAAATGTCCCAAGGGTGTGTTGAAGGCAGTCTTCCATTCATCGCCTTTACGAATGCGCACCAGGTGATACGCATTTCGTAGATCCAGTTTCGTAAAGATAGTTGCACCATGAAGGAGGGGAAAAGCAGAATTAATTAAAGGCAGAGAATATTTGTTCTTAATGGTGATGTTGTTAAGTCCACGGAAATCAATACAGGGTCTGAGGGTCTTATCCTTTTTCCCAACAAAAAAGAATCCCGCTCCTACAGGTGACGAGGAAGGACGAATAATACCTGCCGCCAAGGAGTCCCGAATGTAGTTCTCCATAGCCTCTGTCTCCGGGCGGGAGAGATTGTACAGGCGACTGTTAGGGAGAGGGGCTCCTGGCTGGAGGTCAATGGCGCAGTCGTATGGCCGGTGAGGAGGAAGAGAAGTAGCTCTGTGTTTGCAGAAAACGGATGCCAGGTCATGATACACGTCAGGGACAGCAGAGAGATCCATGGACTCCAGTGGAGGTTGAGGAACAGTGCTGGCAGGGGTCTGAGCAGAACACAAACAGTTAACATGACAAAATGTGCTCCATGAAACAATTCTACCTGTCACCCAATCAATGTGTGGATTGTGTCTTATGAGCCAGGGTATACCAAGGACCAGGGGGGTCTGTGGGCAGTCAATTATGTGAAATTGAATGTTCTCCTGATGATTACCCGACACTCTGAGACAAACAGGGACAGTCTGATGAGTAATACGGGTCAACAGTTGTCCATTTAGACCCTTAGCCTGCAGCGGACGGTCCATAGGAACAGTCTCTAAATCCATTTGTTGAGCCAACTCTCGATCTAAAAAGCTTTCATCGGCACCAGAGTCAACCAGCGCACTAACAGGGAAATTCTGGGACTGCCACTGGAGGGATGCCTGGAGCAGAATGCGGGGAGAAGAGGAAGAATCCGCTGCTCGGCTCACCAAAACTTCTCCCATTAATGATGAGCCGGCCCTTTTCCCGGACGAACTGGGCAGGAAGGAACGAAATGACCAGCTTCTCCACAATACAGGCAGACACGAGCCTGAATTCGACGTGCACGCTCCTCTGAGGACAACCGTGCACGACCCACCTCCATGGCTTCGGGTTCAGTGCTCCTAGTATTGACTCGGGAAGACTCGGCCTTCTCCGTAGGGAAGAGGCGGGGAGGAGTTGGTTGACGACAGACAGGTTGCTTGGAACTAACACTCCTCTCACGGCGGCGCTCCCGAATCCGATTATCCAACCTGATGGTGAGTGAAATAAGATTATCCAGCGTAGGCGATTCATCATATGACACCAATTCATCTTTCAAAGTCTCAGAAAAAGCATTAATGAACACTCCTTGTAATGCCTCGTCATTCCAACCACTCACTGGTCAAAGTCCGAAACTCCACTGCCATCTCCGCCACACTGCGAGACCCCTGCCGAAGAGAAAACAACCGTTTAGCAGCCTCATTGCCCCGTACGGAGTGGTCGAAAACCTTCCTCATCTCAGTGGTGAAGGCAACGTAAGAGTTGCAAACGTCCAACTGACTCTCCCAGACCGCTGACCCCCAAGAACGAGCATGGGCAAGTTGCAGTGGAGGGTGCAGAGCTGGTGACCGGGGTAGGGGTAGCCAGGTGGAAATCATGGCCAGCCGTAGCAAAATGCTTATTGAAATTTTCGATTATCGTAGATTTATCGGTAGTGACAGTGTTTCCTAGCCTCAGTGCAGTGGGCAGCTGGGAGGAGGTGCTCTTATTCTCCACACACCCAAGACAATACATGTTAGAATCATATTTGGCAGCCATTACTGTGAGTCTTTCTGGTTTCTAAGAGGTTTGCAAACCTGGATTGTACAACATTTGTACATTATTAATTTCAAAATTCTTCAAACTCTGTCAAGTTGGTTGTTGTTCATTGCTAGACTGCCATTTTCAAGTCTTACCATAGATCTTCAAGCCTATTTAAGTCAAAACTGTAACTAGGCCACACAGGAACATTCAATGTCGTCTTGTTAAGCAACTTCAGTGTATATTTGGCCTTGTGTTTTAGGTTATTGTCCTTCTGAAAGGTGAATTTGTCTCCCAGTGTCTGTTGGAAAGCAGACTGAACCAGGCACCATGTTTTCCTGTAGGATTTTGCCTGTGCTTAGCTTTATTCCATTTATTTGTATCCTAAAAAACTCCTTAGTCCTCACTGATGACAAGCATACCTATAACATGATGCAGCCACCACCATGCTTGAAAATATGAAGAGTGGTACTCAGTGATGAGTTGTGTTGGATTTGCACCAAACATAACACTTTGTATTCAGGAAATAAAGTTCATTTCTTTGCCAAATCTTTTTAGTTTTTACTTTAGTGCCTTATTGCAAACAGAATGCATGTTTTGGACAGGCTTCCTTCTTTTCACTCTGTCAGTTAGGTTAGTATTGTGGAGTAACTATGTACATTGTTGTTGATCCATCCTCAGTTTCTTCCTATTATAAGCCATTAAACTGTAACTTTTTTAAAGTCACCATTGGCCTCATGGTGAAATCCCTGAGCGGTTTCCTTCCTAACTTGCAACTGAGTTAGGAAGGACGCCTGTATCTTTGTAGTGACTGGGTGTTTTGATACACCATCCAAAGTGTAATTAAACTCTAAGGGATCGGTGTCTATATAGGAAAGTTGAGCTAATGTGTGCTAATGTGATTAGCATGACTGTTTTAAGTAACAGCAAACTTTCCAGGACATAGACATGTCTTATATGGGCAGAAAGCTTAAATTCTTGTTAATCTAACTGCACTGTCCAATTTACAGTAGCTATTACAGTGAACAAATACCATGCTATTGTTTGAGGAGAGTGCACAACAACAAAAAACGTATTACGGCAACTGGTTTGATACATTCACCTCTGACGGTAAATAATGTACTTACATTCAGTAATCTTGCTCTGATTTGTCATCCTAAGGGTCCCAGAGATAAAATGAAGCATAGTTTTCGGCACATTTGGGCAGACTTGATACAAAATAGTCCAGTATTGCAATGCTTCACTGGATCAATCTGAAACTTTGCACACACACTGCTTAATTGCGTCTAAACTGCAATATTATATGGTGGCCTTTCTCTTGCATTTCAAAGATGATGAAAATGTGGAATTATCTTTTACCAGATCTAATGTGTTATATTCTCCTACATTAATTTCACATTTCCACGAACTTCAAAGTGTTTCCTTTCAAATGGTATCAAGAATATGCATATCCTTGCTTCAGGTCCTGAGCTACAGGCAGTTAGATTTGGGTATGTCATTTTAGGAGAAAATTGAAGAAAAGAGTCCGATCCTTAAGAGGTTAATACCTTCAACATGCTCAAAGGGATATTCAATATCTGCTTATTTTGTGTGTTTTTTTTGTCTACCAATAGGTGCACTTCTTTGCGAGGCATTGGAAAAGCTCCCTCGTATTTGTGGTTGAATCTGTGTTTGAAATTCCCTGCTTGACTGAGGGACCTTACAGATAATTGTATACGGTGGGGTACAGAGATGAGGTAGTCATTCAAAAATTATGTTAAACACTATTATTGCTCACACACTCATAGAAAAAAGGGTTCCAAAAGGGTTCTTCGGCTGTCCCCTTACTAGAACCCTTTTTGGTTCCAAATATAACCCTTTTTGGTTCCAGTTAGAACTCTTTTGGGTTCCATGTAGAAACCTATGTGGAAAGTGGAACTCAGAAATGTTTTACCTGGAACCAAAAAGGGTTCTTTGAAGGGATGTCCTATGGGGACCGCTGAAGAACCCTTTTAGGTTCTAGATAGCACCTTTTTTGTGTGCAGGTAGGCCAGTGACACAAAATCTCAATGTAATCAATTTTAGATTCAGGCAGTATCACAACAAAATGTGGAAAAAGTCAAGGGGTGTGAATACTTTCTCCGTCATTCTTCAGATATTATTCAGACGCCTTGGCTTTTTCCACATTTTGTTACGTTACAGCCTTATTCTAAAATTGATTAAAAAAAGAAATCCTCAGAAATCTGCACACAATACCCCATAATGAAAAAATTTAAATATCAAATTTACATAAGTATTCAGACCCTTTGCTATGAGACTCGAAATTGAGCTCAGGTGCATATTGTTTCCATTGATCTTCCTTGAGATTTTTCTACAACTTGATTGGAGTCCACCTGTGGTAGATTCAATTGATTGGACATGATTTGGAAAGACAAACACCTGTCTATATAAGGTCCCACAGATGACAGTGCATGTCAGAACAAAAACCAAGCCATGAGGTCGAAGGAATTGTCTGTAGAGCTCCGAGACAGGATTGTGCCGAGGCACAGATCTGGGGAAGGGTACAAAACAATTTCTGCAGCATTGAAGGTCCCCAAGAACACAGTGGCCTACATCACTCTTAAATGGAAGAAGTTTTGAACCACCAAGACTCTTCCAAACCACCCTGACAAACTGAGCAATAGCGGGAGAAGAGCCTTGGTCAGGGAGGTGACCAAGAACCCAATGGTATCTCTGACAGAGCTCCAGAGTTCCTCTGTGGAGATGGGAGAACCTTCCAGAAGGACAACCATCTCTGCAGCACACCACCAATCAGGCCTTTATGGTAGTGGCCAGATGGAAGCTACTCCTCAGTAAAAGGCACATGACAGCCCGCTTGGAGTTTGCCAAAAGGCACGGAAAGACTCTCAGACCATGAGAAACAAGATTCTCTGGTCTGATGAAACCAAGATTCAACTCTTTGGCCTGAATGCCAAGCGTCACGTCTGGAGGAAACCTGGCACCATCCCTACAGTGAAGCATGGTGGTGGCAGAATCATGCTGTGGGGGTGTTTTTCAGCGGCAGGGACTGGGAGACTAGTCAGGATGAACGGAGCAAAGTACAGAGAGATCCTTAATGAAAACCTGCTCCAGAGCACTCAGGACCTCAGACTGGGGCGAAGGTTCACCATTCAACATGTCAACAACCCTAAGCACACAGCCAAGACAACGCAGGAGTGGCTTTGGGACTCTGAATGTCCTTGAGTGGCCCAGCCAGAGCCCGGACTTGAACCCGATCAAACATCTCTGGAGAGACCTGAAAATAGCTGTGCAGCAATGCTCCCCATCCAACTTGACAGAGCTTGAGAGGATCTGCAGAGAAGAATGGGAGAAACTCCACAAATACAGGTGTGCCAAGCTTGTAGCGTCATACCCAAGAAGACTCGAGGCTGTAAATTCTGCCAAAGATGCTTCAACAAAGTACTGACTAAAGGGTCTGAATACATGTAAATGTGATGTTTCAGTTTTGTATTTTTTTAAATAAATGATCAGGAATGTCAAAAAAACTGTTTTTGCTTCGTTATTGTTGTTGTTGTGTGTAAATTGATGAGAACAAAAATAATTGTATCAATTTTAGAATAAGGCTGTAACCTAACAAAATGTGGAAAAAGTCAAGGGGTGAGAATATTTTCCGAAGGCACTGTATATACAGTACCAGTCAAAAGTTTGGACACACCTACTCATTCAAGGGTTTTTCTTTATTTTGACTATTTCCTACATTGTAGAATAATAGTGAAGACATCAAAACTATGAAATAACACATGGAATCATGTAGTAACCAAAAAAGTGTTAAACAAATCAAAATATATTTGAGATTCTTCAAAGTAGCCACCCTTTACCTTGATGACAGCTTTGCACACTCTTGGGATTCTCTCAACCAGCTTCATGAGGTAGTCACCTGGAATGTATTTCAATTAACAGGTGTGCCTTGTTAAAAGTTATTCTGTGGAATTTCTTTCCTTCTTAATGCGTTTGAGCCAATCAGTTGTGTTGTGACAAGGTAGAGGTGGTATACAGAAGATAGCCCTATTTAGTAAAAGACAAGTCCATATTATGGCAAGAACAGCTCAAATAAGCAAAGAGAAACGACAGTCCATCATTACTTTAAGACATGAAGGTCAGTCAATATGGAACATTTCAAGATCTTGTGCAGTCGCAAAAACCATCAAGCGCTATGATGAAACTGGCTCTCATGAGGACCACAACAGGAAAGGAAGACCCAGAGTTACCTCTGCTGTAGAGGATAAGTTCATTAGACTTACCAGACTCAGAAATCGGCAATTAACTGCACAGATTGCAGCCCAAATATATGCTTCACAGAGTTCAAGTCACAGACACATCTCAACCTCAACTGTTCAGAGGAGACTGTGTGAATCAGGCCTTAATGGTCGATTCGCTGTAAAGAAAGCACTACTAAAGGACACCACTAAGAAGAAGAGACTTGCTTGGGCCAAGAAACACAAGCAATGGACATTAAACCGGTGAAAATCTATCCTTTGGTCTGATGTCCAAATTTGAGATTTTTCGTTCCAACCGCCATGTCTTTGTGAGACGCAGAGTAGGTGAACGGATGATCTCCACATTTGTTGTTCCCACTGTGAAGCATGGAGGAGGAGGTGTTATGGTGTGGGGGTGCATTGCTGGTGACACTGTCAGTGATTTATTTAGAATTCAAGGCACACTTAACCAGCATGGCTACCACAGCATTCTGCAGTGATACGCCATCCAATAACACATATGGAATCACATAGTAACCAAATAAGTGTTCAACAAATCAAAATATATTTTATATTTGAGATTCTTCAAATATCCACCCTTTGCCTTGATGACAGCACTGCACACGCTTGGCATTCTCTCAACCAGCTTCACCTGGAATGCTTTTACAACAGTCTTGAAGGAGTTCCCACATATGCTGAGCACTTATTGGCTGCTTTTCCTTCACTCTGCTGTCCGACTCATCCCAAACCATCTCAATTTGGTTGAGGTGTGGGGATTGTGGAGGCCAGGTCATCTGATGCAGCACTCCATCACTCTCCTTCTTGGTAAAATAACCATTACACAGCCTGGAGTTGTGTTTTCTCATTGTCCTGTTGAAGAACAAATGATAGTCCCACTAAGACCAAATCAGATGGGATGGCGTATTGCTGCAGAATGCTGTGGTAGCCATGTTGGTTAAGTGTGCCTTGAATTCTAAATAAATCACAGACAGTGTTGCCAGCAAAGCACCCCCACACCAAAACACCTCCTCCTCCATGGTTTACAGTGGGAAATACAGTTGAAGTCGGAAATTTACATACACCTTAGCCAAATACATTTAAACTCAGTTTTTCACAATTCCTGACATTTAATCCTAGTAAAAATTCCCTGTCTTAGGTCAGTTAGGATCACCACTTTATTTTAAGAATGTGAAATGTCAGAATAATAGTAGAGAGTGATTTATTTCAGCTTGTATTTATTTCATCAAATTCCCAGTGCGTCAGAAGTTTACATACACTCAATTAGTATTTGGTAGCATTGCCTTTAAATTGTTTAACTTGGGTCAAACGTTTTGGTTAGCCTTCCACAAGCTTCCCACAATAAGTTGGGTGAATTTAGGCCCATTCCTCCTGACAGAGCTGGTGTAACTGAGTCAGGTTTGTAGGCCTCCTTGCTCGCACACGCTTTTTCAGTTCTGGCCACACATTTTCTATAGGATTGAGGTCAGGGCTTTGTGTTGGCCACTCCAATACCTTGACTTTGTTGTCCTTAAGCCATTTTGCCACAACTTTGGAAGTATGCTTGGGGTCATTGTCCATTTGGAAGACCCATTTGCGACCAAGCTTTAACTTCCTGACTGATGTCTTGAGATGTTGCTTCAATATATCCACATAATTTTCCTTCCTCATGATGCCATCTATTTTGTGAAGTGCACCAGTCCCTCCTGCAGCAAAGCACCCCCACAGCATGATGCTGCCACCCCCGTTCTTCACGGTTGGGATGGTGTTCTTCGGCTTGCAAGCGTCCCCCTTTTTCCTCCAAATATAACGATGGTCATTATGGCTAAACAGTTATATTTTTGTTTCATCAGACCAGAGGACATTTCTCAAAAAAGTAAGATCTTTGTCCCAATGTGCAGTTGCAAACCGTAGTCTGTCTTTTTTATGGCGGTTTTGGAGCAGTGGCTTCTTCCTTGCTGAGCAGCCTTTCAGGTTAACTATACGACTCGTTTTACTGTGGATATAGATACTTTTGTACCTGTTTCCTCCAGCATCTTCACAAGGTCCTTTGCTTTTGTTCTGGGATTGATTTACACTTTCCGCACCAAAGTACATTCATCTCTAGGAGACAGAACGCATCTCCTTCCTGAGCGGTATGACGGCTGCGTGGTCCCATGGTGTTTATACTTGCATACTATTGTTTGTACAGATGAACGTGGTACCTTCAGGTGTTTGGAAATTCCTCCCAAGGATGAACCAGACTTGTGGAGGTCTACAATTATTTTTCTGAGGTCTTGGCTGATTTCTTTTGATTTTCCCGTGATGTCAAGCAAAGAGGCACTGAGTTTGAAGGTAGGCCTTGAAATACATCCACAGGTACACCTCCAATTGACTCAAATGATGTCAATTAGCCTATCAGAAGCTTCTAAAGCCGTGACATAATTTTATGGAATTTTCCAAGCTGTTTAAAGGCTTAGTGTATGTAAACTTCTGACCCACTGGAATTGTGATACAGTGAATTATAAGCGAAATAATCTGTCTGTAAACAATTGTTGGAAAAATTACTTGTGTCATGCACAATGTAGAGTTTGTTAACAATACATTTGTGGAGTGTTTGAAAAACTAGTTTTAATGACTCCAACCTAAGTGTATGTAAACTTCCGACTTCAACTGTACACATATGGAGATCATCCATTCAGCCACACCACGTCTCACAAAGACACGGCGGTTGGAACCCAAAATCTCAAATTTAGACTCCAGACCAAAGGACACATTTCCACCGGTCTAATGTCCATTGCTCGTGTTTCTTGGCCATAGCAGGTCTCTTCTTATTATTGGTGTCCTTTAGTAGTGGTTTCTTTGCAGCAATTCAACCAAGAAGGCCTGATTCACACAGTCTCCTCTGAACAGTTGATGTTGAGATGTGTCAATGTTCCGTATTGACTGACCTTCATGTCTGAAAGTAATGATGGACTGTCGTTTCTCTTTGCTTATTTGAGCTGTTCTTGACATAATATGGACTTGGTCTTTTACTAAATAGGGCTATCTTCTGTATACCACCTCTACCTTGTCACAACACAACTGATAGGCTCACACGCATTAAGAAGGAAAGAAATTCCACAAATGAACTTTTAACAAGGCACACCTGTTAATTGAAATGCATTCCAGGTGACTACCTCATGAAGCTGGTTGAGAGAATGCCAAGAGTGTGCAAAGCTGTCATCAAGGCAAAGGGTGGCTGCTTGAAGAATCTCAACCAAAAAAAAATTGTTTAACACTTTTTTGGTTACTAAATGATTCCATATGTGTTATTTCATAGTTTTGATGTCTTCACTATTATTCTACATTGTAGAAAATAGTAAAAATAAATAAAAACCCTTGAATGAGTAGGTATGTCCAAACTTTTGACTGGTACTGTTTATATATTCCGTACTCTTACATTGCTCGTTCTGATATTTCTTAATTTAATTATTTTTACTTTGGATTATGTGCGTATTGTTTTGTATTGTTTTCTAGGTATTATAACTGCACTGTTGGAGCTAAAAACACAAGCATTTCTCCGTACACTCAATAACATCTGCAAATCTGTGTACGCGACCAATAAAGTTTATTTGATTTTGATTCAGGAAAACATCTCACTAAACAATTTAAGACATTTTTCCCTTCCTGGCAATATCACTCCTTCTCCAGTTCTGTACTCTCGTTTTCCATCCCACACCTGTTCCCTCTCTTCTTTTCCGCTTTTCTCCGCCCACCTCTCATCTTTTTCCGCTTTGAATTAGAGAAACTAAGCACATGGCAGCAAATGGTGTTTAAAATAATAAAATAAAAAGATTATCAAAGCGAAATCAGCAGAATGCTTATTTTCAGAGTCTTGTGCCCAGTTGAACTGATCTAGGCCCAAGTTCCAGTGAAAAGAAATGTAGACTGCCTGAATGCAAATTAAATCCCCCTCATTCCTGCAAATATTGTCTTATCCATTAGTGTGAGCTGACTAAAAAGGAGTGGTTTCTCATTGTCGGCTGTGGAGGGAGAAGTCAGGGGAAGAATTCTATTCAGACTTCGGGTCTTGGGGGCTCAGTGCACTTGGGGTTTGTTTGGGACCATTCAGATGCCGTAGACCGTGGCAACAAAGAGCGCTTTCAGCGTACCTCACTGTAAAAGCATGAGAGAGAGAGAGAGAGAGAGAGAGAGAGAGAGAGAGAGAGAGAGAGAGAGAGAGAGAGAGAGAGAGAGAGAGAGAGAGAGAGAGAGAGAGAGAGAGAGAGAGTGAGAGAGAGAGAAAATTGGTTGGCCCATGGGGATTTCTGGAGGAAAGGTTTAGCTGTAGGCCTGGTCAGAGTGCGCTAGGCTGTGTGTGTTTTTTATGGTCCAGTTTATTTTTCTCTGTGGGATATTGGAGGACTTCACACAAGATGTGGAGTTTTATGCAACTGGTAAAGAGGTGTGTGGTGTGTGTGTAGGGGCTTTTCATCACGTCTGCCTCCCTCTTTGAGGTTGACACCAGTTGGCCTGCCTTCATGGAGCTTCCACCTCTGGGAGAGAAAGAGTTGTACCAGCATAGAAACATACCTGTCACATCCTCTCCATAGACGTTTGTGTATATTTATGTATTTACAGACATTTTTACAGCTGTTGTCTGGTATGTGAGTTGACCAATTCTGTTAAGGTTGACTCTTTTAGTCACTTGGTTTAGTCATAAAGCACTTCTATAGCTTACTGTTTAACAACGATGGTTGTTACAGACACAAAGCAGGGATAACTTTAGAAATGCTAAACAAAAAACACACAGACAGACTCTATAGCGTTTTTCATATGATTCACCCTTCGTTCAAACTCCAAGGCCTGCTGTCTGCTGTCTGTCTGTCTGAGTCCACATGAGAAAGTGTGACCTTTACAGAGTTCAATGGAGTCAGTTCGTTCTCTTGTTTGTTGAAAAGTTCAGTTGTAATGAATTTGTTTCATGACAACAATCCTGCACTGTACAATATTTGTATCAAGTTATAGAAAAACTATTGTACGCCCAACTCTAGAGAATCACTTGTACGCCCACATTTCTGGGAAGAAATACAATAGGTAGGTGTGTGTTTGTGTGTGTAGGTGGAGAGGGGCGTGTGCAGCTGGCAGAATACCCTTTGGCATTCCAGCTTTATTTTTTCTAGTTTGTCAGCAGCTGCAGCACTATGCAGCATGGATGGGTCAGGGAAGCAGCGTTCGACCAACCAAAGTAAAACAACCAAATTCGACTTTCTTTAGATTTTTTTCTCTCATTCTCTTTCTCTCTCTTTTCTTTTGGAGACCAGCCCAGCCAGCTGTATAATCAAGCCATTCATGTATTCTTTATTGACAGATGCTACTTCTAGAACTTGGAAAGATTTCAGATTGTTTTTCAAACCTCAGGGAAAGATTTAATTCTGTGGCGGGTTGATATATAGTACGGAGAGCTTTGTTACTGTTGGACCAGACAGAGCTACTTGGTGGAAGGGTGGAAGAAGGCATTCCTCTATTATTTTGTTGAAAGGGAGTAACCTCAGAGTAGAAATAGATGAGAAAATACATCATAGAACCATATGTGGGACTGGTGCATTTCCTTACTCAGACTTTGTGGTGAGGCCCAAAGAGGCACATGCCAATGCATTTCTTATGCATTAACAGTCTGTTACAGTGTTATACATAATATATTGTGTGGTCAGAGGAATTCATATAGAGGTTGCAATGATTCCAGGCTTAGTCTGAACATGTGTGTTTGTGTGTGCTCACGTGTGTGTGTGTGTGTGTGTTTGGGTGTGTGTGTGTCTGTGTGCATGTGTTTGTAAGAGTAATGTAGAAAGCAGTGGTAAAGACTTGGAGGCCCAGGTTCAGGTATGCTTGGTGAAGACTCAGTGAGACAGTTGTTTTTCCAATTCATTCTCCCTTGACATGTCAGTATCTTATAAAATATCACCTCAGAGTCTATCTGTCTCTCCCTGCAGCCCTGGTACAGAGAGGGGGCCTCCATACCTCCGCGTCATGGATACAGACTTACCAGATGAGCTCTATCTTAGTTTGTATTTGGTTAAATGCATGTCATCCATAAAAACCTCACTTGAATAGAAGGAAGCCGGCAGAGCCAAGACAACCTGAAGGAGAAGAGAAAACAGGTTGCTGGTGACAGATGGAATGAAGAAGTTGACTTTATTTTAAGAACTCTATCGCCTCTCTCTCTCCCTCTCTCTCTCCCCCTCTCTCTCTCCCCCTCTGGCAACCTGTCATTTATGAGTTTCCCTTAAAGAAAATAAGGTCCTCCACTAAGGCCTAGATTAAATCAGATCAAGCGTTAACCGGCAATAGCCGACACCCACATAGCTGATGTTTTGGCGGTGTTGAAGGTATAACTGTGTTGGAGCTGTCAAATCGGTGAGCAGCTGCTCTTGATCATTGTCACGAAGCCACACCTGTACCACTCGCGTTAGTAGTACAGAACGAGAAAGTGTAGGCTATATAGAAATATTGACACTCAAATTGAAAATCATTAAAGAAAATAATGAACATTTCAGTCTAATAGAGGTGTCGATTACATTTCACATTCCAGTGTTACAACTTGTTAACAAGGCTGCATTGGATTTCTCTTTATGCGACTTTGTGCAGCCAATGACATTGTCCGCTTTAGGTGTAATGCCAGGAGCCGGTTGTGGATTTGACAGCTCTAACACAGTTCCACCTCCGACACCATGTCGGCTAAAGCGGATCTGATTGAATAGAGCCCTAAGTGTCACATGCAACACACGCACAATGATGCATATGCACAAACAAACGCACAATAGGCCTATATGATATACAACATCTCAATTACCGATTAGCCTCTGGCCACACACAACATCCTCAAACTCTACCAATGTTTCATGTTACTGTCTCAAATTTGGGTGATATTTTTACCATCTTTAACGGGAAAAGTATTTCTGAATTCTACACCACTATGGTGACTAATGTTGAGCAGGCCCCTCCTTTAGCTGTCAAGAAATATGGCGAGAAATAAGACTGCAGGGTTAGAAATTGGGAAACGTTTGCTGACATTTCTGTTTTTCCACTTAAGGTAGAACTCTGCCAAACCGTGGAACAGTGACACCTCCTAAAAACCCACATCCACTGCTGAGTTTCACATGTTTGACAAACTATTTTACCATCTCTACTGCCTAAGAGAGTGTGCAGGTTTTGAAAGGGGAAATGAATACATTTTCCAAAGGAAACTGAATCTGTTTGTCGATCATTGCCCTTCACCGTACCAAAGTTGAGAGGCTCTTTCCTATGATCTAGGCCTACATGTTAAAGTAGCTAGAGCTCACTGAGTCATCCCTAAAGAGTAATTATGTAAAACCCAGAGAGAAGAGCTGTGAACCTGAAGGTGATGTGTAAACTCGTCAGTCAGAGGTGTCTTCAGGGCAGTTCAATTGCAGAGTCACGTTCCTTTGGCAGTCCAGACATCAGGCACAGTGCTGAACCTAATTAGGCAATTTAGACAGACAGGATCCCACTCCCACACCATGACCTGTCTGTCTCCATCTCTACTCAGCTATGTCTGAACCTTCTCTCCCCTTACCTATACTGGACCTCTCTCTCTCTCTCTCTCTCTCTCTCTCTCTCTCTCTCTCTCTCTCTCTCTCTCTCTCTCTCTCTCTCTCTCTCTCTCTCACTCCCTCTCTCACTCCCTCTCTCTCTCACACACACACCTCACTCCCTCTTACCTATACTGGACCTCTCTCTCTCTCTCTCTCTCTCTCTCTCTCTCTCTCTCTCTCTCTCTCTCTCTCTCTCTCTCTCTCTCTCTCTCTCTCTCTCTCTCTCTCTCTCTCTCTCTCTCTCTCTCTCTCTCACTCCCTCTCTCACTCCCTCTCTCTCTCACACACACACCTCACTCCCTCTTTTTCTCTCTTTCTCTCCCTCCCCTCTCTCCCTCTCTCTCCGTTCACCTACCTGTCTCCCTCAACACAATTTCCCCTCCAGCGATGACAGGATTATGTCTGACATGTTTAAGGAAGTGCTTTGGCAGCAGCAGATAGAGGAGGTAGGCAATAAACACACACACACACACACACACACACACACACTGTTACAGGCTTCAGTCAGTAACCTTGTACCAGGCAGGTTTGGACAGCACATCTGTCTGTCAAGCCCAAAGTGAAATTAATCTGTGTGTAAAGTGAGGAGAGGATGAGAAAGTGGGAAAGACGATTTTCGTATTCACTCTGTTATTGTTACAGGTGTTAGGCAGGTAGACAGAAGGGGATTGTACTGTTGGTAAACTGATCACTGCCGTTTGATTTGGATGTAGAATTAACAAGGCTTAGTTAGCAGGTAGAGTCAGGAAAGGACAGTTGGAGGAGGGAGACAGGAAGGTAAGTTGATGTTGCCTGGTGAGAGTGTGTGTGTCTGTGTGGGTGCTTGTGTATATGTACAGTGAGGGAAAAAAGTATTTGATCCCCTGCTGATTTTGTACATTTGCCTACTGACAAAGAAAGGATAAGTCTAATTTTAATGGTAGGTTTATTTGAACAGTGAGAGACAGAATAACAACAAAACAATCCAGAAAAACGCATGTCAAAAATGTTATAAATTGATTTGCATTTTAATGAGGGAAATAAGTATTTGACCCCCTCTCAATCAGAAAGATTTCTGGCTCCCAGGTGTCTTTTATACAGGTAATGAGCTGAGATTAGGAGCACACTCTTAAAGGGAGTGCTCCTCATCTCTGTTTGTTACCTGTGTAAAAGACACCTGTCCATAGAAGCAATCAATCAATCAGATTCCAAACTCTCCACCATGGCCAAGAACAAAGAGCTCTCCAAGGATGTCAGGGACAAGATTGTAGACCTACACAAGGCTGGAATGGGCTACAAGACCATCTCCAAGCAGCTTGGTGAGAAGGTGACAACAGTTGGTGCGATTATTCGCAAATGGAAGAAACACAAAAGAACTGTCAACCTCCCTCGGCCTGGGGCTCCATGCAACATCTCACCTCATGGAGTTGCAATGGTCATGAGAACGGTGAGGAATCAGCCCAGAACTACACGTGAGGATCTTGTCAATGATCTCAAGGCAGCTGGGACCATAGTCACCAAGAAAACAATTGGTAACACACTACGCCGTGAAGGACTGAAATCCTGTACATTAAGGTCCTGGAGTGGCCTAGCCAGTCTCCAGACCTTAATCCCATAGAAAATATGTGGAGGGAGCTGAAGGTTCGAGTTGCCAAACGTCAGCCTCGAAACCTTAATGACTTGGAGAAGATCTGCAAAGAGGAGTGGGACAAAATCCCTCCTGAGATGTGTGCAAACCTGGTGGCCAACTAAAAGAAACGTCTGACCTCTGTGATTGCCAACAAGGGTTTTGCCACCAAGTACTAAGTCATGTTTTGCAGAGGGGTCAAATACTTATTTCCCTCGTTAAAATGCAAATCAATTTATAACATTTTTGACATGCGTTTTTTGGATTGTTTTGTTGTTATTCTGTCTCTCACTGTTCAAATAAACCTACCATTAAAATTATAGACTGATCATGTCTTTGTCAGTGGGAAAACAAACAAAATCAGCAGGGGATCAAATACTTTTTTCCCTCACTGTATGTGTGTGTGTGTGATCTTCAGTTGTCTGGTGTTCACCTAGCAACGCCCCTCCCTGCCAAGAACATGACAAATGATAATGCCAGGGGAGAGATAAAAATAAAATACTGTACAATACACCTCTAGCTCCCAGTTTAGCACGATCCAGCTCCATGGGCCCCATCTTGTATTTCACAACAATAAAATAACTGAATTCCACAAAAATGACATAATTTCTGGGTAGTTTTTCCAATTATGATTTTGGGGTTAAATGACAAAATAGAAGAAGTCAGGGCAGAATTCTCAAAAGTCTCTACTTAGGCAAACTGGCAGACAAAAACTATTACCACAGAGGCCAAAGAAGACACAGGTGGGGAGAGAGTGAGAGAGGGAGGGAGAGAGCAATATTCCAAACCCAACCCAACCCTTGCCGATAGATAATTGTAGACAAGCAAGTCCAAAAGAGGGGTGTCTACTACTCTTCTCCTCCTCTACTCTGTACATCCGTCATCCTGTTGCTTTCAGAGGGGGTTTTATCCCAGAGAGAGAGAACAAATGGCAGAAACTGGAGCAGCAGGACTTGAAGAGGGCTCTCTATATACCTGCTGCTTTTAACTCTACTACAACATGTTCCAACGCATTACCCTTTGCTAACCCTGGAGGTGTGCTTTTATACAGTTGTGGAGTTGATTCAGGTAGTGAAGTTTTATATGAAGTCATGGACCTGTAAATCAAAGTTATATGACACAGGAAATGGAGAGTTTAAAATATATTATTCAAAGAACTTCAAATGTCCTTTGAAATGTTTGCTGAATCACTAACAGGTGTTTTGATTTATAATGTCTTGTTTTTATTTGATTAAATTATATGTGAAATGTACAAACATGGAAGAAGATCAGTTTATATTAGTTGTTGTTTAAGTATATGCACATTAGAAGTTGGTGTTCTACATAGGATACATGAAAAAATATATACCAAACATTTTTTTTCCTCCAAGAAATGTTTTCTGACATGGGAGAACTGTGGGAGAACATTGTAAAGGTCCCCTCATGTAATTTCACCAAACATGTAGCTTTACAAATAATATGTCAGGAAATAATTAGCTGGATCCCTGAGTATACCCGAGGCACTTTCCCCTCAAATCAGGTGTGTTATTTCATATTTTGAAATAGATTTCCAGATGCGTAGAGTTGAACATTTTACTGTCTATGAGTTTAACAAAAATGGCTCCTTCAAGAAATCCTTTCACCTTATAACGTCTCATGCTCGTTTGACAATAAAAACAAATACAAGGTAGCTACAGTGAGGGAAAAAAGTATTTGATCCCCTGCTGATTTTGTACGTTTGCCCACTGACAAAGAAATGATCAGTCTATAATTTTAATGGTAGGTTTATTTGAACAGTGAGAGACAGAATAACAACAAAACAATCCAGAAAAACGCATGTCAAAAATGTTATAAATTGATTTGCATTTTCATGAGGGAAATAAGTATTTGACCCCCTCTCAATCAGAAAGATTTCTGGCTCCCAGGTGTCTTTTATACAGGTAACGAGCTGAGATTAGGAGCACACTCTTAAAGGGAGTGCTCCTAATCTCAGTTTGTTACCTGTATAAAAGATACCTGTCTACAGAAGCAACCAATCAATCAGATTCCAAACTCTCCACCATGGCCAAGACCAAAGAGCTCTCCAAGGATGTTAGGGACAAGATTGTAGACCTACACAAGGCTGGAATGGGCTACAAGACCATCGCCACGCAGCTTGATGAGAAGGTGACAACAGTTGGTGCGATTATTCGCAAATGGAAGAAACACAAAAGAACTGTCAACCTCCCTCGGCCTGGGGCTCCATGCAACATCTCACCTCATGGAGTTGCAATGATCATGAGAACGGTGAGGAATCAGCCCAGAACTACACGGGAGGATCTTGTCAATGATCTCAAGGCAGCTGGGACCATAGTCACCAAGAAAACAATTGGTAACACACTACGCCGTGAAGGACTAAAATCCTGCAGCGCCCGCAAGGTCCCCCTGCTCAAGAAAGCACATATACAGGGCCGTCTGAAGTTTGCCAATGAACATCTGAATGATTCAGAGGAGAACTGGGTGAAAGTGTTGTAGTCAGATGAGACCAAAATCGGGCTCTTTGGCATCAACTCAACTCGCCGTGTTTGGAGGAGGAGGAATGCTGCCTATGACCCCAAGAACACCATCCCCACCGTCAAACATGGAGGTGGAAACATTATGTTTTGGGGGGGGGGGGGGTTCTGCTAAGGGGACAGGACAACTTCACCGCATCAAAGGGACGATGGACGGGGCCATGTACCGTCAAATCTTGGGTGAGAACCTCCTTCAACAAGCAACAGCTGCCTCTGATTGGGAACCACCCTGGCCAACATAGAAATACGTGAACTAGAACACCCATAGACAACTAAACATAACAAGTCCACACCCTGGCTCAAAATGTAAGAGTCCCCAGAGCCAGGGCGTGACAGTACCCCCCCCCCATAGGTGCGGACTGCGACCGCGCCAAACAAACACAACAGGGGAGGGGCCGGGTGGGCATTCCGCCTCGGAGGCGGATCCGGCTCCGGGCGTGACCACCACTCTCTCGCTACCCCCCCGTAGCACCCCTGGTCTGGTCCCGCTGGCCGGAGCTGGACTGGACACCGGTGGAGCGGATTGCTCAGGCTCCGGTGTGACCAGGCACCGGTGGAACAGGCACGGGCTGTGCCGGACTGACGACGCGCACCACTGGCTTGGTGCGGGGAGCAGGAACGGGCCGGACCGGGCTGGCGACGCGCACCACAGGCTTGGTGCGGGGAGCAGGAACGGGCCGGACCGGGCTGACGACGCGCACCACTGGCTTGGTGCGGGGAGCAGGAACGGGCCGGACCGGGCTGACGACGCTCACCACTGGCTTGGTGCGGGGAGCAGGAACGGGCCGGACCGGGCTGACGACACGCACCACTGGCTTGGTGCGAGGTACAGGAACAGGCCGGACCGGGCTGACGACGCGCACCACTGGCTTGGTGCGGGGAGCAGGAACAGGCCGGACCGGTCTGGCTACGCGCACCACAGCCTTGGTGCGAGGGAAAGGAACAGGCCGGACAGGGCTGGCGACGCGCACCACAGGCTTGGTACGAGGGACAGGAACAGGCCGGACCGGGCTGGCGACGTGCACCACTGGCTTGGTGCGGGGAGCAGGAACAGGCCGGACCGGGCTGGCGCCGCGCACCACTGGCTTGGTGCGGGGAGCAGGAACAGGCCGGACCGGGCTGGCGACGCGCACCACTGGCTTGGTGCGGGGAGCAGGAACAGGCCGGACCGGGCTGGCTACGCGCACCACAGGCTTGGTACGAGGGACAGGAACAGGCCGGACCGGGCTGTGGAGACGGACTGGAGGTCTGGAGCGAAGAGCTGACACAACCCGTCCTGGCTGAATGCCTATTTCTACACACTCTTTGTGAGGCATCAGCACAGGACATACAGGGCTGTGCACTCGTACTGGCACTACAGCACGTTGCACTGGCGCAGGATATCCGGGACCGAGGAGGGGTACTGGAGGCCACGAGCGTTGAGCCGGCACACTCTGTCCTGGCTGCATGCCCACCTTAGCACGACACGTGCGTGGTGCTAGCACAGGACGTACAGGACTGTGCCGGACCACTCGCGGCACAGTACGCAGCACAGTACGCAGCTCCGCATAACTCGGAACCTGCCCAGTCTCACGCTGCCTAGCCTGAGTACGGGGAGTTGGCTCTGCTCTACCTCTAGGCTCCGCCAACCTCCCTTCCAGCCCCCCAAACCTGGTGGCCTCCTCTCCTAATCCGCCGATACGTCCTGTAGCTGCCTCCAGCATCCCCGTCGTCCATGCCGTGTGCCCCCCCAAAAAAAAATTATTGGGGTTGCCTCTCGCCTGTCCGACGACGACCCGGTTGGCGCCGCTTCTCCTCTCCTGCCTGGGCATCCTCCCTCATCGCCCTCCGGTAGCGGACGGCCTCCTCCTCTGTGATTCTCCCCCAACCGAGGAGGACATCTACCAGAGTAACCTCCTGTTCCATACCCGGCGTTTGCTCCTGCACATGCTGCTTGGTCCTATTTTGGTGGGATCTTCTGTCACGATCATCGTTAGATACGGACCAAGGCGCAGCGTGGTAAGCGTACATCTTTATTTACGTACACAACACGAACAAAACAACAAACCAAACGATACGTGAAGTCCTAGGTTAAACAACAAACCTTACGGATCAAGATCCCACAAAACAAAAGTGCCAACAGGCTGCCTAAGTATGGTTCCCAATCAGAGACAACAAGCAACAGCTGCCTCTGAATGGGAACCACCCTGGCCAACATAGAAATACGTGAACTAGAACACCCATAGACAACTAAACATAACAAGTCCACACCCTGGCTCAACATTTAAGAGTCCCCAGAGCCAGGGCGTGACACTCTCACTGTTCAAATAAACCTACCATTAAAATTATAGACTGATCATGTCTTTGTCAGTGGGCAAATGTACAAAATCAGCAGGGGATCAAATACTTTTTTCCGTCACTGTACATCTTGAAAATGGACTAGCTGTAGGACACCACCAATTTAGAGCACTACTTTTGACCATAGCCCTATGGGTGTCCCCATATTGATGTCCATTCTCTCCTTCAGCTGTTGTCCTCCACATTTCGAATAGATGAAATCATTCAGATCCTCAAGGACGGTCATCTGATTTTGAACGATCAGTTATGATAGATTCAGAGGGTTCTTACAGTACTGGTACACTCTTATAATAAAGTTGCAAGTTGGAACCAAATAAGGTTCTTGAGAGCAATGCCGTAGGGGAACCATGTTAGGGTCTCTGAAGAACCATAAATGTGATGGTTCTTTGAAGAACCATACAAAAATTCTAAATCAGAAATGCTTCGGCCCTACAGGACCGGAGTTTAATTGCACTGCTGTAGGGTTTTAAGCCTTATTTGCATATTTCCCAGGGTGCGTTTAGCGTGAATTCTAGAGTGACCAGTATCACCCATGACTGTGTTTGCTAGTGACAGAGACATGAGTGTTGCATTGTTGCATTCATTTTCAGTCCTGTGATCAAGTGAGATCCTAAGTGAATATGTTGTCATTAAAATTCAATTCTTTAAGACAATACAGTACAGATTTCATAAGGCCTTCTTTTGAGGGCCTAGTTTTAACCTAATACAGTGGCCTGAAACTCATGGTTTACAGGCCACATCAGGCCTGCAAGTCACATTATTCTGGCTTGTAAAGTGATGTATAATTCCTATTCGAATCCAGCCAGATTGGGGAGATCAAACATTTGGAATGTTTATTCACCCGCAATCTGCATTTAGAATGACTGCCAGGGTTGGAAAGACTGCAATATGAGACTACCTTAAACATCTAAACTGGAACAACCATTTCAGTAACGGGTGCAATAAGTCCAAGTAACTGATTGGAATAGTTTAGAAAAATGTATGTTATTTATATTTCAGTAGCATAAGATGAATTAATCAATCAATGTACATGCAAAAACATAGATAGCCCTTTCCTGCAGTAAATGACCAAAAGCACCCTCTTTTTTTTTTTACTGACAAAAATCCAGTGTTTCTATGTCAAACAGTTTTGTTATATTTCAGTCTTCTGTGATGTATATAAAGTGTAATATTGGGATGCAAACTCAATTTGAATACATTTCAACTCTATATCTAACGTGTGTGAGGTGTATACTTTTGTTTCAAAGTAGATTTGTTTAAGACTACCAAGAATCACTCTGTGTGACCCTGATTCAGCCCACTGCTGTAAAAGGTTATTAAACAATCAACCTGCAATAGAGCATGCTGGGAAATATGATAATGATGGGCGTGGTTTTGTTTCAAATCTGGTTATTAACACTAACACTGGGGTTCTTTTACACCACTGAGTGTTAATTAAACTCTTTACAATGTCAATTTAACCCCTGAATCAACACTAGAAATGTTACGCTGAAAAATCAACACCAGTTAACACTGGCCAATATGCTGTGTGCTATGAAAGGGACACATCTGCAGGCGTCCATACATTTCAAGTACCCTTTAGAATTCTGAAGAACAGTAGATGCCACGTCAAGTACCCCACTCTTAAGTCAAAGGTTCTTTATCGGGCAAGAGTTCTCCAAGCAAGGAACCTTAAGACCTGAGGACGAACCATTCAAGAACCTTAATTTTTTTTTACTAACTACTAATGCTGCTGCTGCTGCTAATAGCACCACTACTGCTAGTTTTTACAGTGGCTCTGTTGTACTTACAGTAAGCCAGTTTAAATCAAATCTAATTGCATACTGTGGAAGGGAGCTATGTTGTAATAGAGCAAACTTTTAATGGCTGATATTCTTGGCCTTTTATTTTATATTTTGATTAATTTTTTAATAGTAATAGATTGTGGTTCTGGGTAAATACCACAGGCCTCAGACCAAAGCGTGTGTGTGTGTTCCCAACCTCTTTCAGCAGCAGGCTAAAATAAGTCCTGGTTTGTTATGGCAGGGTGAGACCCAAACTGTGGCCTGCCTCTCTCTCTGCTCTGTGGTTGGAGAACCAATCCTGTTATTTCTAAATATAACTCCAAACACACTACCTCATCTTCAGTCTTTTGCCATCATACACAGTTTACCATCTTTAAGCTCTTTCGTTTTCTTTTCATATTGAATAAATGTCCTTGGGAACTTGTACTTTTATAACAAAATGAATATACTGTTCTTAAAGTGCGGTGCAATTGTAAAAACATAATACCAGGTTGATCAAATGTAAATACATTTCTAACATGAGGAACAGCAGCACTTCAGAAGTACCATCTATGATAAAAGTGAGTGACCTTCTGACAAATACGTTATGTTGTTTCTCACCGCCTGCTACTTTAATGATGTGGCGTGTGGATATATTATATACAAGAGAGGGTGTCTGATGTCATAGCTAGCTGTATCTAAGCATTCACTTCAACACCTCTTCACATGTATCTCCTCAGACATTGAGTGTGTGTGAGAGAGAGAGAGAGAGAGAGAGAGAGAGAGAGAGAGACTGAGAGAGAGAGAGAGAGAGAGAGAGAGAGAGAGAGAGAGAAGGAGGGAGAGAGAATTCACCCACTCCTCTCTCAGCAGTAGGATGGGAGAAGAAGCCTTGCACTACAGATTGAACCTGGCTGATGTGTGTTAAACGGCTTGGCCCCTGGAATCAGAAATAATCATTCCCAGACAGTTTCCCTCAGAAAGTAGACAAGTGGAGGAGGAGCGCTGAGTAGCTGAATGGAAAAAGACGCTGTCCAAACAGTGCGGCCTTCCTCCCCAACTCTCTCTCTTTCTCTCCCTCCTTCTCTCCCGTGCACCTGTCATCAATGGACCACAATGTTTTTGAACAATCGATGCTAATTTGCCATCTGGTTGGTGTCCCTTTGTTGTGTGGCGGGGAGGTGTGAGGCATTGTGCTGGAGTCATTAAGGAGTTCTGTCAGGGAGCCACCGGTCTGGACTGAGGAGGAGACAGAGACAGGGGAAGAGGAGGAGGAACTGAAGAACTGAAGAACTCGATTGAAGAGGATACAGGGGGCTGTCCTGTCTCTTTCTCTCCTGTCCTCTCTCTCTGGCTGATTGCTGGTCTGGACTGAAGAGGAGACAGGGGAAGGGGAAGAGAGACAGGGGAAGAGGAAGAGAGAGGGGAAGAGGAAAAGAGACAGGGGAAGAGGAAGAGAGACAGGGGAAGAGGAAGAGAGACCGGGGAAGAGGAAGAGGGACAATGGAAGAGGAGGAACAAATGCGGTGATTAGAGGACCACAAGCAGAATCAGAATCCCACTGCACTACACTGCTAAGTCCCCTCCCTCAACATACTCATCCTACCCCTAGCTGTCTGTCCTTATTCATGGTAATGCGCAGTGATTTTACTGATGTCACTGACCTTGAACAAGTGACAGAGCTTTCTCTGCATTATTGAGAGGTGTATCTCTCTCACCCATCTGATGCCGTTTCTTACAAGCTGCTGTAGTCAAAAATTAGGGGGGAAAAAATATTGACTGCAGCTGAAATTTGGGACTCGGCTATAACCTTAGTGCGCCATCTGGGCCTATACAGGGTAACACACTTTATCAACCCTGATTGGCCAGACTGACTTCATGGCTAGGGTTATGGCTAATGCCTGCTTAGGGCTAGTCTACTTGTTATTAAGGCTATTAGTTAGAAACAAATCTGGAATTTGCTGAACCAGTAAGAGAAATATACTGAACAATAGTACACTTTAATTTGTATTGAAAACAGACCCTCACAGTGTTTTGTTTTATTGATTAAGGCCAAATATGGATCTTTTGAAATATTTGGTATCTAACTTTTTCTGCCCACTCCACCATAAATAGAATATATTCCCAAACAAACTTACATTAAAATCCTTATATATACACTACCGGTCAAAAGTTTTAGAACACCTACTCTTTCAAGGGTTTTTCTTTATTTTTTAAAACTATTTTCTACATCGTAGAATAATAGTGAAGATATCAAAACTATGAAATAACACATATGGAATCATGTAGTAACCAAAAAAGTGATGGAGTGCTGCATCAGATGACCTGGCCTCCACAATCCCCCGACCTCATCCAAATTGAGATGGTTTGGGATGAGTCAGACCGCAGAGTGAAGGAAAAGCAGCCAACAAGTGCTCAGCATATGTGGGAACTCCTTCAAGACTGTTGGAAAAGTATTCCAGTTGAAGCTGGTTGAGAGAATGCCAAGAGTGTGCAAAGCTGTCATCAAGGTAAAGGCTGGCTATTTGAAGAACCTCAAATATAAAATAGATTTTGATTTGTTTAACACTTTTTTGGTTACTACATGATTCCATATGTGTTATTTCATAGTTTGATGTCTTCACTATTATTCTACAATGTAGAAAGTAGTAAGAATGAAGAAAAACCCTTGAATGAGTAGGTGTTCTAAAACCTTTGACAGGTAGTATATATATATATATCAAGAAAAACGTTTTTGAAACTTTTTATTAATTATTTCTTGTCAGTTTTTTGAATACCCTTTTTGGTATTTCAAACTCAACCATAATGTTTTATTCAAAATACTATTCTTGTATTGATGGTGTTAGGCTAGTACCTCAAGGGCAATACTTCTAATGTTTTAACTCCGAACCACACACAATACTATGGTAATTCATTGATTGGGTATCCGTTCCTAACAGTTGCATTAATAAATATAATATCAGACCAAAGAGCATTGTTTTTACATAACAAATGTATGCAATCAATTATTTTTGATTATTAAATTATAAAAAATCGGATTCAGGTAACCATGAGAAATGTATCACTGGAATCAGACTTGTTAAACCCGTTTTTCTCTCAATATCAAACCATTTCTGGGTAACAATTAAGTACCTTACTGTCACGAATTCAGCCGAGGCTGCCCCTCCTCCTTGCTCAGGCAGGCTTCGGCGTTCGTCGTCACCGGAGTACTAGCTGCCACCGATCTATGTTTCTGTGGTCCACTTGTTTTAGAATTGTTTTAGAATCCAAGATGGCGTAGTAGTGCAGTTGTGTTTTTATCGTCTGTCTGTAAATAGCCTGTAAATACCCTATTTTTCGTACATATTTCCCTATCAGACTTTTCATCCTTCTACAAGATATACTTTCCTGCAACCCGCCTCACTCAATGTGGAACGGATTCTATTATTGACTTACCTTGACTTACCTTTATCTAGAATCTAGAATCTCCAGTTGATACTAGCTAGCCAGCTAACTAGCTACTTGCTATTTGCTATTAGCCACAGCTAGCGGTGTTTCACCCAGGAAATTGGATTTTTTTCTGCGGGATTAATTTTAATCACTGGACATTGATCACCGGATATTCGGCCAGTCTGCACAGCGCGTTATCGACCCAGAACATATCAGTTTTTCCGCCGGAATCACTGAATCACTGGACCTTTAACTCCGGATTTCATCGCTACCAGCTAGCTACCACCAGCCAGCTACAACAAAACGGACGCTGTGGTCTGGCTAATCAAATCATCCTGAGCTAGGCCCATCACCCATCTCCCGGCTATCTACCTCTCTGTCAACCAGACGGGACCACCTAGTGTTGACACGGAGCCCCGCCGATCCTACACGACTGGTCTGCGGACGAAATCGTCTGATGTGGTTACGACGTTAACCACGAAGATTCCATCCATCTGCTAGCCCTGGCCCGCTAGCCGTGGCCTCTTACTAGTGCTTCACCACCGGACCTTATGATAACTCAGCTATACAGCTGATATCTGCTGGACTGTTCCTTTTTACGGTACTACATCCTGTTTATGTTTAGCCTCAGCCCAAACATGGTTAGTTTATTGTTGTTTCGGTTATTTCTAATTGTACTATATCACTGTAGACCCCCCAGCCTAGCTAAACCTGCATTAGATAGCTCCTTTGCACCTCCCCCTATACACGCGGAGACCGACTCAATTGATGACTCTAGCGATGCTATCTCTTTCATTGTTACCCAACGCTTAGGGTTACCTCCACTTTACTCATATCCTTCCATATCCTTGTCTGTACATAATGCCCTGAATCTTTTCTATAACACCCGGAAATCTGCCCCCTTTATTCTATGTACCCAACGCACTAGAAGACCAGTTCTTAAAGCCTTTAGCCGTATCCTTATTCTAGTCCTCCTCTGTTCCTCTGGTGATGTAGAGGCTAACCCAGGCCCTGCAGTCCTCAGTATCACTCCTACTCCCCAGGCGCTATCATTTGATGACTTCTGTAATCGCAAAAGTCTTGGTTTCTTGCACATAAATATCAGAAGTCTACTTCCTAAGTTTGAGTTATTCACTGCGTTAGCACACTCTGCCAACCCTGATGTTCTAGCAGTGTCTGAATCCTGGCTCAGGAAGGCCACCAAAAATTCTGAAATTTCCATCCCCAACTATAACATTTTCCGTCTAGATAGAACTGCCAAAGGGGGTGGAGTTGCAATCTACTGTAGAGATAGCCTGCAGAGCTCTATCATACTATCCAGGTCTGTGCCCAAACAGTTTGAGCTTCTACTTCTAAAAATCCACCTTTCCAGAAATAAGTCTCTCACTGTTGCCGCTTGCTACAGACCCCCCTCAGCCCCCAGCTGTGCCCTGGACACCATATGTGAATTGATTGCCCCCCATTTATCCTCAGAGTTTGTACTGCTTGGTGACCTAAATTGGGATATGCTTAATACCCCAGCCATCCTACAATCCAAGCTAGATGCCCTCAACCTCACGCAAATTATCAACGAACCTACCAGGTACAACCCTAAATCCGTAAACATGGGTACCCTCATAGATATCATCCTGACTAACATACCCTCTAAATACACCTCAGCTGTCTTCAACCAGGATCTCAGCGATCACTGCCTTATTGCCTGCGTCCGTAACGGGTCCGCGGTCAAACGACCACCCCTCATCACTGTCAAACGCTCCCTAAAACACTTTAGCGAGGAGGCCTTCCTAATTGACCTGGCCCAGGTATCCTGGATGGATATAGATCTCATTCCGTCAGTAGAGGATGCCTGGTTGTTCCTTAAAAGTAATTTCCTCTCAATCTTAAATAAACATGCCCCATTCAAAAAATACAGAACTAAGAACCGATATAGCCCCTGGTTCTCCTCAGACTTGACTGCCCTTGACCAGCACAAAAACATCCTGTGGCGTACAGCATTAGCATCAAATAGCCCCCGCGATATGCAACTTTTCAGGGAAGTTAGGAACCAATATACACAAGCAGTCAGGAAAGCAAAGGCTAACTTTTTCAAACAGAAATTTGCATCCTGTAGCACTAACTCCAAAAAGTTTTGGGACACTGTAAAGTCCATGGAGAATAAGAGCACTTCCTCCCAGCTGCCCACTGCACTGAGGCTAGGAAACACTATCACCACCGATAAATCTACAATAATCGAGAATTTCAACAAGCATTTTGCTACAGCTGGCCATGCTTTCCATCTGGCTACCACTAACCCGGCCACCAACTCTGCACCCTCTGCTGCAACTTGCCCATGCCCCCCCCGCTTCTCCTTCACACAAATTCAGACAGCTGATGTTTTGAAAGCGCTGCAAAATCTGGACCCCTACAAATCAGCTGGGCTAGACAATCTGGACCCTTTCTTTCTAAAACTAGCCGCCGAAATTGTCGCTACCCCTATTACTAGTCTGTTCAACCTCTCTTTCATAACGTCTGAGATCCCCAGAGATTGGAAAGCTGCCGCGGTCATCCCCCTCTTCAAAGGGGGTGACACTCTAGATCTATATCCATCCTGCCCTGCCTTTCGAAAGTATTCGAAAGCCAAGTTAACAAACAGATAATTGACCATTTCGAATACCACCGTACCTTCTCCGCTATGCAATCCGGTTTCCGAGCTGGTCACGGGTGCACTTCAGCCACGCTCAAGGTCCTAAACGATATTATAACCGCGATTGATAATAGACAGTACTGTGCAGCCGTCTTCATCGACCTGGCCAAGGCTTTCGACTCTGTCAACCACCGCATTCTTATTGGCAGACTAAATAGCCTTGGTTTCTCAAATGACTGCCTCGCCTGGTTCACCAACTACTTCTCAGCTAGAGTTCAGTGTGTCAAATCGGAGGGCCTGTTGTCTGGACCTATGGCAGTCTCTATGGGGGTGCCACAGGGTTCAATTCTTGGGCCGACACTTTTCTCCGTGTATATCAATGATGTCGCTCTTGCTGCTGGTGACTCTCAGATCCACCTCTACGCAGACGACACCATTTTGTATACATCTGGCCCTTCATTGGACACTGTGTTAACAAACCTCCAAACGAGCTTCAATGCCATACAACAATCCTTCAGTAGCCTCCAACTGCTCTTAAACACTAGTAAAACTAAATGCATGCTTTTCAATCGAACGCTGCTGGCACCCGCCCACCCGACTAGAATCACCACTCTCGACGGGTCTGACCTAGAGTATGTGGACAACTACAAATACCTAGGTGTCTGGTTAGACTGTAAACTCAACTTCCAGACTCACATAAAGAATCTCCAATCCAAAGTTAAATCTAGAATCGGCTTCCTATTTCGCAACAAAGCCTCCTTCACTCATGCTGCCAAACATGCCCTCGTAAAACTGACTATCCTACCGATCCTTGACTTCGGCGATGTCATTTACAAAATAGCCTCCAACACTCTACTCAGCAAATTGGATGTAGTCTATCACAGTGCCATCCGTTTTGTCTCCAAAGCCCCATACACTACCCACCACTGTGACCTGTACGCTCTTGTTGGCTGGTCCTCACTACATGTTCGTCGTCAAACCCACTGGCTCCAGGCCATCTATAAATCACTGCTAGGCAAATCCCCGCCTTATCTTAGCTCATTGGTCACCATAGCAGCACCCACCCGTAGTCTGCGCTCCAGCAGGTATATCTCACTGGTCATTCCCAAAGCCAACACCTCCTTTGGCCGCCATTCCTTCCAGTTCTCTGCTGCCAATGACTGGAACGAATTGCAAAAATCTCTGAAGCTGGAGACTCTTATCTCCCTCAATAACTTTAAGCATCAGTTGTCAGAGCACCTTACCGATCACTGCACCTGTACACAGCCCATCTGAAATTAGCCCACCCAACTACCTCATCCCTATATTGTTATTTATTTTGCTCATTTGCACCCCAGTATCTCTATTTGCACATAATCTCTTGCACATCTAGCATTCCAGTGTTAATACTATTGTAATTATTCTGCACTATAGCCTATTTATTGCCTTACCTCCATAACTTGCTACATTTGCACACACTGTATATTATTTTCTGTTGTATTTCTGACTTTATGTTTTTTACCCCATATGTAACTCTGTGTTGTTGTTTTATTGCACTACTATGCTTTATCTTGGCCAGGTCGCAGTTGTAAATGAGAACCTGTTCTCAACTGGCTTACCTGGTTAAATAAAGGTGAAATAAATAAATAAAAAAAATAAAAAAATTGCACACACCTGATTCCCATCACGTTAATTTGTTTCCCTATTTTACCCTCTGGTTTCCTCATGGTGTTGTGCGTGATTGTTCGTTGTTTTGCTGACTTTCTTGTGTGATGGTATTTTTTCTTCCTTGCGTGGAAGATATGCTCTGTTACTTTTGTTAAGTAAAGTACGTCGTTTACTAAGTTCTGGGTCCTGCGCCTGACTCCCTCCTACCGCTACACACTGACGCATGACAGAATCACGCACCCATAATGGAGTCAGCAGGCACATCCATTCCTCCAGTATCAGTGGAGGAACGCATCCAGCAGCACTCGACCATGCTACAGACTCTCGGCACAGCCTTGGATCGAGTTCTACAGTCGATGGAGCGATGGGAGAGAGCAGGTTTGCCTACACTTCCTCCCACTACACATCCCCCCACATCGCTGTCTACTCCTTCACCACCTGGATCCAGTGGGATTCGGCTCTCGCTCCCGAGGGCATATGATGGAACAGCTGCCGGGTGCCAGGGGTTTCTGCTCCAGGTGGAGCTCTACCTGGCAACCATCCACCCTGCTCCCTTGGGATACGAGAGCGTGTCCGCCCTCATCTCCTGTCTGTCGGGGAAAGCGCTCGAATGGGCCAACGCTGAGTGGGGAGGTATAGACGCAGTATCGGTGCACTATGAGGATTTCACCCGCCGCTTCCGGGCGGTATTTGATCATCCACCGGAGCTGTTAGCTGTTGTTAAGGCTCTGAAGGTGTGGAGACATTGGCTTGATGGGGCAAAACACCCTTTTCTCATTTGGACTGACCACCGCAATCTGGAGTACATCCGGGCGGCGAGGAGACTGAACCCTTGCCAGGCAAGCTGGGCCATGTTTTTCACACGTTTTGTTTTCACCCTCTCGTACAGACCAGATTCCCAGAATTCTAAGGCAGACGCTCTGTCCCGACTGTATGACACAGAGGAGCGGTCCAGGGAGCCCACTCCCATACTTCTGCTCGGTGTGCGCCCAGTGCAAGGTACCTAGACACCTGCCCAGAGGGAAATTACAACATCTACCCATTCCACAGCGGCCATGGTCACACCTATCGGTGGATTTTGTTATGGACCTCCCCCCGTCACAGGGGAATACCACGATCTTAGTCGATCTTAGTCCTGCCGTCTCATTCCTTTGCCCGGTCTCCCTACGGCCCTACAGACTGCTGAGGCCCTGTTTACACACGTCTTCCGGCACTAGGGGGTACCTGAGGATATAGTGTCTGATCGGGGTCCCCAGTTCACATCAAGGGTCTGGAGGGCATTCATGGACCATCTGGGGGTCTTGATCAGCCTGACCTCAGGGTTTCACCCCGAGAGTAATGGGCAGGTGGAGAGAGTAAACCAGGATGTGGGTAGGTTTCTGAGGTCCTATTGCCAGGACCGGCCGGGGGATTGGTTGGTTTACATAGCCTGGGCAGAGATGGCCCAAAACTCCCCCCGCGACTCTTCCACTGACCTGTCTCCATTTCAGTGTGTATTAGGTTATCAGCCGGTCCTGGCACCATGGCATCAGAGCCAGATCGAGGCACCTGCGGTGGATGAATGGTTTCGGCGCTCGGAGGAGCCCTGGAACGCTGCCCATGTACGCCTGCAACGGGCTATCAGGCGACAGAAGGCGAGCGCCGACCGCCACCACAGTGAGGCCCCGGTGTATGCACCGGGGGACCGGGTCTGGCTCTCGACCCGAAACCTGCCCCTTCGCCTGCCCTGCCGGAAGCTGGGTTGGCGGTTTGTGGGGCCATTTAAAGTCCTGAGGAGATTGAACGAGGTATTTTATAGGTTACAGCTACCTCCTGATTACCATATTAACCCCTCGTTCCATGTGTCTCTCCTCAGGCCGGTGGTAGCTGGTCCGCTCCAGGAGTCTGAGGTGTGGGATGTTCCTACGCCCCCACTGGACATCGAGGGGGCACCGGCGTACTCGGTCCGCGCCATCCTGGATTTGAGGCGTCGGCTGGGGGGCCTGCAGTATCTCGTGGAGTGGGAGGGGTACGGTCTGGAGGAACGGTGCTGGGTTCCTAGGAGGAACATCCTCGATCCACCGTCGTCATCCGACTCGCCCTGCTCCGCGTCCTCCTGGCCGTCCCCGAGGCCGGTGTCGGCGCACGGCTGGAGCCGCGCGTCAAGGGGGGGTACTGTTACGAATTCAGCTGAGGCTGCCCCTCCTCCTTGCTCGGGCAGACTTCGGCGTTCGTCGTCACCGGAGTACTAGCTGCCACCGATCTATGTTTCAACTTAAATAGCATACATAAACATAAAATGTACATTACAGCAGACCAATCTTTACAGTCATCTGTGAGCTGCTAATTGTCATGGTATGATTATCCTGTTTCAATTTTGTGATTTTTCATGTTGCAACTTTCCTGTCACTTTGATAGATGCAACACAAACAACTTTCACCAAAGTTTGAGACATCCATCCACTGACAAACAAAAACATCCTTGTCACATTGAATATTTATGTCATACACAAAATATTGATGAACATCACTTGAATAATACAAACAACTCCAAATGTCACTCCAGTCCTCACATGCACACCACCCAATACATGCATGGGCGGTGGAAAGCAACAATAGAACAACCTTCATGTCTATTCACTGGTTTAATTGGCGTGTAGACATGTGATGTACCATGCTGACGGGGATTAAAGAAGGGAAAAGAAGGGTCCTAGATCTGGATTCTGACACCCTTCCATTGTTAATGAATGTTAGTTACATCTGTTTCCTACAAGGATCTGGCGCCCTAATTGTGGAGACGTGAAGGAGGCTCATTCTGATCCGTATCCTAATAAAAGGATCGGAATTAAATTGCGTCCCTCTGTATACAGCGCAGAGGTTTTTGCTTGAACTAAAAATCTAATGAAGGCATCCTCCCTCATCTGTTTTGTTTTTAGTGATGGCACATCTGTCATTTGAGTTGAAAATCCCTCAGAAAGTAGCTAAGTGGGGAGAAATAAGACTATAGATCAAGTCTGCACTCAAATAGTGCTCTAGTCAAAAGTAGTGTGCCATTTGAGAAGCAAATACAAGAGGGTTAACTGTGGCAAGAAGACTATCCAGGAAATGCAAAGTGTTGTGTTAAAAAGCTGATACAGCAAAATAAGACAACAAAACACAACAGGTCAATTATTTACTATGCAGGAAGTCTGTAAACATAACCTAGATAAGCAGTAACACCCTCATGCCAACAAGTCATGCAGCATTGCTGAGCACAACCTCTTAAGGATCGGACCCTTTTTTCAATTTTCGCCTAAAATGACATACAGTGGGGAAAAAAAGTATTTAGTCAGCCACCAATTGTGCAAGTTCTCCCACTTAAAAAGATGAGAGAGGCCTGTAATTTTCATCATAGGTACACGTCAACTATGACAGACAAATTGAGAAAAGAAATCCAGAAAATCACATTGTAGGAATTGTAATGAATTTATTTGCAAATTATGGTGGAAAATAAGTATTTGGTCACCTACAAACAAGCAAGATTTCTGGCTCTCACAGACCTGTAACTTCTTCTTTAAGAGGCTCCTCTGTCCTCCACTCGTTACCTGTATTAATGGCACCTGTTTGAACTTGTTATCAGTATAAAAGACACCTGTCCACAACCTCAAACAGTCACACTCCAAACTCCACTATGGCCAAGACCAAAGAGCTGTCAAAGGACACCAGAAACAAAATTGTAGACCTGCACCAGGCTGGGAAGACTGAATCTGCAATAGGTAAGCAGCTTGGTTTGAAGAAATCAACTGTGGGAGCAATTATTAGGAAATGGAAGACATACAAGACCACTGATAATCTCCCTCAATCTGGGGCTCCACGCAAGATCTCACCCCGTGGGGTCAAAATGATCACAAGAACGGTGAGCAAAAATCCCAGAACCACACAGGGGGAACTAGTGAATGACCTGCAGAGAGCTTGGACCAAAGTAACAAAGCCTACCATCAGTAACATACTACGCCGCCAGGGACTCAAATCCTGCAGTGCCAGACGTGTCCCCCTGCTTAAGCCAGTACATGTCCAGGCCCGTCTGAAGTTTGCTAGAGTGCATTTGGATGATCCAGAAGAGGATTGAGAGAATGTCATATGGTCAGATGAAACCAAAATAGAACTTTTTGGTAAAAACTCAACTCGTCGTGTTTGGAGGACAAAGAATGCTGAGTTGCATCCAAAGAACACCATACCTACTGTGAAGCATGGGGGTGGAAACATCATGCTTTGGGGCTGTTTTTCTGCAAAGGGACCAGGACGACTGATCCGTGTAAAGGAAAGAATGAATGGGGCCATGTATCGTGAGATTTTGAGTGAAAACATCCTTCCATCAGCAAGGGCATTGAAGATGAAACGTGGCTGGGTCTTTCAGCATGACAATGATCCCAAACACACCGCCCGGGCAACGAAGGAGTGGCTTCGTAAGAAGCATTTCAAGGTCCTGGAGTGGCCTAGCCAGTCTCCAGATCTCAACCCCATAGAAAATCTTTGGAGGGAGTTGAAAGTCCATGTTGCCCAGCGACAGCCCCAAAACATCACTGCTCTAGAGGAGATCTGCATGGAGGAATGGGCCAAAATACCAGCAACAGTGTGTGAAAACCTTGTGAAGACTTACAGAAAACGATTGACCTGTGTCATTGTCAACAAAGGGTATATAACAAAGTATTGAGAAACTTTTGTTATTGACCAAATACTTATATTCCACCATAATTTGCAAATAAATTCATTAAAAATGCTACAATGTGATTTTCTGGATTTTTTTTTCTCATTTTGTCTGTCATAGTTGACGTGTACCTATGATGAAAATTACAGGCCTCTCTCATCTTTTTAAGTGGGAGAACTTGCACAATTGGTGGCTGACTAAATACTTTTTTCCCCCACTGTACCCAAATCTAACTGCGTGTAGCTCAGGACCTGAAGCAAGGATATGCATATTCTTGATACCATTTGAAAGGAAACTGAAGTTTGTGGAAATGTGAAATTAATGTAGGAGAATATAACACATTTGATCTGGTAAAAGATAATACAAACAAAAAAACATCCGTTTATTTTTTTTATTTTTTTTTATTTTTTCATTGTCTTTGAAATGCAAGAGAAAGGCCACAATATAATATTGCAGTTTATATGCTATTTAGATTTTGGCCACTAGATGGAAGCAGTGTGTGTGCAAAGTTTCAGATTGATCCAGTGAAGCATTGCAATACTGGACTATTTTGTATCAAGCCTGCCCAAATGTGCCGAATTGGTCAATTGATACATTTTCAAGTACATAACTATAGAGAACATACAAAAAATGATATGGTAATACAAAATGTAAGTTTACACACTCCCAGTAATGTCATACATGATGGATCATTAGCTTATACACTAACTTTCACACATTTAGATGGCCGGGCGGGGTGGGTGTGGAGCCAGAGACAGGAAGGGTTCAAACTGTAGAACCCAGATTCTACATTTGCATATAAAAATTGATTTTATCAAACAAAACTAGGCTAAATTTTATCTCTGGGACCCTTAGGATGACAAATCAGAGCAAGATTACTGAATGTAAGTACATTATTTACCATCAGAGGTGAATGTATCAAACCAGTTGCCGTGATACGTTTTTTTGTTGTTGTGCTCTCTCCTCAAACAATAGCATGGTATTTTTTCACTGTAATAGCTACTGTAAATTGGACAGTGCAGTTAGATTAACAAGAATTTAGGCTTTCTGCCCATATAAGACATGTCTATGTCCTGGAAAGTTTGCTGTTACTTACAACAGTCATGCTAATCACATTAGTGCACGGTAGCTCAAGCGTCCCATATACGGGACACTGATCCCGTAGAGGTTAACAATGACTTATGTCAATAGCATGCTTATTAGAGGTGTCACATTGAATTATCTACACGCGATGACGGCAATGGTTATTTGCCTAATGTATCAGACAGTCATTTCCTGATCACCTTGCTTTGCATACATAACATGTATTACACAACTGATTATTCACTGAACAAATAGCCTATGTTCCTCCCCCAGGTATTTAGTAAAAGCTTCCTACCCTAAATAACACAGCAGCTCATAGAGGGACATAGCTTGCCAAAATAGAGCCGTCGGTCTTCACTGATACAGAAACTGTCACTTATGAGTACCATGATACTAGCTATGGCCTGGCATCAATTCAGAGAGAATCTGGGGGAGAATCTCTTCATAACCTGCTGTTTCTGATGTTATTGGTGATTTATAGTGTTCACACATTGTAAATAGAGTCCGTCTAAGGCTAGGATATGATTTAAGGCAGACCTTACACCCTCTCACACACGCTGTGAAGATCGAGTCAGTCTGTGGTATGATTTAAGGTTTTCGCCTCATGGCCCAATGTGTGGACTGTTTACATGGTGTATCCTGGCTGGTGGTCTCTGGTCTAAACACTAACCAGACCTGTTTAGATACATCCGAGAACCAAGACCATCTAATCAATCTCACGATTTATCTAAATAAACCAGGATTAGGAATAGTGGGTTGAACTGGCTTTAAGGAAGCAATCATTACCAGAGGTGATTTGGTACATTTGGACTAACTTTATTTGGACCCTCAGGGTTTCCTCACAATGCAGTGTATATTGGATTTGTTTACACCCCACTAGCACTCAAAGACCTCCTCCACGGGTGGTGAGAGAGGGAGGGCCAGAGCCAGGGATCATAGGTCCATTTGCTGATTGAGGGACTGAAGGGGTTGAGGCTAGGGGTGCATCCCAAATGGCATCCTATTCCCTATATAATGCACTACTTTTGACCAGAGCTCTATGGGTCCTGGTCAAAAGTAGTGCACTACATAGGGAATAGGGTGCTATTTGGGATGCAAGAAGGGACTAAAAGGGCTGAGGGTAGAGTTCCACCCTCCACAGTCAGACAGACAAGGCTTCACGCAGGGCCGACAGAGGAAACAAGGCGCTAAGCTAACTGCTCACCACTAATCCAAGACTTTTCAGCTTAACTCTTAAATTGATGTCAATCTTCCACACACCAACGTATGCAAATGAAGACGACTTCTTAGATTTAGACAGACTGGGAGATGGGATTAGGTACACAGGGAAAATTATGACGTGTGACAGTGTGACAATTAGATACAAGTAGAAGTATGACAATTAGTCATGTATCTCTCAGAGAGTTGGACTCTTCTGTTAGAGTAATCGTCTTGTGTTGTGATAGCTAGATCTGGGCACTGAGCTGGAACAAAAACCTGGTTCTATCTCTGACATTTCCATTGGACTAAGAAAAAAAATAATTTGAAGTGTGTAATAGTAACTAAAGTGTAGTACTAACTACATATGTAACTGATTTGTAACTACGTTCTTAAAAAATCCTTAGTTTCATGAGGTGTGCAGATATAGGAATATCAAACCATCAGTCAGTAACTCTTTATCAAGATTAACTCATTTAGGTGGCAATGTGAGAGAGAGGGCTGAGCACTGCAAAAAGGGAAATCTAAGCAAGTCTAAATATATTTTATTGAGTGATAATTCACCTAAAGATTTTTTTGTTTAGTTTTTCTCTACCAAGCTAAGTTATCTAACATCATTGGAAGATCATTTTGCTGATTTTAACAAAGAAAATGCATAATACAGTAATTTATCTTATGTCAAGATATCTTTCAAGATATTTGACCCAAATACCACGATTAAGGTAAAATATCTAGAAAGATATCTTGACATAAGATAAATTACTTGTATTGAGCCTTTTTCAGGTTAAAATAAGCAAAATTATCTGCCAATGACGTTAGATAATTTAGCTTGGTTTGAAAAACAAGAAAAAAGCACATTTTAAGTGAATTATCACTCAATGTAAGATATTTAGGCTTGCTTAGATTTCACTTGTTGCAGTGGGGTAGATGTGTGCTGCAGCCTTTAGAGAGCTGCTGGTTAGCGAACAGCAGCTGGAGCAGGAGAGAGCTTAATAAGTTAAGGAGGCAAGGCTGTACGAACACAGCTTCAAGTAGGGCCCCACTCCCACTAGTTGAACTTCCCCTCCTTTCCCTCCCTCCTCCACCTTCCATCCCTCCTTCCCTCTCTTTAAGAACAAATGGCACATTCCTCCCATCAGTTATCTGCTCTGCTCTGCTGACAGCCCCAGTGGCCCGTGGAGAACCCCTCCTGCAACCTGTCCTCTCCAGGAGGGGGGCTGTTTACATAACACTGATTGGGAGCGCCTCACACTGACCTTTCACCCTCTTCCTCTCGCTCCCCGTTCTCGCTCACTCCCTCTCTCTTGCTCCCTCTCCCCTCCCTCAAGCTAGTTCCATCCCTCCCCCTCCTCCCCTTCCCCTCCGTTTCTCAATCCCTCTGCCCCCCTCGCTCTAGTTCCAATCCTCTACCTCCTCTCCTCCCCTCCCTGTCCCTCCCCCACCCCACTCCCCCCCACCTCCTCTCACCGCCTGGCCCTCTACAGCGACGCAGCGTCGGGCCAGCGGAAGCCCATGCATTGGGGATGTAAATCAGTCATGATTTTTACAGTCCCTTCTTAAGGAGCTCCAAGGGCACTTGTGTGTTTCAGGGGTGAACTCAGCAGCGTCTGGCCCAGATTTGGAAGTTATTATTCAGCGGAAGAAGGGACTTTTGTTCTGGGTACTTGGGTAGGCGCTGGTGTGTGTGTGTGTGTGCGTGTGTGTGTTTTATGAAGCCAACTGATTGAGTGGCCCCTGAGTAAAGGGATTTACCATTGCTAGGCATGACGCTCCGTCTCATAAAATGGAAAGAAATGATCAACACCCATAACTGATGACATCACTACTTGTTCAGGAGGATTATAATACTTGTGCCTAATCAAATCCATTTAAATAAGCATTGCTCCAAGCAAATTGCCCTAATCACTCAAAAAATAACTAAATAATGATGACTGACATTCTTGGCATGAATACAATTTGATAATGTACCAAATTATTATATGACAATATTTAACTTTTAGCCTGAAAGTAACCAGGAAGCCGATAAGTTACTTTTCTGAATAAAACATTCCTATCCAGAGAGGGAGGGAGACCAGAGAGGGAGGGAGACCATAGTAGGAGGGAGAGTGAAAGCGCAAGCACAAGAGAGAGGAATGGGCGGGAGAAAGAGAGTGCATTGAGACAAAACTGTACATCGGCATGTTTTCTGTCAGGGGGGGCGGGTGGGGCAGGCGGGGCGGTGCGTGCTGCTTCTGATGTCTGGGGCCTGTGGTTGTCTCCAGCTGTGCAGGAGGCCTGTGGAACTTGTCATCACATCAGGAGGCGGCTGCAGAGAGGCGGCTAATATCCCCCAACAGCGCCAGGCAGCGTCCGCCTGCCCAATAATCACTGCAGCGCACTGCACATCGAGCCCAGCGGACGCACGGCACCGCCACCAACCAACGCCTTTACTCCACACTCTCAGCTCAGTCTCTAAGGCTGTTTTTACACAGGCAGCCCGACTCTGATCGTTTTCTACTAATTGGTCTTTTGACCAATCAGATCAGCTCTTTTGCCCATAATTGGGCAAAAGATCAGAATTAGGCTGCCTGTATAAACGCATAACTGATGGTGTTTGTGTGTGTGTGTGTGTGTGTGTGTGTGAGAGAGAGAGAGAGAGAGAGAGAGAGAGAGAGAGAGAGAGAGAGAGAGAGAGAGAGAGAGAGAGAGAGAGAGAGAGAGAGAGAGAGAGAGAGAGAGAGAGAGAGAGAGAGAGAGAGAGAGAGAGAGAGAGAGAGAGAGAGAGAGAGAGAGAGAGAGAGAGAGAGAGAGAGAGAGAAAGAAAGGGGAGATAAAGGATGGGGAGATAAATGATGGACAGAGGGTCTGTGATGTGAAGTTGCAAGAGCACCTCTTGATAGAAGGACGTGATTGTTTTTACAATTAAATAGCTGAAGGACACATCAGTGTGTCTGCATGTCCTTCATTATTAGACATATCAAAACATGGTCGATTAGCAGACATACTAAAGTGCGTGTGTGTGTGTGTGTGAGTGTGTGTGTGTGTGTACAGGAAGAATACTGCTTATGTAGCAGCGTCTGGCCCAGATTTGGGAGTTATTATTCAGCGGAAGAAGTTACTTTTGTTCTGGGTACTTGGGTAGGCACTAGTGTGTGTGTGTCTGTGTGTGTCTGTGTGTGTGGTGCGTGCGTGTGTGTGTGTGTGTGTGTTTGCATGCCTGTGTGTGTGTGTGTATATAGGAATAATATTGCTTATGGCATGTGTAGCAGATTAAATGAAGAACTGTGTGGCCCAACCCCTTTTGATGACCTCAGAGGCAGTGACCCCAGAGGAAGTCGTACAGTATGTCACTCCCCTGCCCCTCTCTGGTTCTCCACCAAATTCCCCAGTGTCTCTGAGTGTTCAGACACTCCAGCCTCCTCTTGGGCCAAACAGCAGGACTAAAATAGTTATCTGTAATGTAGCCTAATTCTTGTAAATCTCTTTTCGTCACAATAATGTTTTGGCACAACATCACATTATAATGACTAAATCACAAACGATTGTAGTTGGGCAACTCACTGATGCACAAAGTGTTCATGAAAGTAGTAATTTTACTCTAGTTCTGTCATTAAATGTAGTTCAATGAGATCAGTGCAATTATATTTTACGGTATATGCTAGTTAAAAAGAACAAACTGCTGTCAAATAATCAATGCTGCATTTATGTGGTTATGCTTTCAAGATCCAGGATCTAAAGGGTGTGTGGTGAGGCCTGATCTGAGCTGATCCAGCCAGTGGGTCTGTCTGTGGTAGGATATTTACTCAGTCACTTAGTTAGCTGTAGTGTTATCCTGATGTGTTAGCTAGCCAAGCTGTGTGTCTTGTTTTGCATGAATTGTACATTAATGGAGGAGGACAGGATATTTTTAAACGTAGCTACTTTATTAGCTAGCAATAGCTGGCATCTTCATGTTCATGTTCGTGTCTCTGGCCATGATATGAACTGCAATGACCTCATAACCTGGGTGGTCTAAACCAGTATGATATGACAGTAGTATGTAACCAATGGTGTAATTCAGTATGTTAACACATATTATGCTTTGTTAGCGCTGGTGTGGTGATATCTCTGTGGTTGGATCCTTAGTCGGTCAGCTACAAGTTGGGGTTAGCGCTTTGGTTAGTGTTGGTGTTAACGCTGGTGTTATCCTAGCAGTTGACTGTGTTAGGTGTAGCCAGGCTATGTTAGCACTTCTGTTAGCATTGGTGTTATCCTGCTACTAGTGCTTCTGTTTCCCAGGTGTCTGTGTGTGCTAGTTAGTGCATCGTGTTAGCCCTGTTTTTTATTGTTGGTATTATCCTGGTGTCTGGGTAAACTCCTGAGGTCAGTGGGAGGTAGGTCTCTGTTCTCTGAATGATAGTAAGGAGCGGCCTGGTGTAGAATAGGTCGAGGGTCAGATGGGGAGATTGATCTCAGGCTAGAGGTCAACGCAACAACATTGTTAAAGGCTGTGGTCATTTCCATACCACTGTGTTGTGAGAGAAAAGGACTCAACAGTGTGTGTAGTAATCCGTAAAGAGCTGGTTCTAACTGTGAAAGGAAGGGGCTGGGAGAGAAAGGCAGCTAGCAACCAGTCACTGCTGGAAATAGCACTAGAACCGAGGCTTCGTTTCTCATGCTGTTTGCCTTACAGAGTTGGATTTGACTTCCTAAATGCCATATGGGGGAAACAAAATACGGTTCCCAAATGGAGCTGGCTGCCGTTGAACCAAAAACCCTATGTTTAGAGTTCTGGGCTATCAGAGCAGCATGCCCTGCATTTACTCTCTCTCTCTCTCTCTCTCTCTCTCTCTCTCTCTCTCTCTCTCTCTCTCTCTCTCTCTCTCTCTCTCTCTCTCTCTCTCTCTCTCTCTCTCACTTTCTTTATTTCTTTCTCTGTTTTCTATCCCTTTGAGACAGATAGAGGCGAGAGTAGGGGATTGGCTGGAGGGTAGCCCCAGCAGTAGTATGCTGCAGGTAGCTGACAGGCAAACTGAATAGAATAATTACACATGGCTGTCTGTGTGGAACATAACAGCTCTACCTTCAATTAAGCAGAGAGAATACATTTTCATCACCCTGCCTTGCTCTGCCTGGCTGCCGTGCCACTGCCACCCCAAGACTATGGGCTATGGGCTGGAACCAGACCTGGGTTCAAATACTATTTGAAATCCTTTCAAATCCTTTCTCTGTGCTTGATTGAGTTTGCCTGCTGGGTTGGAACCAATAAACTGGCAGTCTAAAGGAAATGCTCCAAATATTTGAAAGATTTCAAATAGCTTTTGAATCCAGGTTTGGCAGGAACACATAGCCCCTGTCCCCATGCCTTTAGTGATGCTGGGCTCTGGCTGGCTCCCCCTGATTATAAATATTAATGAGATCTACATGCAGGTAGCTACCCACTGAGACGCCCACATCACATCAGTCAGCAGGATGGGAGTCAAAGTGGAGTAACAAACCAAAATACTGACAATTAACCCCTGAACTCAGCTTGGCGGCATTACTGTCTGTGCTCGCCGGTCGCCTGACATCATCAAAGGGGGACAGAGCTCTGATGTTGATGAGTGGTAATGACAAAGCTAGGACATAGGACACAGCTAGTCCTCACTCACCTTGGTACTGTGACTAGTTAAGGTAAATGCAGACTTAGAATAGTGATGTTAAACATTTTAATCACTGAATGAAAAGTTAGAAATGCATACCCTTCTAGTACAGGTTCTAGTACAGGTTTACACCCAGTAATGAAAATTAATCAATGATGTGTTACTTGACACACCACACATACAGACACATTCTGAAGTACAGTCATTTGAAAAGTAATTCTGCAAAATGAATCATTTTTTCTCTCAAGGGGAATTTGAAAATTAGGACAAAACTGCTGCAATAATGTCTGCGATGGAGGAGGAGAGAAGATGGGTGAAGTCCTTTTATGTGTATAGTCTAACTCAGTCTGTCAAGATGCCTAATTTCCCTCCTAGACAAATTATGGGTTTAGGAAATGCTCTCCCCCTTGCACTCAAACATGCAAGGGGTTAATTATGGCAGTGACCTCTACATTCCTGACGAAGCTATGGACGGTCAGACGGACACATTGGTCCTAGGGTGTTGTTACAACCAAGGAGTCATGAAATGAAAACACAACTTACTTACACTACATTACCAAAAGTATGTGGACACCTGAGCATTAATATGGAGTTGGTCCTCCCTTTGCTGCTAATAACAACCTCCACTCTTCTGGGAAGGCTTTCCACTAGATGCTGGAACATTGCTGCGGGAACTTGCTTCCATTCAGCCACAAGAGCATTAGTGAGGTCGGGCACAGATATTGGGCGATTAGGCCTGGCTCGCAGACGGCGTTCCAATTCATCCCAAAGGTGTTCGATGGGGTTGAGGTCAGGGCTCTGTGCAGGCCAGTCAAGTTCTTCCACACCAATCTCGACAAACCATTTCTGTATTGACCTCGCTTTGTGCACGGGGGCATTCTCATGCCGAAACAGGAAAGGGCCTTCCCCAAACTGTTGCCACAAAGTTGGAAGCACAGAATCGTGTAGAATGTCATTGTATGCTGTAGCGTTAAGATTTCCCTTCTCTGGAACTAAGGGGCCTAGCCCGAACCATGAAAAACAGCCCCAGACCATTATTTTAAGGGGTGTCCACATACTTTTGTATACAGTTGAAGTCGGAGGTTTACATACACTTAGGTTGGAGTCATTAAAACTTGTTTTTCAACCACTCCATACATTTCTTGTTAACAAACTATTGTTTTGGCAAGTCGGTTAGGACATCTACTTTGTGCATGACACAAGTCATTTTTCCAACAATTGCTTACAGACAGAGTATTTCACTTATAATTCACTGTATCACAATTCCAGTGGGTCAGATGTTTACATACACTAAGTTGACTGTGCCTTTAAACTGCTTGAAAAATTCCAGACAATTATGTCATGGCCTTCTGATATGCTAATTGACATAATTTGAATCAATTGGAGGTGTACCTGTGGATGTATTTCAAGGCCTACCTTCAAACTCAGTGCCTCTTTGCTTGACATCATGGGAAAATCAAAAGAAATCAGCCAAAACCTCAGATTTATTTTTTTGAGGAATTGGAGGAAACAGGTACAAAAGTATCTATATCCACAGTAAAACGAGTCCTATATCGACATAACCTGAAAGGCTGCTCAGCAAGGAAGAAGCCACTGCTCCAAAACCGCCATAAAAAAGCCAGACTACGGTTTGCAACTGCACATGGGGACAAAGATCTTACTTTTTGAAGAAATGTCCTCTGGTCTGATGAAACAAAAATAGAACTGTTTGGCCATAATGACCATCGATATGTTTGGAGGAAAAAGGGGCAGGCTTGCAAGCCAAAGCAACATCTCAAGACATCAGTCAGGAAGTTAAAGCTTGGTCGCAAATGGGTCTTCCAAATGGACAATGACTCCAAGCATACTTCCAAAGTTGTGGCAAAATGGCTTAAGGACAACAAAGTCAAGGTATTGGAGTGGCCATCACAAAGCCCTGACCTCAATCCTATAGAACATTTGTGGGCAGAACTGAAAAAGCGTGTGCAAGCAAGGAGGCCTACAAACCTGACTCAGTTACACCAGCTCTGTCAGGAGGAATGGGCCTAAATTCACCCAACTTATTGTGGGAAGCTTTTGGAAGGCTAACCGAAACGTTTGACCCAAGTTAAACAATTTAAATGCAATGCTACCAAATACTAATTGAGTGTATGTAAACTTCTGACCCACTGAGAATGTGATGAAAGAAATAAAAGCTGAAATAATTCATTCTCTGTACTATTATTCTGACATTTCACATTCTTAAAATAATGTGGTGATCCTAACTGACCTAAGACAGGGAATTTTACTAGGATTAAATGTCAGGAATTGTGAAAAACTGAGTTTAAATGTATTTGGCTAAGGTGTATGTAAACTTCCGACTTCAACTGTATATAGTGTATTTACATTTTGAGTGATTACTGGCTATTCAAAGCATTTAAAAATGACCTTTCTGGACTCTTAGGCTGTGTTGTCCTGTGTAGCTCAGTTGGTAGAGCATATTGCTTGCAACGCCAGGGTTGTGGGTTTGATTCCCACAGGGGGCCAGTATAAAAAAAAAAAATGTATGCACTCACTAACTGTAATTTGCTCTGGATAAGAGCGTCTGCTAAATCACTCAAATGTAAATGTTGAAACTGAGAGGAATAACATTGTCCTGTTAGGTTCTCTTGATGTGCGACTAGTTAAATGCTTTGCTTTCCTCTTATCTTACAATGTTGTTGGGTTTACTACAACATAAAATAGGATGCAATCAATTAAATGAAGCTGTCATGAGCACTCTCTCTCCCTGGTAGCAACATTAATTGCATTCAATTCTCTGCCACTCTGCTCACTCTCTCCCTACTCTGCCTAACGAGCTCCACCTGGCTCCGCCCTGCTCTGCTCTTGTTACCTGGCCAGCTGCACTGCATTTCCCACTCACCATCCTCACCTTGCCTCACTCTGTTCTAATTACTCTGCCAGCTGAACTGCATTTCCCCACTAACCTCTCCCAGTATATCAAGCCCTGTTTTTCAGCCAAGCCCTGTCAGATCGTCTTCAAACCCGGACCAGTAACCTGCCTGTCTGCGCTCTGACTCCTGTTTGTGATACCGATCCTTTCTTGACTCCCTCCTTGTTCTACTGCCCCGTCTATCCCGACCTGCCTTCTGGACCTCGACTACTCTCCGATCTTCAGCCCCTCCGGTAACTCGATTCTGCCTTCTGTCTCTCACCACGATATTTGCCCAGCCCTGATCTGTACTTCTGCCTGCCATTCATATTGCTGTTGTGTGTGTGTTCCCCCAGGTCTCCGACCACCAGATGAGCGTGCCCAGACGCTTCACCACCCTCAGCCCGATACGCCGCTCCATCACTGGGGAACACACACACTAAGCACTTGGACTGGACACCCCCGGACATTTGGTGACCCCCGGAGCACAGGTACCCACAGGACCCTGAAAAACCCCAGAGCCCCAAGCACCCCTGGAACCCCTGACACCCCTGGCACTCCTCTTCCCGCCTGAAACCTTCAATAAAGAACTCTGAATTTGAACTTGCGCTCTTGGGTCCTCTTCTGTCCGTGACAGAACGATCTGACCATCATGGACCCAGCGCACTCCCTGACCACGATGGAAGAAGAGCCAGAGATGACTGCCATACAGCGACTGGAACGCTCTGAGGGAGACATAAATCGGATGGCTGGCGACATCGCTTCCCTTCTCCAGCTATTCAACCAGCAGCAACAACAGTTCCAACTGCAGCAACAACAGCTAGCCCAAGCCCTGCAACTACTCTCAAACCCGGCTACTCCACCTGCACCCCCCCCTGGTCCTTCTGTTCCTGTACCACCGACACTCCTTCATCCCTCCGCTGGAGGTCCCAATGCTGCAGGCCCGGCAGTGCTGCCACCAGATCCCCACGCTCCTGAACCAAAGATTGGGAACCCGGAACGTTTTGATGGCAACCAGAAGCAAGTAAGACCATTCTTGAGCAGCTGCCGAATCCAGTTTGCACTACAGCCCAGGACTTTCTCAACAGAGGGAGCCAAGGTGGGGTATGTCATCACACATCTCACCGGTCGAGCTCGGTTGTGGGGAACGGCGGAATTCGACCGGCAAACCCCAGCCTGTGCCTCCTTCAGTGCCTTTGAGAAGGAGATGTTAAAGGTCTTTGACCTAGGCTCGCCAACAGCCGAAGCGTCACAAGCTCTGCTCACCATCCGTCAGGGCAATCGGACAGTGGCAGACTTCTCCATTGACTTTCGTACCCTGGCCAGTCAAAGCTCGTTTAACCCAGAGGCACTGGTGCAAGCCTTCCTCCATAGCCTGGCGGACTATATCAAAGACGAGCTTGTTTCCCATGACCCGCCCTCAACGCTTGATGCCGCCATTGACCTTGCCGTCCGCATTGACCGCCGTATACAGACCCGGAGGAGGGAGAAGGGCCGTCTCAGTCAACCTGCCATCCGCACTCGGGTCGATACCGCTTCTGTCCAGCCCCTGCCTGTCAAGTCCCATAGCCAACTCAGTCAGCCTGAGCCCATGGAGATTGGCCGTGCCTCTCTGACTCCCGAGGAGCGTCGGCGCCGTCTAAGCTCCAACCTTTGCCTCTACTGTGGTGGCGAGAATCACCGTGTCGCCACTTGTCCGGCAAAAGCCGCAGCTCACCAGGTGTAGGGGAGATCCGGGTGAGCTCAACAAGCCTTCAGTCTCCCTCCATCCGAAAGACCCTGCTTCATCTCCGCCTTCAGCTTTCTGACAAGACTCATACATTGGCCGCCCTTGTGGATTCCGGAGCCGAAGCAAACATCATGGACCCTGAGCTTGCACTGCAACTGGGCGTGAACCATCATCAACTGACACAACCCATTCCCGCACGAGCCCTGGATGGGCATCATCTTGGCACTGTCACTCATATCTCCGCCCCTGTGACAATCCTGCTGTCAGGAAACCACCAGGAGTCCATCCAGTTTCACCTCCTACACTCACCTGGCCAACCACTCATTCTTGGATACCCGTGGCTCCGTCAGCACAACCCCCACATCGACTGGGAGACAGGAACAGTCCGTGAGTGGGGAAGGAGTTGTCACCAGACCTGTTTAAGGGGGGCCACCCTGCCCGTTCACCGGGAAAGATCTAGCGCTACCTCCGACATATCCAATGTTCCGGCCTGTTACCACAGCCTGAAAGAGGTGTTCAACAAATCCAAGGCGACATCTCTACCCCCACACAGACCCTATGACTGCGCGATTGATCTCCTGCCTGGCACAGCACCTCCCAAGGGTCGTCTGTATTCACTGTCAGCCCCGGAAAGAAGGGCCATGGAGGACTACATTAATGACTCTCTTGCCGCCGGGATAATTAGACCGTCATCTTCCCCCGCAGGAGCGGGATTCTTCTTTGTCGGCAAGAAGGACGGTTCTCTTCGTCCATGCATAGATTACCGGGGTCTGAACGACATCACGGTTAAGAATCGCTACCCACTGCCCTTACTTTCGTCTGCCTTCGAACTGCTGCAGGGAGCCACTGTATTCACAAAGCTGGACCTTCGCAATGCCTACCATCTGGTGCGGATGAGGGAGGGAGACGAATGGAAGACAGCGTTCAACACACCAACCGGCCACTATGAATATCTCGTCATGCCCTTCGGCCTCACCAATGCCCCAGCAGTTTTTCAAGCCCTAGTGAATGATATCCTCAGGGACATGCTAAATACGTTCGTATTTGTGTACCTTGACGATATTTTAATATTCTCAAAGACTCTGTCAGAACACACGCACCACGTCCAGTTGGTCCTGCGCCGCCTGCTGGAGAACTCTCTTTTCGTGAAGGCAGAGAAGTGCGAGTTCCATGCCAAAACCGTTTCATTCCTGGGGTATGTGGTGACCGAGGGCAGCATTCAGATGGATCTCACGAAGGTGTCGGCTGTCACTTCCTGGCCAGTTCCTGAGTCTCGGAAAAAGTTGCAACAGTTCCTGGGCTTTGCCAACTTTTATAGGAGATTCATCAGAAACTATAGCACAGTGGCTGCACCCCTCACGGCGCTAACCAGCACTAAACAACCGTACCAATGGACATCAGCTGCTGATAAGGCCTTCAATATCCTCAAGACATGTTTCACTTCTGCTCCCATCCTCCAGATGCCAGATGCAGCAAGGCAGTTTGTGGTGGAGGTAGATGCTTCGGACGTGGGAGTGGGTGCAGTGCTTTCTCAAAGAGCAGCTGAGGATGGCAAGATGCACCCCTGTGCCTTCTACTCCCGTCGGCTAACCCCTGCCGAATGCAACTACGACATTGGGAACCGCGAGCTGTTGGCTGTCAAGCTCGCCCTTGAAGAATGGCGGCACTGGTTAGAGGGGTCAAAGGAACCATTCGTAGTGTGGACAGACCACAAGAACCTGGAGTATATCCAAACAGCCAGGAGGCTGAACTCCCGTCAACAGCGGTGGTCTCTGTTCTTTACGCGCTTCAATTTCACGCTCTCCTACCGCCCGGGATCTCGCAACATCAAACCTGATGCTCTTTCCCGGATGTTTCAGAAGGACGAGACCACCGCCATGACAGCCCCCATTCTTCCCAGCCACTTGGTCGTAGCGGCCCTCACCTGGGAGATCGAGAAGCAGGTCATGGAGGCTCTTCGGGACCAGCCAGGTCCAAGCACCAGCGCCCCCAACCGTCTGTTTGTTCCAGCAAATCTCAGGTCACCTGTGATTCAGTGGGGGCACGAATCCCGTCTGGCCTGTCATCCCGGCATCACTCGCACCCTTCATCTGGTCCGCCAGCGGTTCTGGTGGCGGCGGATGAGACGGGATGTCCGAGAATTCATCCGAGCTTGTCCCACTTGTAACCGAAACAAGACCCCCAACCAGCCTCCTGCTGGGCTGCTGCAACCCCTACTCATACCCAAGAGGCCCTGGTCCCACGTTTCACTGGACTTTGTTACGGGCCTTCCGCCCTCTGACGGACACACAGTCATCCTTACCATTGTTGACCGCTTTAGTAAGATGACCCACTTCGTGCCCCTTCCCAAACTACCCTCTGCTAAAGAGACCTCCCAGGTGGTCCTGGAACATGTGTTTCGTATCCATGGCCTACCCCAGGATATAGTGTCAGACCGGGGTCCGCAATTCTCAGCAACCTTTTGGAAGGAGTTCTGTCATCTCCTTGGGGCCACCGCCAGCCTATCGTCTGGATTCCACCCGCAGTCAAACGGCCAGACTGAACGCATGAACCAGGAGCTGGAGAAGGCACTGAGGTGTGTGGCTTCCCAAAATCCCCGGGCCTGGGCTCAACACCTGCTCTGGGTGGAATATGCCCATAATTCACTCACCAGTTCCTCCACCGGGCTCTCCCCCTTTCAGTGTGTCTACGGGTATCAACCTCCACTGTTTGCCAGCCAGGAGGCGGATGCCACCTGTCCGTCTGCTCTTGCGTATGCCCGCCGCTGCCGCCGCACTTGGGCCCAGGCTCGCACTGTGCTCCTGAAGTCTGGAACCAGCTACGCCGTCGGTGCCAACCGACGGAGGACCCCAGCACCTACTTACCGGGTTGGTCAGAAGGTCTGGCTGTCTGCCCGGGATCTGCCGCTGCGGGTTGAATCACGTAAGCTGGCCCCTCGCTTCATTGGTCCTTTTCCTGTGCAGAAAGTCATCAGTCCAACGGCGGTCCGACTTCAGTTGCCCGCTTCCATGCGGGTCCACCCCACCTTCCACGTCTCCAAGGTCAAGCCGGTCCATGAAAGTCCCCTGGTCCCTGCAGCTCCGGCGCCACCTCCTCCGCGCCTCGTAGATGGCGGTCCTGTCTTCACCGTCCGGCGGCTGCTCCGCTCTAGGCGAAGGGGTAGGGGTCTCCAGTACCTCGTTGACTGGGAGGGATATGGTCCAGAGGAGAGGACCTGGATCCCGGCCAGGAGGATAGTGGACCGGACCCTTATCACTGACTTCCACCGACTACATCCTGATCAGCCTGCAATCCGTAGGGGCCGTCCAAGAGGGGTTCCTAGCCGTCCTGCCCGCCCTGCTTCCTGTCCTGTGCCTGACCCTGCTCCTGTCTCAGTGCCTGTTCTGTCTCCCGACCGTGACCCTCCAGCTCCTTCTGAGGATGAGGAGATTCACTCGGACCGCTCGGAGGAGTTCTGACCCGCCGCCTGCTCCCCTCCACCCTCCCGGCATGATGTTGTTCTTGGGACTTCTGGGGCCGTCCCTTGGAGGGGGGGTCCTGTCATGAGCACTCTCTCTCCCTGGTAGCAACATTAATTGCATTCAATTCTCTGCCACTCTGCTCACTCTCTCCCTACTCTGCCTAACGAGCTCCACCTGGCTCCGCCCTGCTCTGCTCTTGTTACCTGGCCAGCTGCACTGCATTTCCCACTCACCATCCTCACCTTGCCTCACTCTGTTCTAATTACTCTGCCAGCTGAACTGCATTTCCCCACTAACCTCTCCCAGTATATCAAGCCCTGTTTTTCAGCCAAGCCCTGTCAGATCGTCTTCAAACCCGGACCAGTAACCTGCCTGTCTGCGCTCTGACTCCTGTTTGTGATACCGATCCTTTCTTGACTGCCTCCTTGTTCTACTGCCCCGTCTATCCCGACCTGCCTTCTGGACCTCGACTACTCTCCGATCTTCAGCCCCTCCGGTAACTCGATTCTGCCTTCTGTCTCTCACCACGATATTTGCCCAGCCCTGATCTGTACTTCTGCCTGCCATTCATATTGCTGTTGTGTGTGTGTTCCCCCAGGTCTCCGACCACCAGATGAGCGTGCCCAGACGCTTCACCACCCTCAGCCCGATACGCCGCTCCATCACTGGGGAACACACACACTAAGCACTTGGACTGGACACCCCCGGACATTTGGTGACCCCCGGAGCACAGGTACCCACAGGACCCTGAAAAACCCCAGAGCCCCAAGCACCCCTGGAACCCCTGACACCCCTGGCACTCCTCTTCCCGCCTGAAACCTTCAATAAAGAACTCTGAATTTGAACTTGCGCTCTTGGGTCCTCTTCTGTCCGTGACAGAAGCTGGACTTGTTACAGCCTTTACCCAGTGGGCAAAGCTGATTAAAATGACATCTAATATGATTGTAATGACGTCGTTGCAACTTGTTTTTCCCACTAGGTGTTAGATAAAAAAACATACAGTCTCACCAGCAAGGCCAAATACATTCAAAGACGAGGCACAGTCTCTCCGGAGGGTAACCCAATCCAAACATTAACATTCATATTATCAATAAGGCATTAACATTAAAGATACTCCTGGACCTGAAGGCCTCTGTGCCACCTGAGACATCAGCAGGCAGGAATATGAATTCCCACCAGCAGACAGTCAGCAAGTTGGTATTTCAAAATGGATGGAACAGATCATTATTCAGTCAGGAAGACGTCCTTTTGACGCCTTCACTTCGCTAGCTTCCTGCGACCTTAATGGCCCGTGGCACCTTACCTTGCTCCCATGGTAGCGGGTATAAACATGTGTATAAATACTCTGTCCTTCATCCCACACACACACGCAAGCACACACACACACACGCAAGCACACACACACACACACCTGAGCCAGTCACGATCAAGCAGTAAGGAAGGTTGACAAAACCCCTCAGGTAGAATATATTCAATCAAATGTAATGCATCAGGTTAGGTGGATAGATATGTAAAGAGAGCCTGTTGACAGCTACTAATACTCCCTAGGTAGATGGTGCCAAACATCAGGTCTGAAAATAAGTGTTTGACATTACAACTAACATAAATCATATTAAAGATATTCAGCTTCTGGTTTTATACTGTTTTTTTACAATGTGAATAAAAACACAGAGATTATGGGCAACATATTCCTCTTCTAAATGTGGAGCCTAACATTCTGTAACTAGGTAACGATATAGCACTGTAGGTCAGTTTAAGGTTTACTCTGCTGAGGTAATGCAGGGATAGATGTAGGCTTACTGTAGTGCACAATATCATCCACTGTGAGTGGGGCCTATCCATTGCTATAAGGGCAGTATAGTCCCACATACTGTAATTCAGATAGAAGAGTGACTAAATCTTCCCAGATAGAAGATTGTAGATGGCTTGTTGATTAGACTGCTGAAACGTGGCTGTTCTTCTGGTTCACTGTACCCATTGTTTCTTCTTCTCTCCTAAAGTAGTTATGGTCTGACATGTCTCCCAGTGTGTCATTGGGTCACTCGGTAATTACACGCCTGAGGTAAACTATTAGCATGGCAATGCTAAGACCATGAGAAAGTATTTTAACGATAGCATCTACTTATAGTACATACAGTGCATGCGATAAGTATTCAGACCTCTTGACTTACTCCACATTTTGTTACATTATAGCCTTATTCTAATATTGATTAAATTGTTTTTTTCCCCCTCATCAATATACACACAATACCCCATAATGACAAAAACAGGTTTTTAGAAATTTTAGCAAATGTATTAAAAATAAAAACACTGAAATATCACATTTACATAAGTATTCAGACCCTTTACTCAGTACTTTGTTGAAGCACCTTTGACAGCAATTACATCCTCGAGTCTTCTTGGGTATGACACTACAAGCTTGGCACACCTGTATTTGGGGAGTTTCTCCCATTCTTCTCTGGAGATCCTCTCAAGTTCTGTCAAGTTGGATGGGGAGTGTTGCTGGACAGCTATTTTCAGGTCTCTCCAGAGATGTTCGATCGGGTTCAAGTCCGGGCTCTGGCTGGGCCACTCAAGGACATTCAGAGACATTTCCCGAAGCCTCTCCTGTGTTGTCTTGGCTGTGTGCTTAGGGTCGTTGTCCTGTTGGAAGGTGAACCTTCACCCCAGTCTGAGGTCCTGCGCTCTGGAGCAGGTTTTCATCAAGGATTTCTCTGTAGTTTGCTCCATTCATCTTTCCCTCGATCCTGACTAGTCTCACAGTCCCTGTCACTGAAAAACATCCCCACGGCATGATGCTGCCACCACCATGCTTCACCGTAGGGATGTTGCGAGATTTCATCCGGACGGGATTCTTGGCATTCAGGCCAAAGAGTTCAATCTTGGTTTCATCAGACCAGATAATCTTGTTTCTTATGGTCTGAGAGTCTTTACGTGCCTTTTGGCAAACTCCAAGCGGGCAGTCATGTGCCTTTTACTGAGGAGTGGCTTCCATCTGGCCACCCTACCATAAAGGCCTGATTGGTGGAGTGCTGCAGAGATTGTTGTCCTTCTGGAAGGTTCTCCCATCTCCACAGAGGAATTCTGGAGCTCTGTCGGAGTGACCATCGGGTTCTTGGTCCCCTCCCTGACAAAGGCCCTTCTTCCCTGATTGCTCAGTTTGGCCTGGCAGCCAGCTCTAAGAAGAGTCTTGGTGGTTCCAAACTTCTTTCATTTAAGAATGATGGTGGCCCCTGTGTTCTTGGGGACCTTCAATGCTGCTGAAATGTTTTGGTACCCTTCCCCAGATCTGTGCATCGACACAATCCTGTCTCGGAGCTCTACGGACAATTCCTTCGACCTCATGGCTTGGTTTTTGCTCTGACATGCACTCTCAACTGTGGGACCTTATATAGACAGGTGTGTGCCTTTCCAAATCATGTTCAATCAATTGAATTTACCACTGGTGGACTCCAATCAAGTTGTAAAAACATCTCAAGGATGATCATTGGAAACAGGATGCACCTGACCTCAATTTCGAGTCTCATAGCCAAGGGTCTTGAATACTTATGTAAATACTTCTGTTTTTTATTTGTAATACATTTGCAAAAATTTCTAAAAACCTGTTTTCGCTTTGTCATTATGGTGTATCATGTGCAGATTGATGAGGAAAACAATTAATTGAATCCATTTTAGAATAAGGCTGTAACTTAACAAAATGTGGAAAAATCAAGGGGTCTGAATACTTTCCAAATGCACTGTATTATCACTGAGTTTTGTACTGAAACATATTATCATTGAGTTTTTTGTACTGAAACATATTATCATTGAGTTTTTTGTACTGAAACATATTATCATTGAGTTTTTGTACTGAACTTCTCTAAAAACGCTACATTTCTTTAGCAATCTCATATCCGAACCCCTCCAAACACATGACATCCCCTCTCCCCCTTCCAGCCCTTCTCTATTTCATCCTCTCCTCCACCCCACACTCCAGAGATAAATATTCAGGTAAGGTCGGATGCAGCCATGGTGTCTAGTGGCTTCACGGGGCTCACATGTTGCATGGTCTTAGAGTTGTGTGGACAATAGCCAGCCCCACAGAGCCCCACAGATCCCCCATTAAATCAGCAGTAGCGGCCTCCAGGCCCCAGGATTAGCCCTGAATAAGGCAATTTCCCCAGGTACAGGATTTGGTTTACATTAGCTGCCTGTCTCTGCCCTTGGCTGCACATGCTAACTCCTGTTCAGGTCAATTATCTTAGCGGAAAGCTGCGGCAGACACTTTTTCTCAATTACGAACTAAACCGGATTTGGTGTAGTGTTTATTAGTAAGTGTCTTTTTGAAAATACAAATGTGAAAATAAAATATGTATTTTCTGTGTCTATAACTGTGGTCATATTATAGATGTGTTTCAGAGAAGAGTGTAAAACATTTAAGACAAAGATGGCTGGACTGTATTCTGCTTGACAGCGATAGCGATACAGTACAAGACTTTGTGGAAAAAAGACACTAGCTCAAGGCAATGGGACCATTATAAATGTTAAATATAATTTCTTAAAATATGCCTGATTTTCAGGCAGTGCCACTGGAGGTGGAATAAGAATGCATAAAATTGACTGCATGAAAGATATGTATTATACATGTATGAGAGAGTGTGTGTATGTGCATGACTGCATGTGTGTGTGTCAGTGGGTCGAACCATTGATTAGCGACACTCGTCTATGAGCCATAACATCCTTGTTTCATACATATCTCATCCAGGGTGACTGTGACTGGTTCCTGGTCCCAGTGGCTGTCTTGGGACCATGACAGATGTCCATTAGCCAGGCTCCAAGCCACATCAGGGGGGTACTGGTAACCTGTCACTCCCCAGGTTTCCCCAGGTCTGGGGGTCCCCATTAGTCAGGGGGGCTGTCTGTCTGTCGCTGTATGGAGGTCCTGGTGATGGTAGTGGTAGGTGGCTGTCTCCTTTCATCCTCTCATCCAGATAACATTTCCTGTCCACGATGAGGGGATTCTCGCTCTTTCTCTCCCATTAAATGTACCCTTCCCATGAGTATATTTCTATCTGACAGGGCATAGATCATGTCCTTCAAGGCATTGGGGTACAGGAAAACTTCCCCTAGAAAACAGATATACATAATCTAACAGCAATAAGCATCATTTTAAACAATCATTTTAAACTAGACTGTGCAGTCAGATAGGAAAACAAAAACAATTCCAAATCAGTAATATGACCCATGCAGAGGTCTTGGTTATTCTCCCTTGTGTACCACTACTCAGGGTGGTCCTGACAGGGAAGGCAGCTAGGGGATAGCACACTGGTCCATGGACACTAATGGACATCACGGACCTGGGAGGACTGCCATAGATAAAAGTCTGTCCCCAACCTGTCACTTAAAGGTAGGAAATTCTGAGTCAGTTCAATCCAAAATGTAGATAAAATGAACAGTTTGTAGCTACACGTTGAAATAGGAAAGAGTGAACGTTTGCATTCAAAATGTATACATTGTCTTCATCATAATGCAAGTAGTTTGCGAATTGTTAATACGAAAAACAATGTGTTCGTCTAATGATCTTTTTAGCATTGCTTGTTCAAAGGACTTGTTTTTAGGCTCACATACTGTATTCCCATCTGTGTTCACATCCATTCCTGTGAATGCAATTTGTCAGGTGAAGTGAGAGAGATGCAGAGAGAACAACACAACAAGCCCAATCTATGGGCCCCGGGAGGCGAGGGAGAGAAGGAGGTGTGATGAACAGCAGAAGAGCACTTGTGCCTTTTCAGTCTTTATTTTGGGAAACTTTTGAGTTTGAGCTGCTTCTTTCTCAGCGCTTCTCAGCGCTCCCATTCCTTCACTAATCAGGTGCTGCCAACCTGCCAAGCCGGGACGTGGGTCCTTTCAAAACATTCCGCTAATTAAGAAACCCACGCCTCCCATGCCTCCCCACTTTTACAAGCCAGCAGAGCATCTGCGATTGAACTCTGGGGGGGGGGGGGGGGGGAGTACATTATCGTCAGCCTGAGTAGATCCCTTGGTTCCTGTAAGCACGTCTCAATGCTTGTGTGTATGTGTGTGTGTGTGTGTGTGTGTGTGTGTGTGTGTGTGTGTGTGTGTGTATTTATAGGTGTGTGCAAAGTTCTCTATACACAAGCTCACAAATAGTGTCTTGAAAGCTTTTGGGAGACAGCTCAGCCTCATGTGTACATGTAGACATTGCCAACGCTTCCTTTATCTATCAACTAGTTGAAAGGCTGAATAGAGTTCCCACCACCTTAATGATTGTTTACATGTCCCAAACAGAGATTAAAGTATGTTTCTTGGTGTAGCTTGGGTACCGTAACACATTTTAGATACCCGGCAGTTGCTTTATTCAGTTTGTAAAACCTCCTTGATGCAGTGTAGTTTCTCATTTGGGAGTTCATCATTAAAATTATATATTTATTGCTTGATTGTGTAATGTTTTGAGCATTTTAATGTATTATAGACTAGTAGTACAGAGAAGGAATGAAGAGGAATGTAATTTTTTTTTAGAATTTTCAATTGAAATTAATTTTCAACTGAAACTGCATTTTCAAAGTGTCAGGGTTGGCCCTCATAGGTAGGACCTTGCATGGTCTTCAGCTATGTGTAGTTCATATTCAATGTTCTGATCTCCAAACTCTGATATTATTCAATAAGCATTATGCTTTTCTACATTTACAGTCTGTAATCCAGCAATAATTGATTGACACGGTTCATATGGGTTCGGTGGACAACCTTTTAGATTAAATTCTGCCTCAAATATTTCATATGGACATTGAGCTGAGCTGGCCTACCTGGTTTATTGAAAAGATAAATCAATAATACTGAGAGATATTCTCGATTCCAAGGTTATATTTGCTCTCAGTCAATGAGTAGAAATAAATAATGCTGCATGTCAAATGTAAAGATTAGGTACAAATCCATAGCATACCTAGCACTGAAGCCAAAGTAGCTACAACATTAAGTCCAACATACATGAATCATAACCCTATTCCCATTATGCCAATGGGTTTAGAAGTGAGACACACTGTATACTACAGCCAGGTAGCTAACCTGTAGGCTAAACACCATTACATCCTGGGGGGCGTCCCAAATGGCACCCCATTCCCTATATAGTGAACTACTTTTGACCAGAGCCGTATGGCCTCCATGAGGTCAGTACAGTTCATATGGCACGTTGATTAATGGATCGTGGATTTCATGTCGCTCACGGAGCTTCAACACAGCCAACTATTGCCAGAGGTGCAGCTTGATGGGAACTAATGCACATTACAGTACGGCACACACACACACACACACACACACACACACACACACACACACACCTCCTTCTTTAACACATAGACTCATTTATAATACGGGACTTGATCTTTGAAAGCTCTGGTAAATTGGGACACAGCAGCCCAAAGTGACATTGTTTTCTTTGGATGGGGTCTGTCGAGGTTCCATAGGTTCCAAACACCAGTCGTTATATAAAGATATTTTTTCCAGACCTGGAACTGGAATTCCATCCCTTTTACGTTCTTCTTCTCCTACAGACAGACGGCAGGCAGCAGCCAGCCATGGCCCAGGAGATCTGCTCATTTCCTTTCTCCACACCAGAAGTCCTGCTCTGCTCTGCTCTCTAGCCTCACATCAATCACGCTAGCCGTCCTGCTCTCTCCCCTCATGAAGCTGTACTGCTCTCTACACTCAGATAAAGCGCTCACTAATTCAGCACACACTAACATCTGGGTCCTTTCCACATACGAGACACTGACTTTGTGGCTGGTCCTGTGTGGATCAGTTGCTAGAGGATGTCACTTGCAACACCAAGGGTTGTGGGTTCAATTTCTGCTGGGGCCATCCATACGAATAATGTATGCACATATGACTGTAAGTCGCTTTGGATAGGCCATTCCAAGACATTTAAATGTTTCCCCTTAAACCACTCGAGTGTTGCTTTAGCAGTATGCTTAGGGTCATTGTCCTGCTGGAAGGTGAACCTCCATCCCAGTCTCAAATCTCTGGAAGACTGAAACAGGTTTCCCTCAAGAATTTCTCTGCATTTAGCGCCATCCATCATTCCTTCAATTCTGACCAGTTTCCCAGTCCCTGCCGATGAAAAACATCCCCACAGCATGATGCTGCCACCACCATGCTTCACTGTGGGGATGGTGTTCTCGGGGTGATGAGAGGTGTTGGGTTTGCGCCAGACATAGCGTTTTCCTTGTTGGCCAAAAAGCTCAATTTTAGTCTCATCTGACCAGAGTACCTGCTTCCATATGTTTGGGGAGTCTCCAACATGCCTTTTGGCGAACACTAAATGTTTGCTTATTTTTTTCTTTAAGCAATGGCTTTTTTCTGGCCACTCTTCCATAAAGCCCAGCTCTGTGGTGTGTACGGCTTAAAGTGTTCCTATGGACAGATACTCCAATCTCCGCTGTGGAGCTTTGCAGCTCCTTCAGGGTTATCTTTGGTCTCTTTGTTGCCTCTCTGATTAATGCCCTGCTTGCCTGGTCCGTGAGTTTTGGTGGGCGGCCCTCTCTTGGCAGGTTTGTTGTGGTGCCATATTCTTTCCATTTTTTAATAATGGATTTAATGGTGCTCCGTGGGATGTTCAAAGTTTTGGAGATTTTTTTATAACCCAACCCTGATCTGTACTTCTCCACAACTTTGTCCCTGACCTGTTTGGAGAGCTCTTTGGTCTTCATGGTGCCACTTGCTTGGTGGTGCCCCTTGCTTAGTGGTGTTGCAGACTCTGGGGCCTTTCAGAACAGGTGTATATATACTGAGATCATGTGACAGATCATGTGACACTTAGATTGCACACAGGTGGACTTTATTTAACTAATTATGTGACTTCTGAAGGTAATTGGTTGCACCAGATCTTATTTAGGGCTTCATAGCAAAGGGGGTGAATACATATGCACACACCACTTTTCCGTTATTAATTTTTTAATTTTTTGAAACAAGTTCTTTTTTTCATTTCACTTCACCAATTTGGACTATTTTGTGTATGTCCATTACATGAAATCCAAATAAAACTATTTAAATTACAAGTTGTAATGCAACAAAATAGGAAAAACACCAAGGCGGATGAATACTTTTGCAAGGCACTGTATATAACCTTTTATATGCTTCCTGCCTGAATAATAAAGATCTCTCATTCCCTTGACAAG
>NC_140021.1:20445830-20515830 GCF_964263955.1 Coregonus lavaretus | reverse complement strand
AATCTCCACTCTTCTGGAAAGGCTTTCCACTAGATGTTGGAACATTGCTGCATGGACTTGCTTCCATTCAGCCACAAGAGCATTAGTGAGGTCGGGCACTGATGTTGGTCAGGGCTCTGTGCAGGCCAGTCAAGTTCTTCCACACTGATCTCGACAAACCATTTCTGTATGGAGTTGGAAGCACAGAATTGTCTAGAATGTCATTGTATGCTGAAGCGTTAAGATTTCCCTTCACTGGAACTAAGGGGCCTAGCCGAACCATGAAAAACAGCCCCAGACCATTATTCCTCCTCCACCAAACTTTACATTTGGCACTATGCATTCGGGCAGGTAGCGTTCTCCTGGCATCCGCCAAACCCAGATTTGTCTGTCGGACTGCCAGATGGTGAAGCGCTTCCACTGTTCCAGAGTCCAATGGCGGCGAGCTTTACACCACTCCAGCCGACGCTTGGCATTGTGCATAGTGTTCTTAGGCTTGTGTGCAGCTGCTCGGCCATGGACACCCATTTCATTAAGCTCTCAACAAACAGTTATTGTGCTGACATTGTTTCCAGAGGCAGTTTGGAACTTGGTAGTGAGTGTTGCTACCGAGGAGAGACGATTTTTAGGCACTGCGCGCTTTAGCACTCTGTGGTCCTGTTTTGTGATCTTCTGTGGCCTACCACTTCGCGGCTGAGCCATTATTGCTCCTAGACGTTTCCACTTCACAGCACTTGTAGTTGACCAGGGCAGTTCTAGCAGGGCAGACATTTTGATTAAGATAAATGATTAAGATTGGCAGTCTGAAATATGGCTTTTTCTTTGCAACTCTGCCTAGAAGGTCAGCATCCCGGAGTCGCCTCTTCACTGTTGACGTTGAGACTGGTGTTTTACGGGTACTATTTAATGAAGCTGCCAGTTAAGGACCTGTGAGGTGCCTGTTTCTCAAACTAGACACTCTAATGTATTTGTCCTCTTGCTCAGTTGTGCACCGGGGCCTCCCACTCCTCTTTCTATTCTGGTTAGAGACAGTTTGCGCTGTTCTGTGAAGGGAGTAGTACACAGCGTTGCACGAGATCTTCAGTTTCTTGGCAATTTCTTGCATGGAATAGCCTTCATTTCTCAGAACAAGAATAGACTGACGAGTTTCAGAAGAAAGTTATTTGTCTCAAGAAGGCCAGTTTTATTGTTTCTTTAATCAGCACAAACGTTTTCAGCTGTGCTAACATAATTGCAAAAGGGTTTTCTAATGATCAATTAGCCTTTTAAAATGATAAACTTGGATTAGCAAACACAACGTGCCATTGGAACACAGGACTGATGGTTGCTGATAATGGGCCTCTGTACGCCTATGTAGATATTCCATAAAAAATCAGCCGTTTCCAGCTACAATAGCCATTTACAACATTAACAATGTCTACACTATATTTCTGATCAATTTGATGTTATTTTAATGGACATAAAAATTGAATTTCTTTCGAAAACAAGGACATTTCTAAGTGACCCCAAACTTTTGAACAGGAGTGTATGATGCACTTTGTTATTCCAGCCCTAATTTAGGAGGCCTAGGCAGAAATGCCAGTCAGAAGTTTTAGGGCTGTATTTTCTCCCCTCTTCCTTATAACACTTTCCATTTGCTTCAATATGCAAACCAGGCTGTTCGCAGATGAGACAAGGGTTGTGTCCCAAAAGGCACCCTATTCCCTATATAGTGCACTACTTTTGACCAGAGCCATTTGGGCCCTGCTCAAAAGTAGAACACTACATATAAAATAGGTTGCCATTTGGGACGAAGGCAAGGAGAAAGTTGGCTAATGAGCTGCCTGAATCAACCCCCGGCAGAAACAAGAAGACCCTCTTCCCCAGCTGCTCTGGAAACCACTTCCTCTGGACATGCTCAGAAGCCGGCGATTCAACAACAAGCACAACAACAACACAAATTGATACAATTAACCAGCAGGAATGACAGTTTATTGTGTTAGGAAGGAGGGATGGATGCAGTGTAAGCACATTTTGCTGCAGAGCTACATAAGCAAGGAGAGACATTTCAGAGCTGCTTGTGCTTTCTGGTGCAGAAAGGTTACACTCTGGAATTGTGGTATGATCTAGAAGGCTAAACACTGTAAATGAGAATTGCTTTACTATGACCACAGATGTGTACAGACGAGTTGATGACCCCACCTTCTGTACATTTGAGAGTCAATTAATATATGTGTGAGAGTAATGAAACGTTCTGTTTGAGAAAATTTGACAAAACAGCCTTAGCTTTTTTATCTGCCAATAAATGCTTGGAATTATTTGGCCTTGTCCTAAAGATGTTCTCAGGACATAGGGGAAAGGCATCCAAACTTCATCAAGTAAAATCATACTCAGCACAGTCCTGATCTGCAACTGAGGTCATGGAAGAGGCTCAGCGGAATCAGGATAATCTGAACTCAGTGTACAGTACAGTATAAACTAAACATTTATTAATTAATAGAGAACTGTATATGTGCTGAAGTCTTGAGAATATCGGTAAAATAAATATTCGTAATAATATACGGTGGAAGAATCCTCTAAACGTTGTGTATAACTTTCTTTTTGGTTGTCTCAGGGATTGAAAAATACTGTACACATGAGCACAGCTGACAACAAGCCAAGACAAAACATTGCGACTGCATACCATAGAGTGGCTTTCTGAAGCCTTTTTGTATTGTCTGAGAAGTTGCACTGTCATAACACTGACTTTCTAATTGATATTTTCATATGATTTTGAGTGAGTTATGTTATGAAAATGTAGACCTCGTGAGGATTGTAAAAATAAACGGACACAATGGGGCTAAACTTTTGCACTTTGCTCAGTCCAGCATTTGCTCTCCCTGCCACAAACCATCACAAACAAAACTGAGGGCAGTTGAGTTGCGTTTCACATAATTGCTCAGGCAGAAAATGTCCATTACAGTCTGTTATCCTTGGCAGAGGGGAGTAGAACTTTAAACCATGAAAAAGGAGCCAGTGTGGGAAGTTAAAATGGTATTGTCATTAACGCCTCAACAGGGCCATCCTTCACTGAGGGGGCTGCAAATGTAGACAATAAGGTCCATTCTGGCTGTGTCACAGATGGCATCGTAAAAAAAGAGAGAGGCCCTTCTCTGCAAACACCAAAAGCAAACACACAAACACTGCCGAACTTCAGAGTCCACCATCCATCTTTTCTCTACTCAATCATCTGTTGTCACAGTACAGGATGAATGCGATTCATTCGTGCGCGGTGGTGACGTTTTCATAGAGTTATGTGCACACAGACTGTGACATATTCATATATTCATTTGTTTACATTTGCATTCCTTTGTTTTTTCTTTTCCCGTTCCTGGAATTTTTTTTGCCCAGCCAATCATCTCACTGTTTGGGTAACTATTCATTGACTTGAGGCTGCCAGCTCCATTTGCTTGCCTGAAGGCAAATTGGCTAACCTTTTGAAATGTGTAATGGCAGTAATAGCAGACCTCAGTTTAGCTCTACTCCACAACTTGTTGGGTAACTCGAGGCTTGCCCTTCCTAAACACAGATGTTCTCTCTCCCTGGAAATGCACCCCTCTTCCTCTTGTTTTAATCCCTGGAAGTTGGCAAAGCAGGGTCTGAAATATTTCCAAACTGAGCCGCAGCACTTCTGTGTGCAGCTGTGCACCACCATTTGTCAAATCTTGTCTTCAAGTGGCGGAAACAGCTTGTAAGAATTTGCTTATGGTTACAAGCCTGAAGTATTATTGGGATTGGAGTGAATGCTGCAGTTGACCGTGAGCTTGAGCTATCAACGCCTTGTGTGCAATGAGAAGGGTCCAGCTATCATGTAATAATTTATTATCACATAAGAATTTATGACTTAAATACTGATGAAGATAGAGATTGAGAAAGTCCACTCTCAGCAGATCTTAATACAATGACAATCCCATTTTAGTATATAATAAAAACTGTGTTCAGTTATTCCAACAACCACAGTCCACAATACCTATTAGGTATGATCCTAACCTGTATATTTTGAGGTGTCCTGTAGACTATCACAGTGATTTATCAAGTGTGTGTTACTAGTGTCCCAGTGAAACGTAGCTAATTAGCTAATGACACTCTTCAAGGCATTTATGGGTTATGATCTTCACACTGTCAGTGAGACTCCAGAGCTTGACCTGAGCCTGAGTTCCCCACTCCCTAGCACAGCCAATCATAAGCCTGAGTCCTCCAGCTCCGCCAATTATAGGCCAACTATAGGGCCAAAAGGTCCCCCACCTTAAAGACATACTAAACGTGTTTGTTTGGGGCTGCACTCAAACATATTTACAAACCAGTCCAGACCCATGCAGTGGGGTCAAACACATTAGTCTGTAGAAAGAACACATTATTTCCTGCTAATCACGTTGTTATTTTTTTTCTCTGTCTCCCACTCGTAATATCTGAACAGCTTTGGCCTCAATAGTAAATATGCCAGCAGTTTTAATTTGAACTTTTCAACTCCAGATTTACAACAGCGATTTCACCACTCTGTGTACTGCAGCCGAACTTCATCATGCTCTACTTGCTCTACAAGGAGCATTTCAATTAATTTGGCTTTTCTTGGAATTTGTTTTTACTTAATCAGAATTGGGGTTTTGGGAAGTGTGCTACTGAATGGTGCGACAGGCGATTGCAGAATGTCAGCTGAAGTAATGGGTCATGTTATTTGATGGGTTATCAAGCCAGAACCCAGAGTGTTATTCTGGTCAAGCTGTTATTCATTGAATAGATTAATAATTGGTGGATAAAATATGAAAGAATAAATAAAGATTGCATGGGGTCTTCTGCTGGTCATGTCAATCATCTAGAATTGTCCATTTTATGGAATGGAGAAGAAATAAGCAAAACAAACAAAACAATGAAACATCTATGAAAAACAAGAACATTATTTATTGAGTGTGTCATTCTTTTTCTCTATCATTTCTGATGCATTTACATTTGATAAAGTAAATTGGTTGTTTTTCAATGCTGGTCAAGATGAGATCCAGAATGGAGTTGACTTTGTGGCCCATTTGAAGCTGCTTCATGAATAATAAAAAATGCTGTGCCCTGGATCATCTCATAAATATACACAAAGCTTAGGGATGAACAGGATACACAGAAAACAGACTGACTGAGAGAGTGAGGGCCCCAAATTATACCATTCAATGGAAGTTTATCCACTGTATATCATTATACTTCCAGGTCAGCCTGGTCAGAAATGATGAGGAGGATATGCACTATTCGGAAGTGCATCTTATGAAGGCTTCATCTTGATGGCAAGATGGTGCCGACAGACATGGCAGCTCTGCTTCTAGCTCCTAAGCAACTTTGCACAAGCATTTCGCAAGACCCGCAATAACATCTGCTAAATATGTGTATGTGACCAATACAATTTGATTTGATTTGAACATTTGATTTGATTTAAAGCATTCATACAGGCTTCATAAGCACTGCATAACTGGGCCACAAATAATCTTTAACCGTATTTCATGCTCTATAAAATATTTATAAATGTGAACAAATAAATTGATGGTTATTTCACACAGTTATGCAACATTATGAATATTTATAGTGCATGCTATATGGTTATAGATGATTTGTAAAGCATCTATGTAGTGCTTATGAAGCCTATATGAAGGCTTTATGAAGCCTTCATAAGAGTTTTTTTTTTTTTTGCGGGACCTACTATACTGAAGTAAAGGAGCTGCAGTGGCAGATGAAAAACAGTGTTAGAGAAGGACTATAACTCACTCCCCTTCCCCGTAACACACACCTCCCCTTAAACCCCCCATCCCACTTCACTCTCTCTATCCGAGTCCTGGACTCTGAACACAGTGAGAATACCAATGACCCAGTGTCTATATGGTCAAGCCTCTGCCATCACTATCCAGCTGTTTTCTTCAGTTGTTTCCCTACAGAGGAGAGGTTTGCTACCAGATGACCCTGTGTCTACATCTAACTGTATAATGGGACAGGCAGAGGCAGACTGCCTTGCACAAGCTGAACTTCTGATTCCAGAACAGCATTTCTGCCAATTGAACTTACCTGCAGTGTTTCAGTCTGTGTCCCAAATGGCACCCTTTTCCTTATATAGAGCACTACTTTGACCAGGGCCCATTAAGACTCTGGTCAAAAGTAGTGCACTAAATAGGGAATAAGGTGCCATTTGGGACGCAACTTACTCACCCCAGGTTTAAGGGATAAAGGTTTTGCATCTAACTGAAATGGTAATGGACATAGATATCTTGGGTATTTTCCATGGAGGGTAAACGTCCACTAAATGTATGTATGTCCCTCTTCCTGCCTCAGCCAAACGCTACATCTCGTAGATATTTGGAGAACATCATTCGGACGCATATTCGGTGAGGGTTTTATGAGTGTCTGGTAAGCATTGACAGTACTTATAGTTTGGGAAAACTGATCAACTTAAGAACTAAATGTAATGTGTGTGAGAAGCAGAACAAATTCTCCACTAATATCGATAATGAATAAAACAATAATATTTTACAGTAGTTAGATTAGTTCTCCTCTTGCTCTAATATCTATATAATATTTGATTCAGGCCTAAATAGAATGTAAATGCTTCAACAAAAAGCATGGTTAGATAAAGAGATTGGTAATGAATTCAAATAAGTAAGAGGTAAAAATAAAATAATGTATCGTACAAATCTATGAGAGACATGAAAGAGAAAAAGAACAATGGATTGTCTAATTAGGTTGCTCTAATTAGTGTGTTTGCTAAAAGGACTTTGATTTTATAACAAGTTGTTACATTTGTGATTCATACAAAAATGATTAGACTTTTCTTTTTACTTTCCCTATTCCTTTTAATGTGACTTATCATAGTTTTTTTCTTCCTAAAGTTTGTCCTATACTTTGTCTATCTTCTTTGTCTCTATATGCGTCACTGTGACACTGTCAACTGTCACGTTCTTTGACTGTAATGATTTAGCGTGTCATTCTAACCAGATTTGTGACACAAATTGGGATATTACCACAATGACCACAAGGGTTAAACATCTCGTTCTCCAAACACTGACTGGTATCGCCTCCACTCTTTTTTTTCCTTTTTCTTCATTCATTCCTTTATTTGACAGACCTCAGACCTGCTAAACACATTTCTAAATGACAGTTACTGCTTCTCCCCTCAAAGGGATGTTGAGTTGTGGATTTTCCTTGCCTAATGTGGGATCCCTGGCAGTGCAATGGAACAGAGAGAGGGGTGGCCCCTGGGGGACAATGGTGGTTGTGTGGGGGACGGCAGAGTGGGGGTCGGGAATCAAAATGCAGATGACATTAGCAGTCAGCAGATTGATACAGGACCATTGATTCCCCTTTCCCCTGGACATGATCTGAATTGCAAATGGCGGCAGCGTTCAGTGGCCTATCTGGAGTCAGCAGACTGACTGAGGAGGGGAGCGAGTTCCCACAGCACTGGCCCTCCTTCTCCTTCTCCTCTTCTCTGACCTCTCTCCTCCCCTCCTCCCTCTCTCCTGCTCTCCACTCCTCCCCTAGATCCCACCACAGCTGCCGGTGCAGGCTCCCAGGGGCCAGGGCTATACTCCTCACCATTGGGGGCTCACAACAGGGCCATTGTTCAGCCCGTCACTGAGGGAGGAGGCTGGAAGGAGGCTGCTGCATCCAAGGTGTATTGTCCCCCCTGCAAGCCCATGAAAACTTAAAAAGGGACCAATGTTAGTGGTACATATGAAGCCTATCCCCCCACTTAAAACCCAATTAAGGAGGCTGCTCCTCCCGTGAGCATGATTTGCATGGTGCTTTCAGAGCTTTTAAATAAGTCAATAAGTTCAATTTGGCTTCCGTTGAGGTTAAACACTACAGTTCAGAAATAGCCTCAGCAGCTTTTTAGGAGATAGGTCCTACGGAAAACCTTTCTATAAAGCCCTGTCTGATACCGAAGTCCAATGAACTGATTTTATGCAAAGACCTTTGTGCTCTGTTTACTCACAACATTGTGTCACGCCCTGGCTCTGGGGACTCTTATATGTTGAGCCAGGGTGTTAGTTTATATGTGTAGTGTCTATGTTTTGTTTTCTATGTGTTCTTTTCTAGATCGTGTGTTTCTGTGTTGGCCAGGGTGGTTCCCAATCGGAGGCAGCTGTGTCTTGTTGTCTCTGATTGAGAACCATACTTAGGCAGCCTGTTGTGCACTTGTCTTTTGTGGGATCTTGTTCCGGAGAGGTTTGTGTTTGTTAACCTTAGGACTTCACGTATCGTTTTGTTGTTTTTGTTATTGTTAATAGTACTCATTAAAAGATGTACGCATATCACGCTGTGCCTTGGTCCGTTGCTTACGACGATCGTGACACATTGGGTTAAGTGTAATAGAGTGCTGATGACTTTGATATGTTCTGGAGAGGCCCATATGCTGCCAAAAGCATTTTCCTGACTTTATCAATATTTAGAGACAGAGGGAGAGAAAGAGGGAAGAGACAGAAAGAGAGATGAAGATGTCGAAGAGTGAGAGAGAGAGAGAGAGAGAGAGAGAGAGAGAGAGAGAGAGAGAGAGAGAGAGAGAGAGAGAGAGGATGGACAGACAGACAGACAGACAGACAGACAGACAGGCAGAGGGATACAGAGAGAAATAGAGAAAGTCCATGGACTAGACTCCTCTGAGAGTGTTTGTCCCAGTAAATGCAGTTCCATCATGACACAGAGACAGTGGATAGTGATATGCAAATAGTCTCCAGCACACCCACTGAGCGCATCCTCCACCTACCAATTATACACAGACACACACACACACATACACACACCGAGCGTGTCCTCCACACCCACCCATAAGCACTCATGTTGCTACTGGCCACCTCTCAGCAATTAGCCCCCTCCATCTCAGACTGTTGAACCGCGTTAACGCCAGCCGGGGAAAAGTTAGCATTGCAAATGAAATGAAGACCAGCATTTCCAGGGGTGTCGTTATAAATTACAGACTGTGTGAAGTGCACACGTTCTCTCTCCCTATCTTAAACACGCTTGTAGTGAGAGTTGCTTGGTATATTTTTTCTCAAAGCGTTGTTTATTATTCAAGGTGCGGACTAGACATACTGGGCGGTTTTCACTGCAGTAAAAAGAAAAGGGCCAACCGCTCATGTCCCAGAAATGCTAAAGGAATGCTATTGTGATGTTTGGCCTTTGTCCTCATCATAATTTGATACATTTTAAAGCCTCTCTCCCCCGGATACTCTCCGGATTCTATAGTGAATCACCCCGTTTGCACCCAGCTGTGTACTGTAATACAAGCCGACATCGATAGGATTTTACTCCCATAGGAACTGGAACTGCAATGTGTTTCAAAAAACTGACTGACTTGACTTTGCACATGGTATTCAGACATCAGATTCTTACTTATATCTCCAAACAATTTCCCAGAGTTTTTTAATGTGTATGTGAGAGAAAATAGTATATTCCATTTAATTCTTGTCAAAAATCCAAAAGAGCAATATTATAAAGCGTATAATAAAGTGTATGACAGGACTAGAACTTGTCCAAAAGCCATAATCTACTCTATGAATATATCCTTCAATGCTCGTCTAAACTACAATCACCCCATTCTATCACCCAATGACTTCTTTATTATGGTGAAGCATGGCTTTGCATTTAACCAGTCCAGGGCCCATATTCATGAAGCGACTCAGAGTAGTGAGTAGTGGGAGTGCAGATCTAGGATCAGTTTTTCCTTTTAGATCATAATGAATACAATAATATGGACAGGGTTGACCTGATCCTAGATTAGCACTACTCTGAGACTCTTTATGAATACAGGCCCTGGCTCCGACCCTGCAGCCAGGCGGCAGTTGCTGTTAGTGTTTGCCATCCTAATCATCCGCATTGTCTCTGAGACGACCCAACTCTGACCTGTGGCCAGCCAGACTGAGACATCAAGGCAGCCGCAGCAGTCTCTGGCATGGCAGTGTTTGTCTATGGCACGGCACTGTTTGCAGTAAACACTGATCTAAATTCATTAACCCTCCCACAAACATTTTCCCAAGGTTTCTATCCAGGGCCGCCTGGTGCTAAACAAGTGGTTGTCTCAGCCTGGTGCAGATCCCTCTTGTTTGTGTGTGTGAGTGTGTGTCTGTGCGTGTGTGTGCATGTGTGTGTGTATGTGTGTGGAATTGGAGGGCTACTGAAGTCGGAGGAGAGTAAAATCAATACCAGACCTGCTCCGACAATTACAGCAGAGAGGTGCTTCTGAGTTTACCTTCACTAACCTAGAGGTGTAAGGAAAGATTGTTAACTCAAGGTGAGAGGCTGATGTTATTTAAATTGGAGAATAGGCTTATTTTTAGATAAAGATGGAAATAAAGATGTTAGATGGATGGATGCTCGAAAATATTTGACTGTAGAGCCATGTCTGTAAATGACTTAAACTAGTAAGTACTTACAGTTACAATACTTACAGTAAATGATATGGATGAGATTCAGAAATGTCTCCAAAATGGCATCCGCATTTACTGTACATTTAGAACATGATGGGCTGGGTATAAGTGCCCAAACTAAATATGGAAAATCGTACTTCAGAACGTCTCCCCATTTCAAGCGATTACATTACTTGCCATTCAGTTCAATTTGGGAGGAGCACATACAATACTTCATCCTAAACTACAAATCCAGCACGATTTCTTCCAGCATGATCTCCTCCTGCTGATTTTAAGAGGATATACACTGAGTGCACAAAACATTAAGAACACCTTCCTAATATTGAGTTGCACCCTTTTTTTGCCTTCAGAACGGCCTCAATTAATCGGGGCATGGACTCTACACAGTGTCAAAAGTGTTCCACAGGGATGCAGGCTCATGTTGACTCCAATGCTTCCCACTGTTGTCAAGTTGGCTGAATGTCCTTTGGGTTGTGGACCGTTCTTGATACACACGGGAAACTGTTGAGTGTGAAAAACCCTGCACCGTTGCAGTTTCTGACACACTCAAACCAGTGCACATGGCATCTACTACCATACCCTGTTCAAAGGGACTTAAATAGTTTGTCTTTCACATTCACCCTCTGAATTGCACACATACACAATCCATGTCTCAATTGTCTCAAGGCTTAAAAATAATTATTTAACCTGTCTCCTCCCCTTCATCTACACTGATTGAAATGGATTTAACAGGTGGCATCAATAAGTGATCATAGCTTTCAGCTGGATTCACCTGTTCAGTCTATGACATTGAAAGAATAGTGTTTTGTACACTCAGTGTACATCTTCTTTGGCAAAACTTGATCCTTGTAATTGTGAATCCTTCTGACTGGGAGCCATACTGTTCGTATTAGCAAGACTAAGGAGATGAGTGACTGTTAGAGAGATTGAACGACAGAGAGGGAGAGAGAGAGAGAGAGAGTGGCGGCATGCGTCTTCCTAAGCCCAGCGAGCCCAGACAGAGCGCATTATACCATATTATGCCATCTCACAGGGGCACCTTGGGCTCCACAGCTGTTAATGAAAAGGACCCATCCCAGGGCCCTTGGGGAATAATGAGTGGGAGTCAGTAAAACGTTGCTTCCCCTTTAAGGCCTGTCAGAGGGTTTGACAGGAGTCATAAATGTAATCCCTGGACCTGCTGAGAGTCGGAGCTGAGAGGAGCAGAGCAGCGGGAAAGCCTTTTCTTACTTCAAGAACCCTGCCTGCATGGCTGGCTTCGGGACTTTGGGATAGCCTGCCAAAAAGCCTATAAACCTGATGAAAAATTAATTCTGCACAGCTGCACCCCTCCCTGTCCGCTGGGGAGTGGAGACGACGAGCGGGGGTAAAGTGATACCTCCACAAACAAATCTGAAAAATAATTATGTATGCAGACTGACTGACTTGCCGTGTTGGGAGGAAGCGTCTAAGAAATTAGAAATACCATTTCCTTCTCAATAACTTTGGAAAAGCAGTCCCAGGGCACTGCTGACGGGCAAAAGCATTTTCTGTGTTTATTTTCTTCCTTCTTTTAATTAATATATAAACAGCAACTACAGTATATTTGTGTCCTTAGCTGGCTTCATTCCGCCTGGGGCATTGATGTTGTGTATGTTTTGTCAATTGTCCCTGCCTTCTGCTCGAGTGTGTACCCTGTGGCACGGTGTGAGTCCTCTCTCTGGAGAGGCGGTTTGACATCAGTATGATGATGAGACATCCCTCCCTCCCTGAAACAGCGTGGTGCAGAGCAGAGGAAACTGATTTTATACAGCCGGCCGTGTGAAGAGTGGATTGGGGATTGCATAGCCGGGGTGGCCAGAAAGGGGCCCCTGAAGGGGGGTGGGGGGGGGGGGGGGGGGTTTATGAATATATTTGTATCTGAGTTCTGCCATCCTAAATGTCTCGGCCATGCTAATCGCTTGGTGCTCTGGCATCAGGAAATCTTCCAGTTTGAGGCCAAATCGCACAAGTCTTCTACGCTTTAGATTTCAGGAATATTTGAAGTTGTCACACCTCATCTATAGAACTGAAATCCATTAAAAAGAAAGGCTGAATTTTGAAACTCTAGTGGGCGTAACATGGTAAGCTCATCAGAAGTATGTCATGCCCACCCCTGGTCAGAGTGAAGCCGGCCAGTTACCAGTTCATATCTGTCCCAATGATTTTCATCTTCTACAAAGTTAATTAATTAAACAGCCATTTATTCCAGTAAAGAATTATGGATATGTTTATCTTCTTTCTTGGCAGCCAACAAGGAACCGTGAAATCATTAAATAACAACTTTATCTTCCTTGTATTTGTGTGGACATACTATACCCGGCATAAAAATTGTACTCTGAATAATGTATGTCTCTTCTGTTACATTCTTTATAAGACTTTGGCACTCTGTCCATCCTCCTTCTGAGCTTTCAATCACATGCCCCCTAGGGGGTTGTGGGATACCTTCTCTTTGAAGCCATCTGAGGAGAGAGGGAGAGAGATAGCAGGCTCAGACAGGAAGGGGAAATCAGCATGCATACGCCATTATGAGAAATACACCATTGCATTCCACATAAATGGGTGACCACAATTTAAGGGCCAAATCGAGGTGTATTATGTAAAAGAAACGCCATTATGAGAAACGACAGATAAAACCCCACAGCCTCTGTCATCAAGGCTTCTTTTACATAAGGATCTTTCTCCCCCAACATTGTATAGCTACTTAACAAAATCATTATTTGAATACACATCGGAAGTGTTTAAAAGTAAAAGGTTAATTACCCTGTATCTACATTTCACAAATGCGTTTCATAATTCATCAAACAAAATATGATAGAAAATAGTCTATGGAATGCAGAGTCGATTCCTGTGGTTCTGCTTAGAAACCTGGGTGTATTTCTGAAGTGCTTTGGAGTCTCTCTTACCCTCTCTCTTTCTCTCTCTCCCACTCGCTCTCTTTCTCTACTCCCTGTCTCTTTCTCTCCCTATCCCTCTCCTCCCCATCTCTCTCTCTCTCTCTCTCTCTCTCTCACTCTCTCTCTCTCTCTTTCTCTTTATTTTACCCGTCTCTCTCATTGGTGGGATGAGGAAGCCCCAGGACAGGAGATAAGACCGGGCCAAGAGCCTTCCTCCATACGCCTGACATTTCACCATGGCCCAAGCTCTCCGCTGTGCTCTGGGTGTAAATTACAGAAATACACATGCATGCAAGCACACACAAATGCACACACACCCTCAGGCACGCAAGGACGCACGCATGGAGGCAGGCAGGCACACACGGACACGTGTGTGTGTGTGTGGGGAGGGGGGTAGCAGGAGAACTCATCACTCAGCAATGTTAATCTCAGACTGATCTGATATTGTGCATGGAACATGCTGAAACAACGTCTGCGTGTAACCTTGGTAATACCTGCCTGGAGTTTCTGTCAGCTGTTCATCGGACATGCTTTATGCCATGTGTGAAGAAAAATAGTATTTTCCACTCAACATGCCTGTCTATGTACATTCTGTCTGAACTAGTGTTTACATTCTGGGCAGACTTTTTTTCAATGATTTAATCTCTGTGTCTCTGTGCTCCAGCTTGCACATCCATGTGATGTTGAGATACTGACAATTTAGTAACCTGCTTTTAGAGTGAGTGCATTATCTAATATGGTCTGCTTTACATGGTGTTCTGCTTCAAACTTTTAACATCTTCTATATTTTACTTGAATTTAGACATTTATATCTGTGTAATTACACATTAATTTCTGTAGTAAGATAATTGTAATATTGTTACAGAACTACCAACTCCATTGTATCAGGGTATATTGAGCGTAATGGTTAGCAGCATACAGTAGGTAGGCTATTGTAGCATTATACACGACCGACCGGTTCGATTCGGTCTTATGTAGCAACATTTGAAATGTGTTTTTTACATTGGATAAAAGTAGAGACTCAGAGCTAAAAAATTTTATATCATACACTACAGTTTAGGAACGAATGGGAAAGTAATTCTGCTTTGAAATTTGATAAACACCTACTGGAGAGATCTTCTTTGTCTACACCCATTCAACATCGTTCACACCCTCTTAAGCTTTAGCCCCACCCAGCTCTGTAAGGATTCATATGTGAGGCCATGTACTAAACAACCAAAGATTTCAAGACTAAAGGCTGGTTTATACTACAGGTGTGTTCGTAAATTCAATCTGGAGTGCCAGAGTGTGCTCAGAGTGCGCTCTGGGTGTTGATAAACTCAGAGCGTTGTCAGATTGTCTGTTTGTAAATTCAGAGTGTTTCGCTCTCGGAGCGTTCAGAGCACACACTGGACGCTCTGGCCGAGAGTAGCGTTGATCCGAGCGTTCTGACCTAACAACAGCAGTCAAGCACCCAAGCTATCTGTGTGCATTGGCTAGCTTGCTAGCTACTTCCAGACACAAATGAGGGAACCGCTCACTCTGACCTTTTTACTCACCCTAGCAGGGCTGGTTAGGCTGTTTTTATCTTATCCAGAGTGTTGGTGACTGCAGCTGTGCTGCTGGCAACAATTTTATTATGCTTTTTTTGCCAACATTTACTGACACCGGCCATATTCAATGGGTGTTGAGCATTGGTAAATTCGTCAGTTATTCTGCGCTCTGGCACATTACATTTACATCGTTTAGCAGACGCACTCAGACGAGTGCTCTAAAATCGGAGTAAATAGCCAGAGCGAATTTACAGTTGTCGCAGTGACATCATGAACATTCTATTGAAATGGTTACTTACATAGTGGAGTCTTTTGTTTAGACATGTAGCTAGCTAGCTAGCTAAACAATGAACCATAATCCCAACTCATAACGTTACTACCCTGCATGAATCTGCAGGTAGCTAACCAACCAGGTTCAATGTTAGCTAGCTAGCTAGCTACCATTAGGCTATAACTAGCGATGCAAATGGCTCTGAGATACAAATAATATTACTACACAGATCATACACATAAGTTAGCTAGCAAGCCAGCCAGCTAACATTAGCTAGCCAGCTAAAAGTACCCTTAAACTTGAAATGAAAACGACATTCGGACAAATTAGAAACGTGTAATATCTGAAAATGTAGCTACCCATATACATGGATGGACGCTTCTCCCTCTCTGTCACGGATGCCATGGTTGCCTTAGTTTGAATATGTAATCCGGAGACAGGTGTTATACAACAGCCTTCTGTATGTTCTCTTTTTGACTCTGTCTGCATATTTGCAATCAAACGCTATAATCATATTCTAATTCCACCGTGCATTCCACTGATTTCAAAACTTGGTCCTCCAGAAAATGGAGAGCAACACCTTTGCAGTTCTACTAAGTGATATCTTTCAAAAAAGCAGTGTTAGAAAGGATTACCTACACATACTAACCAGCTCATGTTATAGACAGAAGCGTGCTACATGGCAAACCAATCCGAACTCATCTCTCGGCATCTCCAGCCCAGCCATTATCTCAGCCAATCATGGCTAGCGGGAAGGTTCCTGTCTTTTTCTGTGGCTAAACCAACTAGGCTCATAATTTAACAATTATATTCGTATTTACAGAGGGCATACAACTTTGTTATTAAGGCACATTACATTTCACATGTTCCAGAAGGCATTGCTGCCAAAACGCATTTTGATTTAAAAAAAGTTTACGTCCAAATGGCTCTCCTGTGAAGTAGAGACGTGCGACATATGCCTAGTTTCCTGAATTGAGTCACATATGGAGCCAAGAGGCCGGGATTCTCATCTTTATGGCAAATCCTCGGACTCGACCATCTGACAACTCTGGCCTGATACTTCAAAACCCCTCACCTCACCACAAGTTGAAACAGGTAAGGTGTTTTTATTCCACCCCGCATCAAACAGACCTCGATCAAACGTCAGAACTTCAAACCAGGTGTCATCTGCTGTCCAGTCGTAGGCAATTTGAAGTGAAGGGTGTAATGATATCATACTGTGGACATAGTAGCCCCACAAGCCATTATTATTTGAGAATCCCTCCGCCCAGATCCAAATGCGCAAGTCAAATAGCCTATATCCGGATGGATGCACCTTCCCCTATAATGAACGGTTCAAGTGAGTGTTGAGCTGATATGATTGAACAATGCAGGAAAAAGTTGAATAGTTCAGATACAAATATCAGTTATTGGTATAGACTTGTGTAGGCTATCAATACTTGCTTGGGTTTTGTAAGAATTGATATGAATGGAGAAATCAGAAAATTGCTGAACACTGCCCTGTCATTCCTTGATACTATGGTCAATTGCATATTAAGCCCCCACACCTATTCATATGCGAGTCTGAGGTAAACCACTAATATGAGGTTTAAATGTCTAAAACAACCTTCTAACGGGCTTGCTGGTTACACAGGAAATCAATCACTAAACTTCCCATCCCACTCATTCACTTCTGGACTTTTACTTCTGGATGTTAAGGTTAAACAAAAACGAACGCAACCTCTGGTTTCGTCGGCCAAGCCTAACCCTGGAGTGGAAGGGTTCATATTGGTCTGATTGACAGAAACCAAGCTGTCCCTTTCTGAAGACCAATTTGCTGCAATGGTCCCAAAGGAAAGGGATTGGTGTTGATTTTGGCACGCCTTCCCATTCCCTACCAACAAATCCTGCATTTTCTAGACTAGTTGGCTCTGAAACTCACAGGAGAGCTGGGAGCAAGGGAGAGGGAGAGGGAGAGGGTGAAAAAAAAGGAGGGAAAATAATAAGTAAAACGGCCTCGGGGCCGGAGCGAGATATTGTATGCATGTGCACTGGAGCGAACGGTTTGTGGCCAGCTGCTTAAGGATTTTTCTGTGGAGTCAAGATGATCCACAGTCAATAGAGAGAAAGAACGAGTGTGAGAGAGAGAGAGAGAGAGAGAGAGAGAGAGAGAGAGAGAGAGAGAGAGAGAGAGAGAGAGGCTTGTCTACTTGCTTTTTCCTGTGCATCTAAATTCTGTCCGGGGTAACAGTGAGACACTGTCAGAAGGGAATGTCTTTTTTTAAGACCCTTTAACTTATTCTAGCTGAGAGTGGGTAGAGAGAGGCCTGAGAGAGACACAGAGAGAGAGAGAGGGAGCGAGAACGAGAGAGGGAGTTGTTCCATCTCTCTCTGGCTGCACGTACGTGGCCATTCATACTGTAGGTCTTTCAGTGCTATGGCTAAGACGCTCACACGGACTTCCTGGGCTATGAATGGGTTACTGGCAAGCATGGCCTTCTGTTGGTTCTAAATCCCTTCTTAGCATTTCCTTTGTATTTCCTATATGCAATCTGGGCTAGAACACGTCTATGACCTGCTGTCTGCTGGTCTGAGTAAATTGTGATGTAAATAATTTACATCGAAGTATGTGTACCTCAATTTAAATCACCTTTCCTAATCAATGCCATTTAGATTTTTTTAAAGTAATATCATTCTCACATTTCACCAATGAAAAGCTAAGTATGTGAAACACTATTTGGTGAAGCTCAATATACTGTAACTTGACAAAGTCTAGGCTTAATCTCAAGATTTTATAACAATCTCATAAGCACAAATGTGAGATGCTGATAGCACTAAAAGCACTGGCCTACTGTACCCTTGTGGACAAACCACATGAATTTCACGTGAACACGTGATCTTGTGTGATCTTATGTGATTTAATGTGAAGTTAACATGTGAAAACATGTGACAACATGTGAAGCAACATATGACAACATGTGAAGCAACATGTGATAACATAAAGCTACACATGTGACAACATGTGAGAACATGATCTCAAGTTAAATTAATGTCAAATAAATGTGACAACATAGGGATGAAAAATGTCAACATGTGATAACATGAAACTATACCTGACAACATGTAAGCACATGTGAAAACAAGATCTCAAGTGAAATAAATGTGACAACATGGGGATGCAACATTTTAATTTGATACCATAACATTACACATGTGACAACATTTGAACACATGAAAACCAAGGTGTCAAATGTAATTTAGAATATTTTACTTTGAAAGGCATAACAGACATACTGTATTAACTGACATAATTGACATCCTGTATATATAAGGGTATGGTTAGGGTACACGACAGTGTTGTTACCTGGGGTTAAAAAAGTTCAAAGGTACACTTCACATGGACTCATATGAACTCACATGGTACAGTTTGGTATCTTGTAGATATAATGGGCAATTTTTCTACCCAATATTTTGAATATAAGGTATGATCATCACTGCGCCTTGATAGGTAGGGGCAATGTACTGGTGGGGCACATTAGCATATTTGGGGGCATGGTCAAATGTATGTGTATTTGTGCCAACCATCAGTGTTGTAGCAGTGTTGTAGCAGTTTAAGTGTTTGATGGTTTTTCTGACGCTAGTAGAGCACCTCCTTTGACACTGTCCGTTCTGCAAATGTATATAGTATGTACAGTAGAAGCTGGAAGTAGAAGCCCAAGTGTTGTTGTCCATTAGTTTACTCCAAGTAGGGGAGGGGTGGTAGGGTTAGGGGAAAATAATAAAGGAAAATATATATGAAAAAAAAAATACTATATATACAGTACCAGTCAAAAGTTTGTACACACCTACCCATTCAAGGGTTTTTCTTTATTTTTAGTGAAGACATCAAAACTATTAAATAACACATTTGGAATCATGTAGTAACCAAAAAAGTGTTAAACAAATCAAAATATTTGTTATATTTCAGATTCTTCAAAGTAGCCACCCTTTGCCTTGATGACAGCTTAGCACACTCTTGGCATTCTCTCAACAAGCTTCACCTGGAATGCTTTTCCAACAGTCTTGAAGGAGTTCCCACATATGCTGAGCACTTTTTGGCTGCTTTTCCTTCACTCTGCCATCCAACTCATCCCAAACATCTCAATTGGGTTGAGGTTGGGTGATTGTGGAGGCCAGGTCATCTGATGCAGCACTCCATCACTCTCCTTCTTGGTCAAATAGCCCTTACACAGCCTGGAGGTGTGTTGAGTCATTGTCCTGTTGAAAAACAAATGATAGTCCCAATAAGCGCAAACCAGATGGGATGGCGTATCGCTGCAGAATGCTGTGGTAGCCATGCTGGTTAAGTGTGCCTTGAATTCTAAATAAATCATAGACAGTGTCACCAGCAAAGCACCATCACACCTCCTCTTCCATGCTTTGCGGTGGGAACCATACATGCGGAAATCATCTGTTCACCTACTTTGCGTCTCACAAAGACCCGGCGGTTGGAAAATCTCAAATTTGGACTCATCAGACCAAAGGACAGAATTCCACTGGTCTAATGTCCATTGCTCCTGTTTCTTGGCCAAAGCAAGTCTCTTCTTATTATTGGTGTCCTTTAGTAGTGGTTTCTTTGCAGCAATTCGATCATGAAGGCCTGATTCACGCAGTCTCCTCTGAACAGTTGATGTTGAGATGTGTCTGTTACTTGAACTCTGTGAAGCATTTATTTGGGCTGCAATTTCGGAGGCTGGTAACTCTAATGAACTTATCCTCTGCAGAAGAGGTAACTCTGGGTCTTCCATTCCTGTGGCGGTCCTCATGAGAGCCAGTTTCATCATATCGCTTGATGGTTTATGCGACTGCACTTGAAGAAATGTTCAAAGTTTTACGTATTGACTGACCTTCATGTCTTAAAGCAATGATGGACTGTTGTTTCTCTTTGCTTATTTGAGCTGTTCTTGTCATAATATGGACTTGGTCTTTTACCAAATAGGGATATCTTCTGTATACCACCCCTACCTTGTCACAACACAACTGATTGGCTGAAACGTATTAAGAAGGAAAGAAATTCCACAAATTAATTTTTAACAAGGCACACCTGTTAATTGAAATGCATTCCAGGTGACTACCTCATGATGCTGGTTGAGAGAATGCCAAGAGTGTACAAAGCTGTCATCAAGGCAAAGGGTGGCTACTTTGAAGAATCTAAAATCTAAAATATACAGTGGGGGAAAAAAGTATTTGGTCAGCCACCAATTGTGCAAGTTCTCCCACTTAAAAAGATGAGAGAGGCCTGTAATTTTCATCATAGGTACACGTCAACTATGACAGACAAAATGAGGAAAAAAAAAACAGAAAATCACATTGTAGGATGTTTAATGAATTTATTTGTAAATTATGGTGGAAAATAAGTATTTGGTCAATAACAAAAGTTTCTCAGTACTTTGTTATATACCCTTTGTTCTGTCTTCACAAGGTTTTCACACACTGTTGCTGGTATTTTGGCCCATTCCTCCATGCAGATCTCCTCTAGAGCAGTGATGTTTTGGGGCTGTCGCTGGGCAACACGGACTTTCAACTCCAACTAGTTGGTGGTGTAATCTTTTCCTTTTAGGAACAGGAATAATTAAAATAATTTAATGTAGGTTGGCCGTGACTGGCCTCACACTTTAGTACTGTAGGTGGCTAGCGAGTTAGCCTGGTGCCTGCCAACTTGTTAATGTACCACGCCTCACATTTGTAACTTGTTAGCAAACATGTGTATCATCAGCAACTGTAAATAATTGTACTAGCTAGCTTTGTAACATAATTGATGAGAGTTGACTTTAGTTATGATTAGGACCATGGATGCATTTCAATCTCACTAAATTATAGGCATGACACAAGATAGGATTCTAAAAAGATGAATATCCAGCAAGCAAGCTAGCTATGTTGATTAGCAAACAGTGAGGAGAAACAATAATACAACAATGAACTGTTGTAAATCTCTATAATTGAAGCTGGTTTTACTATAAAACATATTTGCCTAAGCATGTCTGATAGACATGGCTGTTGGTAGATACTGTCTTCCTACCTACCTAGGTCACTGTGCAAAGGTTGAGGGTTATGCCATATTTCTTTATATTAGGCTAGATATTGTTGTAAATGTAATCTCTGTGCCTGTGCACATTTATGCATGTTCAACTAGTCTACCCTAATGTTGATTTTATGCTGGCACAGTTCAACTGTCGTTCAAACTGCACAACATAGTATACTTTTTTGTTTGTTTTGTCTTACAGACAATACTGTGTGGTGCCTATGTTTCTTCCAGGAGTGGATTCCAGATACAGAAAGAATTCCTTTGCCTGCGTGTGTCATTGTAGCAGAACTGTATCCAGTGGACTGTATCCCTCTCACGGGATTAGACATTATTCTGGATTCCAAGAAGATTACTAATGAGGAGCTGAATGGCAGTTTGATCATGACAACACTCCTCCCATATCTTTACAAGTCTTCCCTGAACTTAACTACACTGATCATACTGTATTTTCTTACTGTATGTTTCTATGTGACCACCAGTTCTCTTAGCCACAGATTGTTACACCAGATAATGTGGTTTATCCAAAGATTTTTGGTATCCATTAGTGGGAGTTACAGGATAGTTGCTATTTGGTGTAGCACAGAGAATCTTCGACCAACCTTAGTGATGCCATCTTCTTCCTTGATTCGGGGAAACAGGAGTCTCATAAAATGTGTCCAGTTAGTTTGAATTTAGAAAATGCTCCGTTATTAAAATAAAATAATTTTTTTTTTGCTCCATGAAGTAATCCAACAATGTGTACGCTGCCATCATGTCTATTTCAAGTCTTGTCTCATTGATCGAGACTGGTCTCTGTCATCATGACATGCACCACTTTGGGGTGGACACCCACCTGTTTCAATCAATGAGAGAAGACTTGAAATGAACAAGATGTCTGCAAAATTATTTGGGTAAATCACATTATCTGGTGTAACAATCTGTAGCTACAGTTCTCTGCACTTGTGTGTCTCTACACCTGAGACAAACTCGGACACACTGAACTGTACTACACTATTCATAAAAATGTTTTGTATGTTACTTTTACCATTTAACATTCTTGTTGAATACCCAGTTCTCTTGAGTTAGCATTAAATATTGTACACTGCACTGTATTTTAGATTTGGACAAATAAACATTATTTAGATATCTGAATGTCTAGCATCTGTTTGATGCTACAGAGCCCTGTACAGCTAATATAAATATATTATGTGAATCCATAAAGGCAGACAAATTTCAAAGATTGATATAACATATCCATATTTATTTTATGGTGGTTCTACATCAGGGCTCTCCAATCCTGTTCCTGGAGAGATACCGTCCTGTAGGTTTTCACTCCAACCCTAATCTAGACACCTGATTCTGATAATTAGCTGGTTGATAAGCTGAACCAGGTTAGTTACAACTGGGGTTGGACTGAAAATCTATAGGAGGGTAACTCTCCAGGAACATGGTTTGAGACACCTGTTCTACATGGTCTTATGCTGATCCACACTGGCTGCGTTTCCATAGGCAGCCCAATTTGGATCTTTTTACCACTAATTGGCCTTAATCACATCTGATCTTTTTCAGAACTGATCTAAATTGGTCAAAAGACCAATTAGTGAAAACAATATCAGAATTGGGCTGCCTGTGTAAACAGGCTTCGGAACACTGGCAATGGTGTTCGGCATGGTGGGCTGGGGAAGCTGAGACACTATGTGCTTATGGCGAATGGTCTTGTCCTGTCTGTGGTGAACGGCCAGCTGGATAAGACTCTGCCGAAAGTGGAGTAGGGCTTCTTAACCACCAACTGTTTGATCCTCTTGCAGAAGATTTGCTGGTACTGCACTTCTCCTGGAAAGACATGGTTGTGGTGTTAGCATTTTACACTTTTTGTGGAAGGGACATGTTTATAAAGGTGTCAACCGAATGGGACTGGCTAGCATATTGTTTAGGGACATTGGGAACGGCTTTTGAGAGGAAAGATCAGTCAACAAAGTGAATGGGCTGGGAGAGGGGCTAAAGAAAGCGTGGAAATTCTTAGGAGGGCAGTTTTTTCACAGTATGAATTGTTGTGTATGGGATATTGAGGAGAAATGCCACCTCAATCACTCTCATACACAACAGTACATTTACTGTCTAAGGACAACCCTGCACAACCCTGCACAACCAAAACCCCCTTCCTCATCTCAAAGTACTGTCTGTAAACCTCCCCCAGCCCATTGACTTTGACAGATCATTCTTGTCAATAGTAGCCCTTTGCAGGGGAATTTTGTGGACATGTCTTTGTATTGTGTTTTGAGAATCTGCAGAGACAAGAATGAGGTGGTTGTGTCATTACTGTTGTAGTCTTGATTTTATACCTTTTCAGTGTCCCTTGCTGGTTTCTGTCCCACAACCTTGTTGTGTTCCATAACTGCAAGGTGTGTCTTCTCCCTCATGCTTGTGTACCCAAAATGTATTTTTCAGCAGGGCACTGTGGAATGATTCCAGATAACCTGAGTTTTACAAATAGAAAAGGTAAAAAGAAAAGAGGGGTAGACTAAATTGGTCTGGAAGGTACTCTGTGGTCCTCAGGCTACCTTTTACCACCTGTAACCCCATAACAGAAACACAAACCATACAAACACTATCCAATTTATGTTTATACCATGCTTACTGTAAATTGAGCTGTCTTAGCCATCAGCTTGTAAATATTTTTGCCAACTTACCTTAACCTTGTGCAGCGCTAGAGGTTGGAAGCACATGTTGGTGGAATAAGATTCTGTATCACCTACAACAAAATACACAATTTAACCGCCCCACTAATTACATTTATCAAGAGGTTATGGATATGTTGAATAATAATTACTGTATAAATATACACAATGTAGTAAAATATGTAAGTTGAAAACACTGTTGTTAAAAGCACTGTGTGTTTATCATAATTGTTTGTAGGGCATCTCATGTGAAAATTTGAAAGCTTATGTGATCATGTGAAAATCCACATGTGAAATATAATCACATCTTGAGTGTTCCAAAAACACATGGTTTCACGTGAAAATCCACATGTGAAGTTTTCCAAAAACACAAGGTTTCTGTCACGATCGTCAAAAGGAGTAGACCAAGGCGCAGCGTGGAATGCGTACATCTTTTATTAGAGTACTTACACAACTAACAAAACGAAACGTGAAGTCCTCGGTTAACAAACAAACCAACACGGAACAAGATCCCACGAATACCAAATGCACAAACGGCTGCCTAAGTATGGTTCCCAATCAGAGACAACGAGAATCAGCTGCCTCTGATTGGGAACCACCCTGGCCAACATAGATCTACATGATCTAGAACATAACATAGAAAATACAACATAGATAATCCACACCCTGGCTCAGCATATAAGAGTCCCCAGAGCCAGGGCGTGACAGTTTCAAATGATTTCACATGTGAAAATCCACATCACATGTGAAGTGTTCCAAAAATACATGATTTCACATGTGGAAATGTCATGTGAAATCATGTGATTTTCCACCTGTGAAATCAGGGGTTTTCCGTAAGGCTAAATCAGGCAGCCCAGCAATGGAGAGAGTCTACATGCTGCTGATACCAAAGCATTCCTTTCTGTCACACTCTGAAGGCCAATACATTGCCTCTCTGCCCCTCTCCTGAGTGTAGTGCTAAGCGATTAACTGAAATGTCAGTTTCAAGTTTAATGTATTAACCAAAATATCAGTTTCAAGTTTTAATGTCTTTCTTGCTAGCTCTAAACTCAACAATGCAGAAATCAATATCAATGTAGCACTAAAAAATAACATAAAGTAGAACAAAAACACACAAGAAATAAAAATAATAAATAAGAACAACACGAGAAAGTAAGTAAGGGATGGATCAACATTTACAGAATGAGTCCTGAAGGAAAATGGGGAGGGTCATGCTTTAAAAATGTCAGTCAAGGGTAGGGTAGAAACTATGAGAATAGAAAGGTTCAGAACTTTTGTGAAACATCACAGCACAGTAGAAAAATATACGGCAACTAGAAAAACTGGATGGTCTTCAGAGATAGATGGGAGAGGTTGAGTTTAGGTGAAGGCTGGGACTAAAAACAAACAAAAGATAACTAATGTAAAATATACTGTCCGTGAAATGTATTCAGAAAGTATTCAGACCCCTTTTCCAAAACACCAGAGTTATACTGTCACATCAGAGTTATACTGTAGTTATACTGTAACAGCAGAGTTATACTGTAGTTATACTGTAACATCAGAGCTATACTGTAGTTATACTGTAGTACCAGAGTTATACTGTAGTTATACTGTAGTTATACTGTAACATCAGAGTTATACTGTAGTTATACTGTAATACCAGAGTTATACTGTAGTTATACTGTAACATCTGAGTTATACTGTAGTTATACTGTAACAGCAGAGTTATACTGTAGTTATACTGTAATACCAGAGTTATACTGTAGTTATACTGTAACAGCAGAGTTATACTGTAGTTATACTGTAGTACCAGAGTTATACTGTAGTACCAGAGTTATAATGTAATACCAGAGTTATACTGTAGTTATACTGTAACACCAGAGTTATACTGTAGTTATACTGTAACACCAGAGTTATACTGTAGTTATACTGTAACATCAGAGTTATACTGTAGTTATACTGTAACACCAGAGTTATACTGTAGTTATACTGTAGTTATACTGTAACACCAGAGTTATACTGTAGTTATACTGTACCACAAGAGTTATACTGTAGTTATACTGTAACACCAGAGCTATACTGTAGTTATACTGTACCACAAGAGTTATACTGTAGTACCAGAGTTATAATGTAATACCAGAGTTATACTGTAGTTATACTGTAACACCAGAGTTATACTGTAGTTATACTGTAACATCAGAGCTATACTGTAGTTATACTGTAACACCAGAGTTATACTGTAGTTATACTGTACCACAAGAGTTATACTGTAGTTATACTGTAACACCAGAGCTATACTGTAGTTATACTGTACCACAAGAGTTATACTGTAGTACCAGAGTTATAATGTAATACCAGAGTTATACTGTAGTTATACTGTAACACCAGAGTTATACTGTAGTTATACTGTAACACCAGAGTTATACTGTAGTTATACTGTAACATCAGAGTTATACTGTAGTTATACTGTACCACAAGAGTTATACTGTAGTACCAGAGTTATAATGTAATACCAGAGTTATACTGTAGTTATACTGTAACAGCAGAGTTATACTGTAGTTTTACTGTACCACCAGAGTTATACTGTAGTTATACTGTAACACCAGAGTTATACTGTAGTTATACTGTAGTACCAGAGTTATACTGTAGTTATACTGTAACAGCAGAGTTATACTGTAGTTATACTGTAACAGCAGAGTTATACTGTAGTTATACTGTAACAGCAGAGTTATACTGTAGTTATACTGTAACAGCAGAGTTATACTGTAGTTATACTGTAATACCAGAGTTATACTGTAGTTATACTGTAACAGCAGAGTTATACTGTAGTTATACTGTAGTACCAGAGTTATACTGTAGTTATACTGTAACAGCAGAGTTATACTGTAGTTATACTGTAATTTTTTGCATTTTTCAAAGATTGTTAGAAATTAAATAACTAAAACATAGTCGTTGCGTAAGTATTCAGCTCCCTGAGTCAATACGTTTTAGAAACACCTTTGGCAGCGATTACAGCGGTGAGTCTTCTTGGGTAAGTCTCTAAGTGCTTTACACACCTGGATTTTCAAGTCTTGCCATAGATTTTCAAGCAGATTTAAGTCAAAACTGTAACTTGCCACTTAGGAACATTCACTGACTTCTTGGCAAGCAACCAGTGTAGATTTGGCCTTGTGTGTAGGTTATTGTCCTGCTGAAATGTGAATTCCTCTCCCATTGTGTGCTGCAAAGCAGACTGAAGGAAGTTTTCCTCTAGGATTTTGCCTGTGCTTAGCTCCATCCCGTTTCTTTTTATCCTGAAAAACTCCCTAATATTTGCTGATGTCAAGCATACCGATACCATGATGCAGCCACCACCATGTTTGAAAATAAGGAGGCAGTTCATCAGTGATGTGTTGTGTTGGATCTGCCCCAAACATAAGGATTTGCATTTAGGCCAAAAAGGTTTTTTGGCCAAAATGTTTTTTTTTTCAGTAATACTTTAGTGCCTTGTTGCATACAAGATGCATGTTTTGGAATATTTTTATTCGATATATTTGTATTCTTCTTTTCCCTCTGTCATTTAAGTAATTATAGTGTCACTACAATGTTGTTGATCCATCCTCAGTTTTCTCCGATCACAGCCATTGAACTCTGTAGCTGTTTTAAAATCACCAATGGCCTCATGGTAACATCCCTGAGCAGTTTCATTCCTGTCCTTCAGCTTAGTTCAGAAGGTAGTGTATACATAATCCACAGCATAATTATGAACTTGACCATGCTTAAAGAGATACTCAACATCTGATTTGATATTGTTACCCATCTACCAACCAATTCCCTTCTTTATCAGGTTTTCAAAAGGCTCCCTGATATTTGTAGTTGAATCTGTGCTTGAAATTCAATACTTGACTGAGGGACCTTACATATGTTGTATGTATGGAGAACAGAGGAAGGTTTAGACATTTAAAAATCATGCCAACCCCTATTATTGCACACAGAGTAAGCATCTAAAATATTATGTGATTTGTTAAGAACATTTTACTCCTGAACTAATTTAGGATTTCCTAACCAAAGGGTCTGAAAACATGCAACGACAATATTTTAGTTATCTAATTTTATTAATCCCCCCAAGAAATCTTCTACTTTGACATTATAGTATTTTGAGTAAATTGATGACAATAAATGACAAAACAAATGATAAAAAATGACAAAAATTGCAATTAAATCAATTTTAACCACACTTTGTAACACAGTGATCACTAACAGTGTTTCATAAAAAAATATAAATGATTCAACTTTAAAACAACTCCAAGTGTTTTTTGAATGAAAATACTAAATTACAATTAAAGCATTTGCAATTGAAGTACAGTTTTAATGAGTGTGTTTAAATTGAATGATAGCGAACATAATATACTAAAAGACTGAAAAACAATTAATTTAAAGTACACTTTTAACACGTGTATTGAAGGTTGATGATTGTATATTTATAGTATACGAAAAGATTGGAAAAAGTATGAATTTAAAGTGCACTTTTAATAGGTGTGTTGAAGTGTAATGATAGTATATTTATAGTATACTTAAGATATACTAGAAAAGTACATCTCGTATTTGAAGTAGATCTTTAGATTTTTTTGTATATTTAAATATACTATTTATTTCGCTTGGGCTGTTCAGTTAGAGAACGGGAGCAAGAAGATGAGAAGGAGGACCAGAATTCAACTGCTATAATAGAATTTAATAAAAACAATATTTCTTGCCCATTATGTATTTACTGTATGTATTCATCTGAGTTATTGACCTCACAATAAGCCAGATTCGAGTAACTTACATTGTGGTGCGCAAACTTGATGCAGCAGCTGCGGCACAATCAATCAGAAATGGACAGCTCATTGTGCTTAATTAGGCATAATTCATTTCGACCGTCTTCATTTTAATTTACTAACAAAATAGGGTTTTGTGTTGGAGCCTATTTCTTCCTGTTTAAGGAATAAGAGGTAGGCCTACCTGTTTGACAGATGAAATTAGGCTATAGGCTGCTATATCCATAGATTTGTTGGTCAATTCCTCCACCCACCATGCACTCTTTAAATAGCCTACCTCTGTGTCAGTGAAGGGCTGTTAAGTTAAAACCAAGACTCGAATTGAGGGGGTATGAGAAGGTCGTGGCTGGTTCCACCACAACTGTCTCAATGTGTCGAAACAACCGATATCTACCGGATGAGGTGGCCAAATATTCTGTCCTCTGTATATGTTCTTAGAATAGAGGATAAGGAGAAACTTTGTTCGGAACAGAGATACATTGTCTCCGAACATGCAAGTTTCAGAGTACAGAGGGTGGGGGTAAGAACACGAGATATGCACAGCCGTGGTGGACCAGGTACAGAGATATGTTAAAACAGCAACTTACACAACCAGAGTAACAGGATTGTACACACCTATCATTCATTTTAACCTTAAAGTAATGTTAAAACTATTTTTTTTTCTCTCAGAAGAAGAGTAGGCAGCAGTTAAAGCTTACATTTTTCTGCGTCGGTAGGACTCTGTCTGGGGTGGAAAGGTAGGCCTAACTTTTGAAAGTACCATACTCAGATTCCTAATGACGTCTAAGATGTATTATTTGCCAACAGGGACAGTTTAGTAGCAAACAAGACACATTGGTTTGGCATTGGAGAAATATGATAAGATGAACACATACAGTGAGGGAAAAAAGTATTTGATCCCCTGCTGATTTTGTACGTTTGCCCACTGACAAAGAAATGATCAGTCTATAATTTTAATGGTAGGTTTATTTGAATAGTGAGAGACAGAATAACAACAAAAAAATCCAGAAAAACGCATGTCAAAAATGTTATAAATTGATTTGCATTTTAATGAGGGAAATAAGTATTTGACCCCCTCTGAATCAGAAAGATTTCTGGCTCCCAGGTGTCTTTTATACAGGTAACGAGCTGAGATTAGGAGCACACTCTTAAAGGGAGTGCTCCTAATCTCAGCTTGTTACCTGTATAAAAGACACCTGTCCACAGAAGCAATCAATCAATCAGATTCCAAACTCTCCACCATGGTCAAGACCAAAGAGCTCTCCAAGGATGTCAGGGACAAGATTGTAGACCTACACAAGGCTGGAGTGGGCTACAAGACCATCGCTAAGCAGCTTGGTGAGAAGGTGACAACAGTTGGTGCGATTATTTGCAAATGGAAGTAACACAAAAGAAATGTCAATCTCCCTCGGCCTGGGGCTCCATGCAAGATCTCACCTCGTGGAGTTGCAATGATCATGAGAATGGTGAGGAATCAGCCCAGAACTACACGGGAGGATCTTGTCAATGATCTCAAGGCAGCTGGGACCATAGTCACCAAGAAAACAATTGGTAACACACTACGCCGTGAAGGACTGAAATCCTGCAGCGCAAGGTCCCCCTGCTCAAGAAAACACATATACAGGCCCGTCTGAAGTTTGCCAATGAACATCTGAATGATTCAGAGGAGAACTGGGTGAAAGTGTTGTGGTCAGATGAGACCAAAATCGAGCTCTTTGGCATCAACTCAACTCGCCGTGTTTGGAGGAGGAGGAATACTGCCTATGACCCCAAGAACACCATCCCCACTGTCAAACATGGAGGTGGAAACATTATGCTTTGGGGGTGTTTTTCTGCTAAGGGGACATGACAACTTCACCGCATCAAAGGGACGATGGACAGGGCCATGTTCCGTCAAATCTTGGGTGAGAACCTCCTTCCCTCAACCAGGGCATTGAAAATGGGTCGTGGATGGGTATTCCAGCATGACAATGACCCAAAACACACGGCCAAGGCAACAAAGGAGTGGCTCAAGAAGAAGCACATTAAGGTCCTGGAGTGACCTAGCCAGTCTCCAGACCTTAATCCCATAGAAAATCTGTGGAGGGAGCTGAAGGTTCGAGTTGCCAAACGTCAGCCTCGAAACCTTAATGACTTGGAGAAGATCTGCAAAGAGGAGTGGGACAAAATCCCTCCTGAGATGTGTGCAAACCTGGTGGCCAACTACAAGAAACGTCTGACCTCTGTGATTGCCAACAAGGGTTTTGCCACCAAGTACTAAGTCATGTTTTGCAGAGGGGTCAAATACTTGTTTCCCTCATTAAAATGCAAATCAATTTTTTACATTTTTTACATGCGTTTTTCTGGATTTTTTGGTTGTTATTCTGTCTCTCACTGTTCAAATAAACCTACCATTAAAATTATAGGCTGATCATTTCTTTGTCAGTGGGCAAACGTACAAAATCAGCAGGGGATCAAATACTTTTTTCCCTCACTGTAGGCCTATCTCGCTGTCCATTCTTAGCCTGTCATTTTGATAATATGTGTGGAATTAAAAAAAGATTCCGCTAATATGTAAAATTACGTAGAATTGCATGACATTTTTATAGAAGGCTATTTATTCTCGGAACTGCAAATACAATGATAGATTCATGCAATTATTTTACTATAAAGGAGATCTTTCCACCCCTACTCTTGACCCGGTGGTCTGTGAACCCACAACCTTCTGGCCCGCACTATCAAAATTCCATGTAATGCTTACCGGACGAAGAATCACATTGTATGAAATCCAAGTTGGCAACTTTTATTGAGTCTATATTGCTTTGTGTCACACACGCTTAAGGATCTGGTCTGTCCAAGAAGTGAGGGTAAACGGTAGACATGTTCTCTGCTATCCACTTAGTTAATTTTGGGTATAGGGGAGGGTCACTTTTTTTTCAAGCGTTCAGGGAAGGTTTAGGTAAAATATATCTTGCAGAAGGGAGGGCCATCGATTTTCATTCCAGAGATGTCCAATTTTCTCCATGTAACCCTTATTATAAATAATGTTCTCTCTCTAAGCTATATACAGGGTCAGTTTCAATACCATTTTTACAATGTGAAGTGATACTGGACATCGGTTATTTTTTGGTTTTTGAACAACTAATTGACCTACATCTCAATTATTTGAATTCCATTTTGTTCTGGGTTTTTCTGTGAACTCAATGTTCACATTGCGCAGTTTCTCTAAAGATCAATCAGATCAAGCTCGAACTGTGCAATGTAGTAGGGAGTTGTAGTTTCCAACAGGCCAATATTGTACATAGTGTAGCGCAGAAAATGTGGTAATTAACTACAATGACCATAATCCATTGCGTGCCTACTTGTCCTGTCTGTGTGTTTCTTTTACACCTGATACGTTAGATTAGTGTGGGGCAGACAAGGAGAGAGAAGAGACAGAAGAATGCATGATGGAGAGGGATAGAGAGCAGTTGCTTCGCAAGGTATCTCTACCTGAAAATACATGATCTAAGTGATTGCTAGTTGGTATTCAGCAGTCATAAAAGTATGCCTTGTTTTCTTTGAAGAACTACTAAAATAGTGATTTTGTCAGACAGCATAGGCACACTGGCATAACATAGTTTCTCTGGACCCCCGCAAGGTTGGAGTTCCCCCCTTAAAAAAACAAAATAAATTAAATGTGTCAGACTGATAGCTATTCATAAAGTATAGACTATTGATCATAGTCCATGGTGCTGAAATTGCAACATATCTATGCGGCTACCTATCGAATCGATGATAGGCTTTCTGTGGTGCCAGGGCATGCAGCCTATAGTTTTGCTTTAGCTAATGGATAAATGTTTATTGGTAGAAGAATTTGGTCATAATTTTCTCATGTTAAGCCTAACATGCACAGTATTGCAAGGCTGCCATTTAGACTCCTGGCTGGCAGCAATAATGTAATTACTTGTTCAGTAATTAAAGTTGGAAATTCAAATATTGCAGATTGTCAAATTTATGTTCAATATAACAGAATACTAATCAACAACACATTTTTGGAGGGAATTGACAACTATCCTGTATAGGCTACCTGAAGCTGCATGACGAGCCCTGCTCGCACTCTCTCCCAGCTTGGATAGAAAGTTGTTGTGTGTAAAACCAGTCTATTAATGCCAAATAATACAGTCAGTACACCCTCAAAACACTGGCTTACTAGGGATTGTTTCATTATGCAGTGTAGCTACTATCTATAGCTATGTACAGTATTTATCATGCTATTTAGCTGCTATTTATAAACCATTTATAAAAATTACACATCATATAGCCTAACAATGAGGAATAAAGTAGTCGGCTTGAGGATAAATTCAGGCACTATTTTTGTCTGGCTAATAGCCTAAACAAATGGGCTGCAATCAAGGTAAATTAAATGTACCGGAAATTCAATTCAATCCAACTTTAGAGACTCCCCTGGGTCTTCTGAAGTCTTTTCACCATGGCCTGTAGGTCCAGGTTGCGGGCCCGACTGTTTTCTACAGGCGTACTAAGTATTGACAAACCAAGAAGTCTTTCCTACGACATTGTGCATTATATGTCCATTGCGCTGCACACAATTTAAACGTAGTCTTGAATGATCCATGCTAAGATATACCAGCGATAAGGGACTGTTGATATTGCAACCACACAACTCAAACACCGGTTCACCAGTATGAACGAAATCGCAAAACACTTTTTTTTTTGAGCCCTTAAGAACTGTTTTCCGCTAAAGATGATAATCTGTTTGCATCTGCCAATTTATTGGCTGTCCAGTATCCAGACAACCTGTCCCCAGAGCTTCCTATAGCCTACAGTTAATCGCTTTCCGTAACATGTTGAGGCCGGCAATTAAGGAGAATGTGAGAGGCTCAAATAAAAATGTTGCAGAATTGCTGTATTTGAATCACCACTCCCATCTACCCAGTTTCCCCGATGTTGTTATGGCAAACTGTTTTTAACCATCGCTGTGACTGTCGCTTCTGCGGAGAGATAATGTTCTAAACAAAAACTCATAAAGAACTATCTAAGAAGCATTACGCTTTTGGTCTGATATGTGCTTTTGAACACCTGAGGCTTTTTGACCAGTCACATTCTTGAAGCCCAAGAAACAAACACTTACCTTACTAGTACATATGGACATTAAAAAGGGTTACTGTCAAATTGATTTAATAAAAAATAAAAAATAGACATTGATGACGGACTCATGGGCCCACAGAGCTTGTGAAAAAATACTAAACTGTCATGATTTTTTCATAATCGAACCGAAACTGAACCGACCTCAAAAAGCACTAATCGCTCAGCGCTACTCTCACATACTTGCATGGACGAGAGCCTTGACGGCATTGGCAAAGCCATTCAAAGCAAGGTAGTTACATTTTATCAATAGAAAGTTGGTTTAGCTTGAAACTTGAAACTCTAGCACCACCTATTTAACTCTCAAACCTCCATATGCCATTAATAACACATTCCCAATGTTTAATTGAATAGCTTTACCTATTGACCAGCGTTCCCCATTGTGAGACGTCCATTCATGCAGCATGTTAGGGCTCTTGTCAGGATGAAATTTAGATTGTAGTTTTACCTGACCTCTCACAAGGGTCACTGGATGGATCTGCTCAGGCCTTTTGTTGCCACACCTGGGCGATGAAGTCTTGACAGAGCAAGAAAGCTCTTGTTTCATTCTGGGCCTGGATGGAAGGAGGATGGATGGTCCATTCAAACTCAATCGAAGGGGAAGAGAGGGAAGAGGAAAATACATGTCTTTGTAAAGAGGGGCTGTCATCCATGGATGAGTACGTTTACTTTCAGTTTTAGAGCACTGAGTGTTGAGTTAGGATGGGGTGGTTATGTAAACAGAGTAGATATGTAGTTCTTCTCTACATCAGAGTTATCAGAATATAATCAGTAGCAACGTCAAAACGTCAATGGCTTGAAATGAATGGGGTGAAAAGGCATTGTGTTTAATTGACTCACTCATGGAAGTCAAAATCATCCATTGGAGTCATTTCAAATAATTTTCAACAAATCTTATGTTTTCTTAGCCATTTTAAGCCTATAGAACTAGACTTGTAAATTCCAGATTACACACAAAAAAATAAGGTTACTCAAGGGTTCTTTGGTAAGGGTGATTGTCCTATGTGGAACCATACTAACCCAAATAACAATTTGAGCCCTTCAATGGTTATTTGCAGTTCAAAAAAGGGTTATTTTCTCTTTTAGTGATAATTAAAATGTAGGGACGGTGTCTCATTAAAATATTTTGGGGCGTGGTTTGCGCCCAGTGCTTTTAGTGCAACCGTGAGTGAGAGTGTCATTCCAGTTTGTCTAATCTGTTGTGTTATGCTGTGTATTAAGTGATTATGACCAGTAATGGTGTCTTGGGAAAGACTTCTGTTGGGTAGCACACCTGATTTAATTTGTTAATAAGCATAATGAAACCTGTGGAATTTTGACAATATATCATGGCTGTTAAACCAGAATAAAATATGCTGTATGGTTCTACGAAGAACCTTTGAGATTGACAAAGGTTGTCTATGGTGCTATAAAGAACAATAAAAAATCTCAATATAGCACCAAAAAAGGTTTCCGCTATGGTTACAACCCTTTTTGGGGCTATATAGAACCATTTTTTATGGTTCTTTATAGAACCTTAGGAAAGGGTTCTTTATAGCACCATACAGGTTCCATTTTAGAACTTTATGAGCATGGTTCTTTATAGAACCTTCAAAAAAAGTTTCCATATAGCACCAAAAAGGGTTCCGCTATGGTTACAAGCCAAAGAACCCTTATTTGGCTCTATATAAAACCATTTGTTTTTAAGTGTGTATATCTTTGTTGTGATTATCGGATAAATAGCATTACCTGAACTAACAAGCACGGCACTAGCATAAAAGGACACATGAAACCACTAAGTGTTTGTAGTTTTACTGCAAAGATTTCTGGGAAATCTGAAAATAACCCGGAGATGCTCAGAGTGTTATTGTAGGGATGGAGGTGGGTGATGCAGAAACCATCTTGTAGTCTCGGCAGAACGGGATTGGAGGGTTGGAGGAGGTTTTGATTGGATAATTGCGTTCTGGGATTACGTGGTTTGCCAAAGTAATGCCAGTCTGCCTATTTTCCTGTACTTATACACATGTCCTGTATTTCTGGGCTCCCCTGGGCTGCACTCATGTGAGAAAGAAGGCTAAACCAACTCAGTCACCACATGTTGAAAATCTCCATCTTAGACAGTGATATACTGACTCATTACTGTATAGAGTATGTTCAAAACAGTGGGGATTATTAGTTGAATTAGCTCAAGGACCAATAGAGAATAAAACTTACAAAAATACTGCTATGTTTTATTATGACATGCTATTTAGCTTCATATGTGTGGTGGCTGCTTGTTTGTTTAATGTTTTCCTGAATATTGTTAGTGCACACCTCAACTAAACAACAAACTGAGCCTGTGTAACCTCTTACCTCTCAATATGGTCCTGTTTTGAATTAGTAAGTCATTTCCAAAGCACACTACCCTAACTCCCTATGACGGCAGACCTGACAGAAGGATAGACCTTCAAAGCTGTTCTTCTCACCTGTTACCCTATGGTAATAATGGCTTTTCACAAGAGAAGGGTTCAGGGGGGTTGTCTCGTAGCGTCACGTCCATACCAGACTGCCTTTCATAACACCTGGCACCTGCTTTCTTCTGCCTCAAAACAGAAGTGCTCTCTCTGTCTCTCTCTCTGTCTCTGTTTCTCTCTTTCACTCCCTCTATCTATGAAAGGAGATAAAATGGTGTTTGTCTTCTGCTCCTTTTCTTTTTTACAGAAATGGAGGGAAGTAATTTAAGCAAAATCCTTAAAGATCTGTTGTGGCTACTTTAAAACACGTCCCTTTAAGCTCTCTTGTGGCTACTTTTACAGGGGGGGGGGGGGGGGGGGGCTCCAGTCTCTCTCACCTGGTTAATCAAAGTGGGCCATCATTAAACATTACACATTGATGCTAATGAGACTTCTGTCAGCGCATTGAGGTATCTCATCATGCCCTCACAATGGTAATTGAAGGGCAATTGCTCGTAGCATCTCAGTAGTGGTTTTAACACATCCAATACCCAAGGCATAACAAGACATAAGAAAGCTGCATCCCCACTCAATTTTTTATGCATAATGAATAGGCCTGTGTGTACCTGCATGTATGGCAGCTTGCTTGGTTTAAGGACTTGAAAGACCAATCGCTAGAAGGTGTTTCATGGAGGAAGTGCATTGATGACATACTTTTTATGTAGCAAAAAGTGCTCTCTGACAGACAGGGAATGCCTGGCCTGTTTGTGTTGGTGTTTAGTTTTGGGCCTTTTAAAAATAACCCTAGTTCTGTGGTAGGTAAAAAGCCATTTTCCTGTAACTCATTGGGAGCTCTCCAATGCGGTGCTCTTCCAGTTCCCACCACCACAAGAGAGAGTTGCCCTTGTTTTGTGAGTGAGGTGAAAAAGCCTAGCTCGGACCAGAAAATATGCATTTTTATACTCACATCACTCACAGCCCTCCAAGCAAGAGTAAACTCAGTGATGTCCCACACTCAAAACAACCCACAACTCTGTTTATGGCTACTAACTGTAATTACACAATTTTAACAAACTGTGTATCAAGTCTGATTTAGTTTGTTTGTGGAAATCGATAAAGTTTTGATATGCTGGGTCATTTACTTTCACGAAGGTGTATAAAACAGATTAGGGGTATACAACATCCTTGAGAAGACTAATCAGTCCTGTTTTTTTCCTGCAACTGTCTTAGCCAGTAATCAAACCCACTCCCTATCTCTGTCTTTCAGCACATACAAACTGATCGCAATTCACTGCATATGATTTACGAAGGCATTTTGATGACAACTTTATAGCTCAGAAAATCCAGTGATAGGCATGTCATTTTGTATGTACTTGGAGGAGGTAGTGGAAACATAGAGGGAAGTGGAAAAATTGAGGACAGCTGCAATGACAGGAGCTATGTACGTTCTCTCTCTCTCACTCTCTCCCCTCTCTCTCTTTCCCCCCTCTCTCTCTCTTTCCCCCCTCTCTCTCTCTTTCCCCCTCTCTTTCCATGAGAGCCAACAGGAACTCAATGAGGTAATTGAATGTCTGAGTGCGGGTGGGTGGTGGTTAGTGTGACCTCCCTTGCTCTGGTGTCTTAGAAGGGAATGTGTGGGCGGTCAAAATGTCAGGAGCAAGCACCTCCTGCCCTGGCCATGAAATTAAAGAGCAAATGCAACACGGCAGAGTTAGAGGGAAAAAAGACAAATCGAAGAATAACACTGGCCCATATGAATTGTATGAGCTGCCTAGCAGTTGAATTATAGATTGGTTTCAGTGTGTTTGCTGGATGATTGACAGGTAGGGCACATCCTCAGACCCCTTCCATACCTCTGCACTGAAAGCTAAATTAGAAGCTGAGAATGTACTGTATGAGCTTCGTCACTCCTCTCTTGCTTTCCCCCGTCTATGGCAGAAAAAGCAACAGGAATTGCCTTATTTTACAATAACAATATCATGTACCCAATGTTGTGATGTTTTTACTTATTAATCATAGCGTGCATGGGAGAAGGTCCTACCGTATGCCTTCAGTTCACATAACTGTCATTCAATGCGTTCATGCCTTCTTTGTCTAAAGCCCCCATTTAGGACATGTAATGCCCTAAAATCAGTCTGATCCCCCAGGGAATTTATTCACATGGGCTTCATATTACGGAATAGTTTGATTTGGCATTGGGCCTCATAGGCGTTACGACTGCTTCCCTTAAATGCCATTGCCTGTATCTGGACAAGCCAATCCAGAGAAAATAGGTGAGGTAACTATTGCCCCAAAACAATAGTTTTTAGGCTATTTCTCTTTATCCCTATGTCCCCTTTGTCTCCATTGTACAGTATATCTCATAGTTTAAGTTCCAGTGAGGCCAGTCTGTAGATCGAGGCAGCATACTGTACAATTTAATCAGTAGACTTATGGACCTTGAAGTGAGCTGTCAGGTGGGCTTATGCAGCAGTACTACTTGATCATCTCTGACAGTAGGGTTACGTTTAGCTTACCTTTTGTCCTCTCACTTAGATGTGTTGACCTGTGTTGCCCTGTGTTAACATAGCTTAAATCAAATGGAGCCTGTTATATGACACTTTGACGTCTTTAGAGAGATGTATTAGAAGCTACCAAGCTACTGTACATTGTGTAGTGAGACGTCTCGATGGGAAACAATGAATTCCATGTTACCTTACTGAATGGCCAAGCAAGCAGATTTGAATGTTGTGCTCCACATTAATCAAGAAGATATATTGGGAATATCACGTATACTCCCCCAGGCTGCTCTTTATTACGCACACCTGTCACCATCGTTACGCGCACCAGCGCCTTATCAGACTCACCTGGACTCCATCACCTTCCTGATTACCTCCCGTATATATATGTCACTGTCACGACTTCCTCCGAAGCTGCCTCCCCTCCTTGTTAGGGCAGGCTTTGGCGTTCGTCGTCACTCGCCTTCTAGCCACTGCCGCTCCATATCTCATCATTCCTTTTGTCTTGTCTTGTCAATTACACACACCTGGTTCATATTCCCCTCATTAGTACGTGTTTAAGTGTTCCCTCTGCCCCCTTGTCCTTGTGGGTGATTGTTCATTGTGAGGATTAGTAGCTCGGTTGAGCTCAGTATTTTGTATTGCCGGGGTATTTTCCCCGTGTGTATGTTTGTTCCATTGAGCCTGTTTTGTACACTGGACTGGTTACGCTAGATTACGGAATAAACTCTGTATACTGTTGTCAGGGTTGAGTGTAGAGGTAGTGTGGAATCAGGCGCAGGACACACAGAGGTTTCGAACAGACGTCTTTAGTGAAGTCCAAATAACAAGCCACACACGGCAACAGGCAACAGGCGAACTTTACGCAACACGGTAAAGTAAACACAAGGCGCACAAAGTGCGGAACTCTCTCTCAAAACACAAATACAGAGAGAACTGAAAAACGGACTAGCACAACAACGTGACAAAAAACAATTACACACAACACCTGACCAAACTCAAGAGAACTAAATAGGACGCATAATGAACACTAATAAGGAACAGGTGTAACAAAACAGACAAAACCAATCAAACATAGAAACATCGAACGGTGGCAGCTAGTACTTCGGAGACGACGACCGCCGAAGCCTGCCCGAACAAGGAGAAGGAGCAGCCTCGGCCGAAACCGTGACAGTACCCCCCCCTTGACGCGCGGTTCCAGCCGTGCGCCGACCCCGGCCTCGGGGACGACCAGGAAGACGCGGAGCAGGGCGCGTGGGATGACCACGATGGAACTCGGTCAGAAGAGACAGGTCTAGGATGTCCCTCCTCGGCACCCAGCACCGCTCCTCTGGGCCGTACCCCTCCCACTCCACGAGATATTGGAGACCCCCCATCCGGCGTCTAGAATCTAGGATGGACCGAACAGTGTACGCCGGAGACCCCTCGATGTCCAACGGGGGCGGAGGAGTCTCTTCTATCTCATAGTGCTGGAGTAGACCAGCTACCACCGGCCTGAGGAGAAACACATGGAACGAGGGGTTAATATTCTTGTAATCAATGGGCAGTTGTAACCTGTAACACACCTCGTTCAATCTCCTCAGGACTTTAAAAGGCCCCACAAACCGCCGACCCAGCTTCCGGCAGGGCAGGCGGAGGGGCAGTTTTCTGGTCGAGAGCCAGACTCGATCTCCAGGTGCATACACTGGCCCCTCACTGCGGTGGAGATCGGCACTCGTCTTATGTCGACAGATGGCTCGCTTCAGATGGACGTGTGCAGCGTTCCACGTCTCCTCCGAGCGCCGCACCCACTCATCCACCGCAGGGGCCTCGATCTGGCTCTCATGCCAAGGTGCCAGAACCGGCTGGTACCCTAACACACACTGGAAAGGGGTTAGTTTAGTGGAGGAGTGGCGGAGAGAGTTCTGTGCCATCTCGGCCCAGGGAACATATCTCGCCCACTCCTCCGGCCGGCCCTGGCAATACGACCTCAGAAACCTACCCACATCCTGGTTGACACGTTCGAGCTGCCCATTACTCTCCGGGTGGTAACCCGAGGTAAGGCTCACCGAAACCCCCAACCGTTCCATAAACGCTCTCCAGACTCTGGAGGTAAACTGGGGGCCTCGATCAGACACTATATCCTCGGGTACCCCGTAATGCCGGAAGACGTGGGTAAATAGAGCCTCAGCGGTCTGTAGGGCAGTAGGAAGACCCGGCATGGGAAGGAGACGACAGGCCTTCGAGAACCGATCCACAACGACCAGGATGGTTGTATTCCCCTGGGAGGGGGGAAGGTCTGTAACAAAATCCACCGAAAGGTGAGACCAGGGTCATTGTGGAACGGGCAGGGGTTGTAACTTACCCCTGGGCAAGTGTCTGGGCGCCTTACACTGGGCACACACCGAGCAGGAGGAGACATAAATCCTCACATCCCTGGCTAACGTTGGCCACCAGTACTTAGTGCTAAGGCAGTGCACTGTCCGGCCAATACCTGGATGTCCAGAGGAGGGTGACGTGTGAGCCCAATAAATGAGTCGGTCCCGGACCTCGAGCGGGACGTACGTCCGACCCACCGGACACTGTGGAGGGCTAGGGTCGGTGCGTAACGCCCGCTCGATCTCCGTATCGACCTCCCATACCACCGGTGCAATCAGACAAGACTTAGGTAGTATGGGAGTGGGCTCAACGGACCTCTCCTCCATGTCATACCGCCGAGACAGGGCATCTGCCTTCCCGTTCTGGGACCCAGGGATGTAAGTGATCTTAAACACGAACCGGGCTAGAAACATAGTCCACCGAGCCTGGCGAGGATTCAGTCTCCTAGCTGCCCGAATGTATTCCAGGTTACGGTGGTCAGTCAAAATGAGAAAAGGGTGTTGAGCCCCCTCAAGCCAATGCCTCCACACCTTTAGGGCTTGTACCACGGCTAACAGCTCCCTGTCCCCTATGTCATAATTACGCTCCGCCGGACTGAGCTTTTTCGAATAAAAAGCACAGGGGCGGAGTTTAGGTGGTGTGCCGGACCGTTGTGAGAGAACGGCCCCGATACCGGCTTCAGACGCGTCCACCTCCACTTGGAATGGTAAAGCGGGATCCGGGTGCGCCAGCACCGGAGCCGAGGTAAACAGGTCCTTCAGTTTCCCAAAAGCCCTGTCCGCCTCAGCTGACCACCGCAAGCGCACCGGACCCCCCTTCAGAAGGGACGTTATGGGAGCTGCCACCTGTCCAAAACCCCGGATAAACCTCCGGTAGTAATTCGCAAAACCCAAAAACTGCTGCACCTCTTTAACCGTTGTTGGGGTTTGCCAATTACGCACGGCTGACACACGGTCAACCTCCATCTTCACCCCTGACGCAGACAACTGATAACCCAAAAAGGAGACTGACTCCTGGAAGAACAGACATTTCTCTGCCTTGACATACAGGTCATGCTCCAACAGCCTCCTCAACACTCGGCGCACCAGGGCTACATGCTCGGCTCGGGTAGAACTGTACACCAGAATATCGTCTATGTACACGACTACTCCCTGCCCCTGCATGTCCCGGAAAATCTCATCTACAAAGGATTGGAAGACTGATGGAGCATTCATTAACCCGTATGGCATGACGAGATACTCGTAATGACCGGAGGTAGTACTAAATGCTGTCTTCCATTCATCGCCCTCTCTAATGCGCACCAAGTTATATGCGCTCCTGAGGTCCAATTTTGTGAAGAACCGTGCCCCATGTAATGACTCCGTCATAGTCGCAATCAGAGGGAGTGGATAACTATATTTCACAGTAATCTGATTGAGACCGCGGTAATCAATACACGGGCGCAAACCTCCATCCTTTTTCTTCACAAAAAAGAAGCTCGAGGACGCGGGCGAAGTGGAGGGCCGTATGTATCCCTGTCTCAGAGACTCTGCAATGTATGTCTCCATTGCCCTCTTCTCCTCTTGTGACAAAGGATACACATGGCTCCGCGGGAGCGCAGCTCCTGCCTGGAGGTCTATCGCACAATCCCCCCGTCTATGAGGCGGCAACCGCGCCGCTCTTGTCTTGCTAAACACGAGGGCCAAATCCTCATACTCGGGGGAATGTGCAGTGCGGGCATTTGGTTCGGACTCTCCACCGAGGTCGCCCCTACGGAAACACCCAGACATAGCCCCTCACACTGGGCAGACCACCCCTTAAGAGCCCTCTCTCGCCACGAAATAGTAGGATCATGTGTAATCAACCAGGGAAGCCCCAGTACCACCGGATACGCAGGAGAGTCGATCAGATAGAGCTGAATCGTCTCCTCATGACCCCCCTGCGTCTCCATCCTAAGTGGCACTGTGACCTCCCTAATCAACCCGGATCCTAACGGACGGCTATCTAGGGCATGTACCGGGAAAGGATTATTTACCGGAAGGAGAGGGATCCCTAACTCTACACAGAATTTACGATCTACAAAATTCCCAGCTTCGCCTGAATCTACTAGCGCCTTATGCTGGGAACGAGGTGCAAACTGTGGAAAACAAACAGGTATAGTTATGTGAACGACAGAAAGCTCTGGGTAAGTGGGGCGCCTACTCACCTGGGAGGACTCCCCAATGTGTGGCCTGCCTTCTCTTCCACCAGGAGACCCTCCCCAGCACCTAGCCGCGGTGTGCCCTCCACGGCCACAGTTGGTGCAGGGGACGGCCCCCCTCGGGCTCCTTCTCCTCCGTTCTCTAGCGCCAGCACCTCCGAGCTCCATAGGGCTCGGCTCGGAGGCGCTGGAGAGTGGAATCGGCGACCCCCACCCTGGACGTCCACGGGTGGCGAGCAGGGTGTCCAGCCGAATGGCCATGTCAACCAATTGGTCAAAAGAAAGCGTGGTATCCCTGCACGCCAACTCTCTCTGGACGTCCTCCCGGAGGCTGCAGCGGAAGTGATCTATGAGAGCCCGCTCATTCCACCCTGCATCTGCCGCTAGAGTCCGGAACTCCAGTGCAAACTCCTGAGCGCTCCTCATCCCCTGCCGGAGGTAGAATAGACGGAGGGTGTTCATAACTCTATCCAGAGCGTGTCCGATTTGATTAATCCGGTCCTCCTGTCCACGAAGACGCTCCTCGATGATTTCACTGGGTGCGGTTGCTCCTGCTGATTCCATTGAATCGGTGTGTAATTCTGTCAGGGTTGAGTGTAGAGGTAGTGTGGATTCAGGCGCAGGACACACAGAGGTTTCGAACAGACGTCTTTAGTGAAGTCCAAATAACAAGCCACACACGGCAACAGGCAACAGGCAAACTTTACGCAACACGGTAAAGTAAACACAAGGCGCACAAAGTGCGGAACTCTCTCTTAAAACACAAATACAGAGAGAACTGAAAAACGGACTAGCACAACAACGTGACAAAAAACAATTACACACAACACCTGACCAAACTCAAGAGAACTAAATAGGACGCATAATGAACACTAATAAGGAACAGGTGTAACAAAACAGACAAAACCAATCAAACATAGAAACATCGAACGGTGGCAGCTAGTACTCCGGAGACGAGGACCGCCGAAGCCTGCCCGAACAAGGAGAAGGAGCAGCCTCGGCCGAAACCGTGACAACTGTGATATACCCTCCTGCACCTGACTCCTTCAAATCACGCATCACAGAATCACCCACCCGCTATGGAGTCAGCAGGAGAGGAGCGCATGCCTGGAGTCGTGGTATGGGTCCAGGAGCATTCAACAATGCTAGCCAGCTTGGGAGAAGCGATGGAATGGGTTTTCCAGGTCGTCCAACTCCTGGAGAGGAGAGGACCCGATCTGTCGAGAACAGCTGGGCAACCGGATCCAGCCACCCACACCCCAGCACCCAGAGGGATCCATATATCCCGACCACGGGAGTTCAACGGGACAGCTGCTTTCTGCCAGGGATTCCTCCTCCAACTGGAACTCTACCTCTCCAGCATCAGGCTGGCCCCATCGGAGCGGGAGAAGGTGTCCGCCCTCGTCTCCTGCCTTTCGGGGAAAGCCCTGGACTGGGCCAACGCGGTCTGGAGCGAAGGAGGAGCAACTACGGCGAGCGGCTGGTCCACCTGAGGCAGGGGACGAGGACTGCGCAGGACTTTGCCTTGGAGTTTCGGACTCTAGCAGCTGGGCGGGCCCTTATCGACCACTTCCGGTGCCATCTGCGGGAGGACGTCTAAAGGGAGTTAGCCTGCCGGGACACCATGTTGTCCTTCACACAATTGGTGGACATGGCCATCCTTTTGGACAACCTGCTGGCGGCCAGAGGACGTCCTGGAGGGGGTCTGCCCGTTCCAACCCCGGCCGACTCGGATCACGAGCTGATGGAGCTGGGTGGAGCCATGATCCGAGAGAGCGGAGGACGACAGCCCCAGTGTCACTCTGGTGGCACAAAGGGACATTACACCGCACGATGTCGTCAGCGTTCTTTTTGGTCTGGAGGCGGCAGGCAGGGCACTCTCGCATCACCCCAGGTAACGAACACCCACACTTGTTCAGAGCCCTCTAGTGCGCATTGTAACCTACCCATCCACTTTCCTGATCACATTGTAGTTCCCCAGTGTAAGGCGCTAGTTGATTCAGGTGCAGCTGGGAACTTTATGGACAGGGCAATCTCACACAGTCTAGGCATTTCATTGGTTCCCCTATCCATTCCACTCCCCATCAGAGCACTTGACAGTCGACCATTAGGGTCCGGGTTTGTTAGGGAAGTTACCGCACCAATCACCATGGTTACCCACGAGACTCATTGTGAGCAAGTCACGTTTTTTATCATTGAGTCTCCTGCTTTCCCTGTGGTACTAGGTATCCCTTGGTTAGCACTCCACAACCCCACATTCTCATGGCCGCAGAGGGTTCTCACGGGGTAGTCGCGAGAGTGTCAGGGTAGGTGTCTCTGTGTTTCTGTTGGTGCAACCACGGTGGAAAGTCCAGACAGTACCTCCACCGTGCACATTCCCCCCGAATACCACGATTTGGCGCACACCTTTTCCAAAATGCAGGCGACCAAGTTACCACCTCATCGTGCGGGGGATTGCGCGATAAACCTCCGGGTAGACGCTGTGCCTCCCAGGAGTCATGTGTATCCCCTGTCACAGGCTGAAACAGAGGCTATGGAAACATACATCACCGAGTCCCTGTGCCAGGGGTTTATTCGTCCCTCCGCTTCACCCGCCTCCTCGAGTTTCTTTTTTGTGAAGAAGAAAGAGGGCGTTCTGCGCCCTTGCATTGATTATCGATCACAGAACAAGAAGACAATATGATTTAGTTATCCTCTCCCCCTCATTCCTTCAGTGATCGAGTCAATGCATGGGGCGCGCTTCTTCACCAAATTAGATCTCCGGAGTGCGTACAACCTGGTGCGTGTCTGAGAGGGGGATGAGTGGAAGACAGCATTCAGCACAACCACAGGGCATTATGAATACTTGGTGATGCCCTACGGTTTGATGAATGCTCCATCTGTCTTCCAGTCCTTTGTGAACGAGGTGTTTCGGGACATGCTTGGTCGCGGTTTAGTGGTCTACATCGATGATATTCTGGTGTATTCCACTACGCGCGCCGAGCATGTGTCCCTGGTTCGCAAAGTGCTGGCCCGACTGTTGGAAAATTACCTTTATGCAAAGGCAAAAAAGTGTCTGTTTTTCCAGCAGTACGTCTCCTTCCTCAGATACTGCATTACCACCTCAGGTGTAATCCTCTGTAACTCAATTGGTAGAGCATGGCGCTTGTAACGCCAGTGTAGTGGGTTCGATCCCCGAGACCACCCATATGTAAAAATGTATGCGCACATGACTGTAAGTGACTTTGGATAAATGCGTCTGCAAAATGGCATATTATTATTATCGCATTTTAGCCGTACGTAATTGGCCGACTCCAACCACAGTTATGGAGGTGCAGCGCTTTATTGGCTTCACCAACTACTATCGGAGGTTTATCCAGGGCTTTGGCAAGGTCACAGCACCCATTACATCTCTGTTGAAGAGTGGGCGGTCCCGGCTGCGCTGGTCTGCTGAGGCTGACAGGGCCTTCAGTAACCTGAGGGATCTGTTCACCTCAGCCCCGGTACTGGCCCACCCCGATCCATCACTACCGTTCGTAGTGGAGGTGGATGCGTCCGAGGTAGGGATAGGCGCTGTCCTATCTCAACGCTCGGACACGCCACCCAAGCTCCGCCCCTGTGCCTTCTTCTCTAAGAAGCTCAGCCCGGCGGAGCAGAACTACGACGTTGGTGATCGGGAGCTGTTGGCTGTTGTCCGAGCCCTGACTGTGTGGAGGCATTGGATCGAAGGGGCGAAATACCCTTTCCTCATCTGGACGGACCACCGTAACCTGGAGTACATCCGGGCAGCGAGGAGGCTGAATCCTCGCCAGGCCAGGTGGGCCCTATTCTTCACCCGGTTTGATTTCACACTATCATACATCCCGGGCACGAAGAATGTTAAGGCAGACGCATTGTCACGGCTGTAGGACACAGAGAAGAGGCCCAGAGACAACACCCCCATACTCCCGGCCTCCTGCATTGTGGCGCCGGTAGTATGGGCGATGGACGCCGATACAGAGCAGGCGTTACGCACAGAGCCATCTCCACCTCGGTGTCCAGCTGGGCTGCAGTATGTGCCTGCTCTTATCCGTGACCGTCTGATCTACTGGGCACACACGTCACCCTCCTCTGGTCACCCAGGTATCGGTCATACAGTGCACTGCCTGACCGGAAAGTACTGGTGGCCTACCTTGGCTAAGGACGTGAGGGTGTATGTCTCCACCTGCTCGGTGTGCGACTAGAGTAAGGCACCTAGGCACCTCCCAGCAGGTAAGTTACAACCTTTACCAGTTCCACAACGACCATGGCTTCACTTAAGTGTTGATTTCCTTACCAATCTTCCCCTCTCCCAAGGTAACGCCACCATCCTGGTCGTTGTGGACCGCTTTTCCAAGGCCTGACGCCTCCTTCGTCTGCACGGTCTCCCCACGGCCCTGCAAACTGCGGAGGCCCTGTTTACACACGTCTTCCGGCACTACGGGGTACCAGAGGATATAGTTTCTGATCGGGGTCCCCAGTTCACATCCAAGGTCTGGATGTTGTTCATGGAACATCTGGGTCTTGGTCAGCCTGACCTCTGGTTTCCACCCTGAGTCTAATGGGCAGGTGGAATGGGTAAATCAGGATGTGGGTAGGTTCCTGCAGTCCTACTGCCAGGACCGGCCAGGAGATTGGTCGGTGATATTGCCATGGGCCGAATATGCCCAGAACTCTCTCACTACATATTCGTTGCCAAACCCACTGGCTCCAGGTCATCTATAAATCACTGCTAGGCAAATCCCCGCCTTATCTTAGCTCATTGGTCACCATAGCAACACCCACCCATAGTATGCACTCCAGCAGGTATATCTCACTGGTCATCCCCAAAGCCAACACCTCCTTTGGCCGCCATTCCTTCCAGTTCTCTGCTGCTAATGACTGGAACGAACTGCAAAAATCTCTGAAGCTGGAGACTCTTATCTCCCTCACTAACTTTAAGCATCAGTTGTCAGGGCAGCTTACCGATCACTGCACCTGTACACAGCCCATCTGTAATTAGCCCACCCAACTACTTCATCCCCATATTGTTATTTATTTTGCTCATTTGCAGTATCTCTATTTGCACATCATCTTCTACACATCTATCATTCCAGTGTTAATACTAAATTGTAATTATTTTGCACTATGGCCTATTTATTGCCTTACCTCCATAACTTACTACATTTGCACACACTGTATATAGATTTTCTATTGTGTTATTGACTGAATGTTTTGTTTTATCCCATGTGTAACTCTGTGTTGTTGTTTTTATCACACTGCTTTGCTTTATCTTGGCCACTGTCACGACTTCCTCCGAAGCTGACTCCCCTCCTTGTTCGGGCAAGCTTCGGCGTTCGTCGTCACCAGCCTTCTAGCCACTGCCGCTCCATATCTCATCATTCCATTTGTCTTGTCTTGTCAATTACACACACCTGATTCATATTCCCCTCATTAGTACGTGTTTAAGTGTTCCCTCTGCCCCCTTGTCCTTGTGGGTGATTGTTCATTGTGAGGATTAGTAGCGCGGTTGAGCTCAGTATTTTGAATTGCCGGGGTATTTTCCCCGTGTGCATGTTTGTTCCATTGAGCCTGTTTTGTACACTGGACTGGTTACGCTGGAATACGGAATAAACTCTGTATATTGTGATATACCCTCCTGCGCCTGACTCCTTCAAATCACGCATCACAATCACTCCCTTTGGTCCCTAGGCGTTTTTGATTATGTTACTCTGTTCCTGTCTGTACACTACTCTTGTTTTGTTCCATGTTTTATTTATCATTAAATGCACTCCCTGTACTTGCTTCCCGACTCCCAGCGTACATTGTTACAGAATAACGCCTCATCGAAGGGAAGCATCAGGGAGTGTTTTTTGTTTATTTGTTTTTGTTGGTGACGTCGTGTCCGGGTGCCGCTGCCGAAGCAACCAGGGATGCCACAGCTGGCTCGTCAGGCTTCCATGTCACAGCTGGCTCAACAGGTTCTCAAGCCTCGTTTGGCTCGTCAGGCGTCCGTTTCCGAAGCTAGCGGGGATGCCTCAGCTAGCTCGTCAGGCTCCCATGCCTCAGCTGGCTCGACAGGTTGTCAAGCCTCGGTTGGCTCAGCAGGCTCAGATGCCTCAGCCGGCTCGACAGGTTCCCGTGCCTCAGCCGGCTCGACAGGTTCCAGCGCTTCAGCAGAGGTGACCGGTCCGCTCCTGATCCCCGGGATCATCCCTTTGGTTGGCATCCTGCAACTGGAGCAGTGTGTCAGGGAGGGGGTACTGTCACGTATACTCCCCCTCTGGCCTTTAGGTCACCAGGCTGCTCTTTATTATGCACACCTGTCACCATCGTTATGCGCACCAGCATCTCATCAGACTCACCTGGACTCCATCACCTTCCTGATTACCTCCCCTATATATGTCACTCCCTTTGGTTCCTTCCCTAGGCGTTATTGATTCTGTTACTCTGTTCCTGTCTGTACACTACTCTTGTTTTGTTCCATGTTTTATTTATCATTAATTGCACTCCCTGTACTTGCTTCCCGACTCCCAGCGTACATTGTTACAGGGAAAATGTAATTCAATTAATAGATTCAAGATTCAATGAGATCTACACACAAGACCCCATAATGCAAAGTGAAAACATGTTTTTAGCCATTTTTGCAAATGTATTGAAAATGAAATGTTTTCCCCCAAGAATTTGTGACCCTACCACACCTCAAATCATTACACAACCTTCAAATCGGTAAATGTCGATTTTTACATAAAAAAAAAAGCTTAAATTCATAGCATTTGTATCTCTTATCAAATTTAATAGACACCAATAAATAAATGTACTCAATAAAATTGTATCTTTTAAATGATCTTCCTCAAAAACGTTTGTATATTGTCAAATACAATATTCTGCACTCTTAATTTTTTTATACCACTGCTCCAAGAGCTTTCCTCTCCTGGATTGAGCAGCATTTGTCCATTATTCTTTTCAAAATTCTCCAAGCTCTGTCAAAATGATTGTTGATCATTGCTAGTGAACCATTTTCAGGTCTTGCCATAGATTTTCAAGTAGATTTATGTCAAAACTGTAACTCGGCCACTGTAACTCAAAACATTCACTGTCTTCTTGGTAAGCAATTCCAGTGTTGATTTGGCCTTGTGTTTTAGGTTATTGTCCTGCTGAAAGTTAAATTAATCTCTCAGTGTCTGGTGGAAAGAAGACTGAATCAGATTTTCCTCTAGGATTTTGCCTGTGCTTAGCCCCATTCTGTTTCTTTTTTATCCTGAAAAAATCCCCAGTTTTGAATGATTACAAGCACACTCATAACATGATGCAGCCACCACTATGCTTGAAAATATGGAGAGTGGTACTCAGCAATGTGTTGTATTGGACTTTCCCCAAACATAACACTTTGTATTCAGGACAAGAAGTGAATTGCTTTGCCACATTTTTTGCAGTATTACTTTAGTGCCTTGTTGCAAACAGGATGCATGTTTTTGAATATTTTTTGTTCTGTACAGGCTTCCTTCTTTTCACTCTGTGAATTAGGTTAGTATTGTGGAGTAACTACAATGTTGTTGATCCATCCTCAGTTTTCTCCTATCACAGTCAGAAAACTCTGTAACTGTTTTAAGGTCACCATTGGCCTCATGGTGAAATCCCAGAGTGGTTTCCTTCCTCTCCGGCAAAAAGTTAGGAAGGACACCTCTATCTTTGTAGTGACTGGGTGTATTGATACACCATCCAAAGTGTAATTAATAACTTCCATGCTCAAGGGGATATTCAATATATATACATGTACTGTATATATACACTGCTCAAAAAAATAAAGGGAACACGTAAACAACACAATCTAACTCCAAGTCAATCACACTTCTGTGAAATCAAACTGTCCACTTAGGAAGCAACACTGATTGACAATAAATGTCACATTCTGTTGTGCAAATGGAATAGACAACAGGTGGAAATTATAGGCAATTAGCAAGACACCCCCAATAAAGAAGTGGTTCTGCAGGTGGTGACCACAGACCACTTCTCAGTTCCAATGCTTCCTGGCTGATGTTTTGGTCACTTTTGAATGCTGGCGGTGCTTTCACTCCAGTGGTAGCATGAGACGGAGTCTACAACCCACACAAGTGGCTCAGGTAGTGCAGCTCATCCAGGATGGCACATCAATGCGAGCTGTGGCAAGAAGGTTTGCTGTGTCTGTCAGCGTAGTGTCCAGAGCATGGAGGCACTACCAGGAGACAGGCCAGTACATCAGGAGACGTGGAGGAGGCCGTAGGAGGGCAACAACCCAGCAGCAGGACCGCTACCTCCGCCTTTGTGCAAGGAGGAGCAGGAGGAGCACTGCCAGAGCCCTGCAAAATGACCTCCTGCAGGCCACAAATGTGCATGTGTCTGCTCAAACGGTCAGAAACAGACTCCATGAGGGTGGTATGAGGGCCCGACGTCCACAGGTGGGGGTTGTGCTTACAGCCCAACACCGTGCAGGACGTTTGGCATTTGCCAGAGAACACCAAGATTGGCAAATTCACCACTGGCGCCCTGTGCTCTTCACAGATGAAAGCAGGTTCACACTGAGCACATGTGACAGACGTGACAGAGTCTGGAGATGCCGTGGAGAATGTACTGCTGCCTGCAACATCCTCCAGCATGACCGGTTTGGTGGTGGGTCAGTCATGGTGTGGGGTGGCATTTCGTTGGGGGGCCGCACAGCCCTCGATGTGCTCGCCAGAGGTAGCCTGACTGCCATTAGGTACCGAGATGAGATCCTCAGACCCCTTGTGAGACCATATGCTGGTGCAGTTGGCCCTGGGTTCCTCCTAATGCAAGACAATGCTAGACCTCATGTGGCTGGAGTGTGTCAGCAGTTCCTGCAAGAGGAAGGCATTGATGCTATGGACTGGCCCGCCCATTCCCCAGACCTGAATCCAATTGAGCACATCTGGGACATCATGTCTCACTCTATCCACCAACGCCACGTTGCACCACAGACTGTCCAGGAGTTGGCGGAGGCTTTAGTCCAGGTCTGGGAGGAGATCCCTCAGGAGACCATCCGCCACCTCATCAGGAGCATGCCCAGGCGTTGTAGGGAGGTCATACAGGCACGTGGAGGCCACACACACTACTGAGCCTCATTTTGACTTGTTTTAAGGACATTACATCAAAGTTGGATCAGCCTGTAGTGTGGTTTTCCACTTTAATTTTGAGGGTGACTCTAAATCCAGACCTCCATGGGTTGATAAATTTGATTTCCATTGATAATTTTTGTGTGATTTTGTTGTCAGCACATTCAACTATGTAAAGAAAAAAGTATTTAATAAGATTATTTCATTCATTCAGATCTAGGATGTGTTGTTTAAGTGTTCCCTTTATTTTTTTGAGCAGTGTACTTTTTTGCCCATCTACCTACCAATAGGTGCCCTTTGCGAGGCATTGGAAAATCTCCCTGGTCTTTGTTGTTGAATCTGTGTTTGAAATTCACTGCTCGACTGAGGGACAGATAATTTTATGTGTGGGGTACAGAGATGAGGTAGTCATTCAAAAATCACGTTAAACACTATTATTGCACACAAGAGTGAGTCCATGTAACTTATTATGTGACTTGTTAAGCACATGTTTACTCCAGAACATATTTAGTCTTGCCATACAAAAAGGGGTTGAATAAATATTGACTCAAGACATTTCCGCTTTTAATTTATTTCTTAATAATAATAAAATAAAATAGAAATGCATAATTCCACTTTGACATTATGGGGTATTGTGTGTAGGCCAGTGACACAAAATCTCAATTTAATCCATGTAAAATTCAGGCTGTAACATAACAAAATGTGGAAAAGTCAAGGGGTGTGAATACGTTCTGAAGGCACTGTATATGTCCACTTCATCCTATGCTTTAAAAGCACACTCTTAGAAAAAAGGTGCTATCTAGAACCTAGAACGGATCTTCGGCTGTCCCCATAGGAGAACCCTTTGAAGAACCATTTTTGGTTTCAGGTAGAACCTATTTGGGTTCCATGTAGAACGCTTTCCACAGAAGGTTCTACATGGAACCCAAAAGGGTTCTGCCTGGAACCAAAAACGGTTCTACCTGGAACCAAAAAGGGTTCTCCTATGGGGACAGCCGAAGAACCCTTCTGGAACCCTTTTTTCTAAGAGTGTAATGGGGTAGTTTTGGACCTTTGACCATGTACCTGTAGTGATTCATTTTGTTACAGACACATTGTGGTCAAGGATAGTTTGATTAATTTCCTCATGCAAGACCAGAATGACTGTCAGTAAGGTATGTTTGATGTGGATGCCACTGTGTTCTCACCTTGAATTATATCTGAGTACTCCAAATCCGACTAACTTTACAACTGAACTTATACATACTCCTGTGTAGGCTATATCTCAGTAAGGCAACAACTGGCATGGAATCAGTTTGCCAAATAGGGACCAACTGCCAAACTCACAGTTTGTCTTATTTAAGCCTAATACCGTTAACACTCTTACTAATACATGTACTGTACCATACATTTCACCATGTTCCTGGAGAAACAGTCCAGTCAGCAGTAATTTATAACAATCACCATGAATCAGCAGAATCCCAAGTAGAGAAAATGTGTACAGAATGTCAACTAGCATTTAACCTTTTATACGTTTCCCTCCTCAATATTGGAGGAATATCAGAGCATTTAAAGTGTAAAAGCCAATTAAAAAGTCAGTCAAATTTCTTAAATCCTTTCCCTTATACCTTTTCCTTTAAAGGTTGAATACCTGTACTGTTCTCCCCGGTAACTGTGCTAACCTCTGACTGTAGGTAATCCTCCAATTATATAACACACGCACCATTTCCATATGTAATTTCCACAGGAAACAAAAGGACAATTATTTTAGAGGGGCACAGAAGCAGTTTTTTTTGCAGCACAGTGCTGTGCTGGCACTAGCAGAAAAGCTTTGAAAGCTTTGTGTCCCAAATGGCACCCTATTTCCTATATAGTGCACTACTTTTGACCAGGATTCTGGTTCAAAGTGGGGCACCATGTAGGGAATATGATGCCATTTGGGACGCAGCTTAGGGTCTAGTTGGCTGCTAACATAGCAGAGGCCTAGTTGACTGGTAGTGTAACAGTCTCTCTCCTCGCTCCCCTCTTCTCACCATGAAATGAACATTTACATTCACTTAACTGGAGCTCGGCTGCTCGGCGCTCGCCTCACCGGCAGACAGCTGTATTTTTAATGACAGAGAGATTTAATTACTTATATTTTAACAGGCAAGACTTGAGCAGTGAGCGGAGCAGCAATGGCAATGGATACAGTGTGGGGAGAGAGAGAGAGAGAGAGAGAGAGAGAGAGAGGTGACAGATGATTTCACTACTTGCTCTCTCTCTCAAACAGTTACTGAGTGGAGTTGAGCTAGCTGCCTGCCTGGCACTCTAGCTGCAATGAATCCAAATGTATTCCAACCACTGTATACGGCAGATGTAAAAAAAGAGGAGGAAATTAAATACTTAAGGTGTGTTTCTCTCAGCTGAAAGAAAACAACAACAAAAACACCAGTCTCCAGATATGTTGATGACATCTACAACCACATTTTTTATTTCATTATCTACTTCCTCCTGTTCTAATTCCCATTGGGGCCTTGTGGTTTAAAAACATCCAGGAAATTCCTCAGAAACATAAGACAGCTTTTTTGGTGTTCAATGTAGATGTGTAGGTAGACCAAAACATGTGGAACGATAGACATCACAGCTCACAGCAATGATGATGATGAGCAGCATTTCTCCACATGGCCCCATTCACTATGTCATTTACCATGGCACTAGTAGGGCCCATAATGTCAAACACAAAGCAAGGAACTCAATGACAGATAGACCAACCCAAAAATACTTACAGAACCCAGCCTACAGATGTAGGATTTTAATTTGAGCCAGTTTGCTACAGTAGGAAAATAATCCTGCAGCAACAGGAAATGTGAATTATTATGTGGATTATAATTAATGGAATTTTTTTGTAGGAGTTAATACATCTTTCGTTAGGGCAAATCAAGTCTTGAAATATAAACTTTAGAAGCCTTTTAAAAACTCAAATACACTAAATGTGTGCATTTCCTGCTGTGCAGGAAAATTCTCAGAAACAAAAGAGTGATCGAATTAAGATCCTACATCTCTATGAAGCTCTTACAGTATCTGTCCATTATTTTAATTTAAAAATGTTCATTATTTATGAATCTATAGGGTTCATAAATTAGGTCCCAGAATGTTAAACAATTCAGCTCTGTTGCAATTAAGGGCATGTTCGACAACAGAGCATTCACCTCCAGCTAATGTTTAGAATATTCAAAATACCTTCATGAATTCATTGCTGGATATCATTAAAAGTCCTCACTGCACTGCTTGGAGTCATACAGGAGAGTCATACAGGAGAATAGTTTTAGGCAATATGTTCTTAGGGTTTGGTGGAAATTTTTATAAATAAAAATTGGTTCATGCCAATCAATGTGTAAAAAGGGAGGCAAAGACGGAGAGCGGCAGGAAGGAAAAAATAATGAGGCCAGGAGTGCAGGAAGGAAAAGAATACATTGAGTGATGGATAGAAAGACAGAGAGAAAGAAAGAAATAGAGAGATAGAGAGAGAGAGAGAGAGAGAGAGAGAGAGAGAGAGAGAGAGAGAGAGAGCGAGAGAGAGAGAGAGAGAGAGAGAGAGAAGGGTGGGGGGAGTCATCTAACAGCTCCTTCCAAAAAGAAGCCAACATTTGTTAAGTTAATCATTTACTGAAGAAGGTTCCAAAAGTCTTTCCCTGCATTCTGCCAATTCACCAGGGTCTCTCTCTCTCTCTCTCTCTCTCTCTCTCTCTCTCTCTCTCTCTCTCTCTCTCTCTCTCTCTCTCTCTCTCTCTCTCTCTCTCTCTCTCTCTCTCTCTCTCTCTCTCTCTCTCTTTCTATCACCATATTTTCCTTTCTACCTCAGCTTCCTTTCCTCTCATTCCATTTTCTCAGTAAGTGTTTGGATTAGGGCAGACTTGAACTTCCCCCTGTTCCCCAGCCAGCCATGAATCACTGGGAGGCCTAGGACCCAGAGATGCTGCCAGAGCCTCCTGAAAACTGCCAGGCCCCCTCCCAGTCCTGCCATAACAAGTGGCTGACAGCTCCATTTACATAACAGGCAGCCAGGCAGTGAGAGAAGGCCTAGGCACCGGCCAGGCGTACACGAACAGCACCAGGCACAGGCAGCCATAGCTGGCCCAGGCCCGGTCCACATTCAAGACACTAGCCAGTCAGGCAGCATGGGCTGGCCCGGTCCGCACAACACGATACCAATAAACCACCACACAAAGGCTAAGATATCATGTATAATAGAGGAGGGTGGTTTTAAGGCGGAAATGATGAATGAATGAATGCCTTCTCCATTCCCCCAATAAATATGGACATAGTCAATGGGTTTGTGGCCTGAGGCAAAGACCAGATCATTTGTTTTCTTGAGGACGTGGTGTGGGCTTTTTCCACATGACTGCAGGAGGTGGTAGGACCTCTGGGATGAGGCCCTTGGACCTCTATATCTGTCAGGGTAATACATCTCTCATCACACGGCCCCTGCACCGCACTTAGCCTGACGTACAAATAGACTGAGATTAATAGACAAGTGATGATTGATATTATGGTTCTATATCAAGGCTAATACCTTGGATCCATCCATTTACCAATTCCTTAATTTTTAAAGGAAGTAATTTATTTAAAGTTATGTTAAACATATTCTAAAGTCACTACCTCAAAAATTACAGAAGAGTAAATAAAATGTTTTGTGGGATCAATGTACTGCAACTCTTTGCTTACAGGTTCAAGCCCAGCCAAAAAGTTCTCTAATAAGAGTAATTTTGGAGAACATCTTTAGAAGTGTATGGTTGGATTATTCACAGTGCTATTGAATAGCTGAAGGGGAGAATGGGGGAAGGGGGATATTCTATCTCAAACTGACAGCTGAAAAGACTGTTTATGAAATAAACATGGGGCTGATGCAATATGCCTCAGAACAGTTTACTGCTGCAGTGGCCTTGGACTGGGGGGGCTGGCCCCCCCTAATGTTCTCTGAGGCTGTGTATACAGAGATGGCTCTGAGGTGCTCTGGGCCCTGATGGGACCACACTCAATTCAAATCAACTAAATATACCATTCCCAATAAGACCACTCAATAAACCCACCCAAGCCTAATAAGATAAACTAGAACGCATACTATTTTCAATAAGACACAGTTAATTACTTTGGAACAATTAGGATATGCAAATGAGCATAGTATAAGACACTTCACAGATCAAGCCTTTCTCAGTGCATATATCAAGATGTTAATGTAAACACAAACACTTCCTGGAACATGCAGTGTCCTGGCTAATGTGCACACACCCACGCGCACGCACACACACACACCTTCATTCATATTTTCTAACACAAAGCTTTATTGAAGAGAAGTGAAGAAATTGACAGGTAAGTCTCATTTGAATGTAGCTCTTTCTGCCAAAATATTGACAATATTGAAATGTAAGCATTTATTCACAATTGATTAAGCATAAAAACACTTTCAGCACCTCAACCTGCACATCATGCTATTTAGGACCATACCATATTGAAAGATGCATTTTCAGAATACATGAGTAGACTCTGGGCTTCAACACTTTTCCAGAGGAACCAGGTCCAGCTCTTTGAGTAATGCAGACTAAACAGCTCCACTGGTTGCTAGGGAAAACAAGCCCGGGCCTGAGTCTCTGCGTCTCATTACTCCTGCAAACGAGAGGAAAAAGTAAAGTCACTTGTCGGAGTAACAGCTCCCTGGGCAGATGGCTCCTGTGGCGATTTGTTGAAACCACCGGTTGGTTGTTTGCCCACGCTGAGAAGAAGAAAGATCGGGCATCCTGTTGGAGTACACAGTGGGGGGGCTTCCTCTCCCTCTCTCTCTACCAGACCAGAGGTCCAAGATGGAGTCATCGACTGTGTCTGCAGCCCAAATAGTACCCTATTCCCCTTATAGTGCACTACTTTTGACTAGGGATGATTGGGCTCTGGTCAAATGCAGTGCAATATATAGGAATAGGGTGCCATTTGGGACACAGCCATTGACTGTGGTGTCACCCTCCAAAGTTCAATTAGTCACTTGAGAGGCTCCAAAACACGTTAATCTATACTGTGGTTTGGCTAGGCTTCATAGACAGTTAACAATAGTTATTTAGGTCTTTCATTTTAAAGCCTTGAAAATATATCATATTTTCATAATCTTATACCTCAGATTGGCACCATAGAACAATCCATACATCCTCTGTGGATAATGGCTGAGCTGATACCCAACCACTTACACAACAACTTACCCAAGTAGGTCCAAGGTTAGTTAAAGGCAACATTACAATTACATGCATATAATAATGTACTGTACTATATGGTACTGCTGACATGAGACACTGATATACCAGGCTTCCTGTACAAGTTACACAAGTAATTGAAGATACAATCAGAAGAACGTGTGCTAGTAGGAGTGATATCTGGTCAACATCGCCAGGGATACATGGCACATTTCATGCTGTTCTGTCTGTGCTTCCATTCCTTCCAGATTAACATGTGGATGTTCCAGATGAATCTAATGATCCTGAGTGTTCTGACAGTGATGCTACATCATGTCCTGTAGTCCCCCTAGCTAATCCTCCCATCCACCCACTGCTCAACCAATTGGGATCAGTGCCACTTAACAGTGCTGCATCCCAAATTGCACCCTATTTCCTATGTAGTGCACTATTTTTGACAAAAATAGTGCACTATATAGGGAATAGGGTACCATTTGGGACACAACCAGTGTATTTCCCAGTGTACTGTTATCTTACAGTCTCACAACCACAACAACGGCCCACATTCATTCCACTGACTGCGTGGAGAATCGATTCAGCATGCCTGGTCAACAAATTAGCAATCTAGAACCCACAGGGCTGCATAGAGTACATTGTAGGATACATTTTCATTAATGTACAGTATTTGCTCCGAGTAAGGCACTGCATCTCAGTGCTAGAGGCGTCACTACAGACCCTGGTTAGATTCCAGGCTGTATCACAATCCGGCCGTGTTTGGGAGTCCTATAGGGCGGCGCACAATTGGTCCGGGTTTGGCCAGGGGTAGGCCGTCATTGTAAAATAAGAATTTGTTCTTAACTGACTTGCCTAGTTAAATAAAATTTTTATTTAAATTAAATTCCAGTTCAAATGTAAAACTTGTAAACAAATAAATCAAATGATGCAAGCGCTCACAGGAGAAATAATGTCGCTCACAGGCAGTAATGTTTAAGACTGTGATTATGAGGCCACTGGCTAGCATCATGTGGATTTACGATCATAGAGCGATAAGAGCTAGTATTGTCTTCTGGTATACTGTACCGACATTCAGAAGCACAGATAGCATCCACTCTAGCCAAAAGCAGTCTGTAACTAGGCTATTTAATGTAAAGTACAGATGTAGGATCTTAATTTGAGCCAGTTTACTACAGCAGGACAGCTGTAGTTTGCAAACCTTACATCAGGGATCATCAACTAGATTCAGCCGCATGCCAATTTTTTTGTGAGGGAATGGTCGGGGGGGGGGGGGGGGGCGGAACATAGTTACAAATCATTTGTAGACTGCAATTTTACTGCAAGAATCCCAAACAGACATATTTGACAAAAACATGATCATTTCAAACATTGCTTACATTTGTATATGATCACGTGTCTCTATTATTTGTGGATGCCTAATAGAGACATGTGATCATATACAAATGTAAGCAAAGTTTGAAATGATCATAACACAATGACTGGTGTTTTTACATTTTTTACATTTTTGCTCAGAAAACTTGGAGGGCCAAATAAAACCACCCGCTGGCGGGCCTCCAGTTGGGGAACCCCGCCTTATGTTTTTCCAGGTGATACCAATTGGTTTAATGTAATGTTTTATGATCATGTTTTCTTCTCTGGTTTGTCAAAATTCCAAAATAGAAAAAACATCTGAGGATACTGTACAATAGAACGAAATCAAATGGAATAGTTTTCTTGTCTTTTATCAAGAGAAAAATACCCCATCCAAAATAGTATGCATATTTTAATCTCTTTAGAAAATTATTCTGTCCAAAAACAAACATTATCAAAAGTTACATTTAATACGGTCATTTCACAGCATGCCAACATATTTGAAACACTTCCACACTGCAAAAAGACTGCTGTTCCCTTCTCTTTTCCAGAGTTGTGAATGGCTCAAACGCAGACAGTGAGAGTGCAGTTCGGCAATTTTTACCAGCTTTAGGCTGATTGAGATTTTAAATTGTGCAGTAATATCACATTTATAGCCATGTTTTGTTTTTAACACATGCAAACTCACTTAAACATGGCGGGTAGGAATACGATGAAGTGTTTCTAAGGTTTGGCTGAGGCGCAGATGGAAGTTAGACTAATTAGGGGACTGTGTGTGTGTGTGTGTGTGTGTGTGTGTGTGTGTGAGGCATGCAGATTCAATCACAGCTTTAGGGGCCATAATGCTAGGGGATGTATGTGTGTGTGTGTATAGGGGTATCTCACCCTGGCCCAACTCCAATTACTGTGCCTCAAACTTACTGTAAAATGTCCATATCCTTCCCACAGGCCCAATGAAGTGTGCAAAGACATATTTCTGTCAGGACGAAAAGAACCGGCACAAGGGAGTCTCCCTGTTAAATCCTGAGGGGACAAAGCTGTACATTTCAGCTACTTTTACAACAGCGTTTCCAACATCTGAGGAAATCAAACATGCCCCTCAAACACGCAGATCTTTTGTAATAGGAGAGGCTTGTAGCAGGCAGGCTCGCCAAGAGAGGGATGACTGGAGTAAAACAATATAGCTGAAGTTAAACACTATTAAAATAAGGGGATAATTTACTACAGCACCTGAAATAGGGGCAAGGCCAACTGGCTTGTTGTCTGCCAACCGTCAACCTCCCTCAGTGTTTATTCACACACTAAATGTGTTGATATAGTGTTCAGTTTAAGTTAGGTTTTCGCCTCAAAACTACACGGTTGTTATTGCTACAACAAACTGTCACACTGATACATGACTAGACATGAAACATGCATGCATAAAGTATTCAAATAGAACTTTCTTTAGAACCGTGAATAAAAGTATTACAGTTTAATAAAGACTAATTAGGGTGAGATTGCTTGGTTTATAAAACCAAGGACTGTTTACCTGTTGAAATGAAAAGGCCAATATAAAACCCCACATCTCTGTATATTTTACCAGCCCTACAAAGTAAACAGTTCCCCTTATTGCTAATGACTCCAAGGCTTTTACAGCCCTTTGAATCGTTTCAGTCAGCCTCCATCAGTGATGTCATCGCTAGGCTTATACCAGCACTTCGGTGAAACATCTAGCTAGCTAATGGATTTCCATTTCACATAACCCCTTTCCTGTTGCCATGCTATTAACATGAATTGGGCACTGTGGGGCCCAGCTACACCTGAATACATTAGCTTTTTTCATAGACTTGTTCAGGTTTAATACCCACTAACATGGCTTAAGCTGAGCAAGCTGCAGCCCAGTCAGGGGTGTGTTGAGTTGAGAGTTGGGTTTGTCATGGTAAACTCTGAGGAGGGTTACAGTTGTACAGCGGATTATGGTTGGCACCGGTTGTCTCTGGCCCCAGGGCACTGTGGGAGACGGCTGAGAGCTCGACTGCATTCCGAATGGTACCCTATTTCCTATATAGTGCACTTCTTTTGACCAGGGCCCATAGGGCTCTGGTCAAAGGTAGTGCACTATATAGGGAATAAGGTGGCATTTTGGACACAGCCCTCTGCTCAGGTGGAATGAGGTCACTATAGACGGTCACATGGGAGGGGAGGAGGGGATGGGAGAGGGAGATCATTGTTTGGTCCCTGCCTGCTTCACTGTGTGTGGAGTAAAGGAGGGAGGCTGTCTGCTGCTGCGGTGTGGAAGAATACCTGCGAGACAGTTTCTGAGTGAAAGAAAGAGAGAGAAAGAAAGAAGAGACAGAGAAAGAACGAGAGGAGAGCGAGAGAGATATGTGTAGTTCATTTTAGGGTGCAGACACATTTTGGACGATAGTGAGATATTGTCTGCACTTTAAATCACAAGCAGGTCCCATTCTTCATGTCAGTGCTGTTCAAGACAGGATACTCTCTGGGTCCAGCAGAGTGATTTGAGCTGTGTTTTTCTCCTGTGGTCTCCACAATGGATTCAGCAGGCCTTTCACATGTTGGATACTCACTCCATACAGCAGAGGCCAGCCACGTTCAGACACACGCGCACACACAAGCACACGCACACACACACACACACATACACACACACACACACACACACACACACACAGCCCAGCCAAACACAGACAGCCTTATTACTCTGAGGGGAAAAGAAAAGAAACAGCATCTAACCCCAAGTGAGATTTAAAGCTTGCTAGAAAGAGATAGAGACATGTCTATACAGAGAGCATGGGACTGTGTTTATGTTATTAGTTAGTGTAGGATCTGCATATGTGTCCTATTTGAGATATGCACAGGTGGTGTTTCTGTTGAGTCTGTTGCAGCCACGTCGTCGTTTTTGCTTACAGAAAGACTGTCAAAGCAGACGGGTTATAATGACAAACTATCTTGGTATTTTGACATTGTGATGTAACCACAACAAAGCTGCAAGTGGACGTTTAATCATGTTTCAAGTTTATAAAGAAAGAGAGAGAGAGCGGTGGAGAATGTGATGACGGGCAACTCAATTATTTGCAAAGGAAGATATTTTGATGTAAAGTCTCATGATGCACACAGGAAGTGTTTGAAACATCCCTCGGCCAATGGCAACAGATTCTATAAGAAGACAACGTTTAGAGAGCGCTACAGGTATAAAATAAAATAAAACAGATTCATGTTGTCTGAATTCCCCTACACAAATGTTTAATCCAGTTCTTTCCGCTTGTTATATCCATTTTCAGGAAGAGGTCAGATATCGCCACTCAAAGCCTTTTTTACTGGAAATATGAGCATGATGCTTTTATGGGATCATTGTACTCTCATAATATCACGTTACTAGACGAAAACTGTAAAGAAAGAGAGAGAGAGGAAAACAGATATTGTACAAGCGAAACTACAAGAGCTGCACTGGAGTAAGTTTTGGTGCTGTTTTGACATGATGTGACATAAAAAGAAAACGTCAAATGTGCAGTTTTACATGTGAAATCGCAGAACTGTTTTCACGTTGAGCTTACATTTCAGGTGAAACCATATTTTCACATGTATAACATTTTGAGTTCACACGTTAACACCACATTTTCACGTGAGGAGAATAACATGTTTTCACCTCACATGTGAATTGCAGTTTCACATGTGAAATTTGTGGTTTCACATGTTAAAAACTTTCACATGTGAAAATATCATATACATTTTCACATGTAAGAAAACTCCTTGTGAAATTCTCACTTTCACACGTCGAATTGCAGATTCACATGTGGGGTTGAAATAATGATATTCTCCTCACATGTGAAAAGATGGTGTTAAAATGTAGCAGTAGCAATGTTTCCACCGGTGGAATTAAGGTGACCACATCTAAAGGCCAAATGTGGGACAAGGGAACGATTTTGCGGGACATATTAAAATGGTGACATACAGTAGTTCTGCTGTATGAATGTCACCGCCTGCTGTATGAACGTCACCGCCTGCTGTATGAACGTCACCGCCTGCTGTATGAACGTCACCGCCTGCTGTATGAACGTCACCGCCTGCTGTATGAACGTCACCGCCTGCTGTATGAACGTCACCGCCTGCTGTATGGGCAATCCTTAATTGCTACACCCTAATCCTAACCCATTTTTTGACCTTTAGTAGAGTAATAGTGTTATTATATGGTGCAACTTTTGTACCATTAATATCAAGCAAAACAAAAATTCTTAGTACTGTAAACAAAAATAATGATATTGAAAGCAAAACACATACCCAAAAGTATTGATAGCAAAACAAAATATTGCAAGGAAATCATTTAAAAATGTGAGAGCAAATGAATTGTAAATGGATGCAAGAAAATAGTTTTCAGTGATTTTTTTTAGGATAACATGATTAATTAAAACACCTTGCTCTTTTCTGCAATTTTCCCTATCTTTGGTTATGTTACCTTGGCCTTTGCATTCACTGCTTTTGGCACATTCATTCTAGCAACATAGCGCCCTGCATCCCACTGCTGGGAGACCAGATCTAGCTGGAAGTGGTGGAAAATAAATGTGTGAAAAAAATGTCACGTGGGGAATTGTGAAAAATGTAAATGTGAAACTTCACACGTGTCCGTGCTCATGTTTTTTTGTAAAGGGAGTCTCTCGAACACAGTTTAGCCAACTCTGAAATAAAACCCAATGAAAATATAAATCAAATTCAATTGAACTGTTTACTTGTTTAATCTCAGTTAATCTCTCTTAGCCGCCCATGATAAGTGCACAGTACAGCAGCTAGGAGGGCTGAAACAGAATCTGAGGCACACCTGCTCTATACAGGTCAGTCAGCCTTGTGAAAATCAAGCCTCTTTTCATTGATGGCAAGCATTTAGAAAATCACACTACCGTTCCCTGACGCTACCACACAATAAGGGGAGAGAGGGGAGAACACAGAACCGGATTTGCTCTTTTGACCTGTTGTTTTTTTTGTTCCTTTAAGTTTACAACAGCTTTACAACACTGTAACTCTAAGCATCAAAGAGTATTTGGCCCTTTTCTCTGTAGAGACTCGCCCATCCGTGGGAAAAACTACTCAAAGACCAGACAGGGCTGCAATTCTATCCACTCTAGACTCCATTATTACACTGTCGTCACCCAAGATCTGTACACATAGATTAAAGGCACAAACGTTAAAGGTAAAACGGTTATAGGCTACATGGGGCCTTTTTCCTCCTGAGGACAAATGCAACATCTTGAACAGTGGACGATTCCTCTGGGTTTTCCCATCAAGTACTGAAACTGATATGCAGATGCATTGACAGGTTATACTGTAAATTAGTCACCAAAGGATCATATATTTTCTTCATCACATAATATTTTTCATGTCGTTCATGTTTCTGTGCGCAGGGCATGATATGATATTTCTGGTTTTCATACTTTTCTTTACCAATGCTAATGTGAAACATTGAGCTGCATTGAGTACATATAACGATGGACATCATTAATATAGTTATTGTGATTAATGTTTACAGGATATGTACAGTGGGGGAAAAAAGTATTTAGTCAAATCAAATCAAATCAAATTTTATTGGTCACATGCGCCGAATACAACAGGTGCAGACATTACAGTGAAATGCTTACTTACAGCCCTTAACCAACAGTGCAAAATAAAAGCAACAACAAAAAAAGTGTTGAGAAAAAAAGAGCAGAAGTAAAATAAAATAACAGTAGGGAGGCTATATATACAGGGGGTACCGGTGCAGAGTCAATGTGCGGGGGCACCGGCTAGTTGAGGTAGTTGAAGTAATATGTACATGTGGGTAGAGTTAAAGTGACTATGCATAAATAATTAACAGAGTAGCAGCAGCGTAAAAAGGATGGGGTGGGGGGGCAGTGCAAATAGTCCGGGTAGCCATGATTAGCTGTTCAGGAGTATTATGGCTTGGGGGTAGAAGCTGTTGAGAAGTCTTTTGGACCTAGACTTGGCACTCCGGTACCGCTTGCCGTGCGGTAGCAGAGAGAACAGTCTATGACTAGGGTGTCTGGAGTCTTTGACAATTTTGAGGGCCTTCCTCTGACACCGCCTGGTATAGAGGTCCTGGATGGCAGGAAGCTTGGCCCCAGTGATGTACTGGGCCGTACGCACTACCCTCTGTAGTGCCTTGCGGTCGGAGGCCAAGCAGTTGCCATACCAGGCGGTGATGCAACCAGTCAGGATGCTCTCGATGGTGCAGCTGTAGAATTTTTTGAGGATCTGAGGACACATGCCAAATCTTTTCAGTCTCCTGAGGGGGAATAGGCTTTGTCGTGCCCTCTTCACGACTGTCTTGGTGTGTTTGGACCATGATAGTTCGTTGGTGATGTGGACACCAAGGAACTTGAAGCTCTCAACCTGTTCCACTACAGCCCCGTCGATGAGAATGGGGGCGTGCTCAGTCCTCTTTTTTTTCCTGTAGTCCACAATCATCTCCTTTGTCTTGGTCACGTTGAGGGAGAGGTTGTTATCCTGGCACCACACGGCCAGGTCTCTGACCTCCTCCCTATAGGCTGTCTCATCGTTGTCTGTGATCAGGCCTACCACTGTTGTGTCGTCGGCAAACTTAATGATGGTGTTGGAGTCGTGCCTGGCCATGCAGTCATAGGTGAACAGAGAGTACAGGAGGGGACTGAGCACGCACCCCTGAGGGGCCCCCGTGTTGAGGATCAGTGTGGCAGATGTGTTGGTACCTACCCTTACCACCTGGGGGCGGCCAGTCAGGAAGTCCAGGATCCAGTTGCAGAGGGAGGTGTTTAGTCCCAGGATCCTTAGCTTAGTGATGAGCTTAGAGGGCACTATGGTGTTGAATGCTGAGCTGTAGTCAATGAATACCATTCTCACGTAGGAGTTCCTCTTGTCCAGGTGGGAAAAGGCAGTGTGGAGTGCAATAGAGATTGCATCATCTGTGGATCTGTTGGGTCGGTATGCAAATTGGAGTGGGTCTAGGGTTTCTGGGATAATGCTGTTGATGTGAGCCATGACCAGCCTTTCAAAGCACTTCATGGCTACAGACGTCAGTGCTACGGGTCGGTAGTCATTTAGGCAGGTTATCTTAGAGTCCTTGGTTACGGGGACTATGGTGGTCTGCTTGAAACATGTTGGTATTACAGACTCAGTCAGGGACATGTTGAAAATGTCAGTGAAGACACTTGCCAGTTGGTCAGCACATGCTCGGAGTACACGTCCTGGTAATCCGTCTGGCCCTGCGGCCTTGTGAATGTTGACCTGCTTAAAAGTCTTACTCACATCGGCTACGGAGAGCGTGATCACATAGTCATCCGGAACAGCTGGTGCTCTCATGCATGCTTCAGTGTTGCTTGCCTCGAAGCGAGCATAGAAGTGGTTTAGCTCGTCTGGTAGGCTTGTGTCACTGGGCAGCTCGCGGCTGTGCTTCCCTTTGTAGTCTGTAATAGTTTTCAAGCCCTGCCACATCCGACGAGCGTCAGAGCCAGTGTAGTACGATTCAATCTTAGTCCTGTATTGACTCTTTGCCTGTTTGATGGTTCGTCGGAGGGCATAGCGGGATTTCTTATAAGCGTCCGGGTTAGAGTCCCGTTCCTTGAAAGCGGCAGCTCTACCCTTTAGCTCAGTGCGGATGTTTCCTGTAATCCATGGCTTCTGGTTGGGGTATGTACGTACGGTCACTGTGGGGACGACATCATCGATGCACTTATTGATGAAGCCAGTGACTGATGTGGTGTACTCCTCAATGCTGTCTGAAGAATCCCGGAACATGTTCCAGTCTGTGCTAGCAAAACAGTCCTGTAGCTTAGCATCTGCGTCATCAGCCACCAATTGTGCAAGTTCTCCCAGTTAAAAAGATGAGAGAGGCCTGTAATTTTCATCATAGGTACATTTCAACTATGACAGACAAATTCAGATTTTTTTTCCCAGAAAATCACATTGTAGGATTTTATGAATTTATTTGCAGATTATGGTGGAAAATAAGTATTTGGTCACCTACAAACAAACAAGATTTCTGGCTCTCACAGACCTGTAACTTCTTCTTTAAGAGGCTCCTCTGTCCTCCACTCGTTACCTGTATTAATGGCACCTGTTTGAACTTGTTATCAGTATAAAAGACACCTGTCCACAACCTCAAACAGTCACACTCCAAACTCCACTATGGCCAAGACCAAAGAGCTGTCAAAGGACACCAGAAACAAAATTGTAGACCTGCACCAGGCTGGGAAGACTGAATCTGCAATAGGTAAGCAGCTTAGTTTGAAGAAATCAACTGTGGGAGCAATTATTAGGAAATGGAAGACATACAAGACCACTGATAATCTCCCTCGATCTGGGGCTCCACGCAAGATCTCACCCCGTGGGGTCAAAATGATCACAAGAACGGTGAGCAAAAAACCCAGAACCACACGGGGGGACCTAGTGAATGACCTGCAGAGAGCTGGGACCAAAGTAACAAAGCCTACCATCAGTAACACACTACGCCGCCAGGGACTCAAATCCTGCAGTGCCAGACGTGTCCCCCTGCTTAAGCCAGTACATGTCCAGGCCCGTCTGAAGTTTGCTAGAGTGCATTTGGATGATCCAGAAGAGGATTGGGAGAATGTCATATGGTCAGATGAAACCAAAATATAACTTTTTGGTAAAAACTCAACTCGTCGTGTTTGGAGGACAAAGAATGCTGAGTTGCATCCAAAGAACACCATACCTACTGTGAAGCATGGGGGTGGAAACATCATGCTTTTTCTGCAAAGGGACCAGGAGGACTGATCCGTGTAAAGGAAAGAATGAATGGGGCCATGTATCGTGAGATTTTGAGTGAAAACCTCCTTCCATCAGCAAGGGCATTGAAGATGAAACGTGGCTGGGTCTTTCAGCATGACAATGATCCCAAACACACCGCCCGGGCAACGAAGGAGTGGCTTCGTAAGAAGCATTTCAAGGTCCTGGAGTGGCCTAGCCAGTCTCCAGATCTCAACCCCATAGAAAATCTTTGGAGGGAGTTGAAAGTCCGTGTTGCCCAGCGACAGCCCCAAAACATCACTGCTCTAGAGGAGATCTGCATGGAGGAATGGGCCAAAATACCAGCAACAGTGTGTGAAAACCTTGTGAAGACTTACAGAAAACGTTTGACCTGTGTCATTGCCAACAAAGGGTATATAACAAAGTATTGAGAAACTTTTGTTATTGACCAAATACTCATTTTCCACCATAATTTGCAAATAAATTCATAAAAAATCCTACAATGTGATTTTCTGGAGAAAAAAAATCTCATTTTGTCTGTCATAGTTGACGTGTACCTATGATGAAAATTACAGGCCTCTCTCATCTTTTTAAGTGGGAGAACTTGCACAATTGGTGGCTGACTAAATACTTTTTCCCCCCACTGTATACAGCTATAAGACCAACCTTGAGAATAGGACTGGGAGAGCTCTCTCTAGCAGTACAGGAACAGGGTTTTGCTGTGTCGTGGGAGAGGCAGCGTTTCCGTAATGCCACCCACCAGTATTCAGTATTCACCCCTTAGCTGATTAATGCAGATGCGGTGACATGGGTTTGACCTGTATGGATTTCTGACATGCCGAGCTCCAGTCTCTTCTACACATGTCTGTCTTTGACCAACCCGCCAGGGATTCCTCCCAGCCGAGCTGTAGAAATACATAATTTAACAGAAGGCAATCAATATTGGGGAAAAAAGGAGTAGCGAGGGCAGAGAGAGAGATAATATAATAATATAATATAATATGCCATTTAGCAGACGCTTTTATCCAAAGCGACTTACAGTCATGCGTGCATACATTTTTGTGTATGGGTGGTCCCGGGGATCGAACCCACTACCTTGGCGTTACAAGCGCCGTGCTCTACCAGCTGAGCTACAGAGGACCACAGATAGAGAGAACGAGCGAAAGAGAGAGAGATGACGAGGGATGAAGATTGAACCTAACTTCCCCTCCGTCCATCAACAGTCATAAGCATTCACTACTAATCCTGGTATGGATTTCTAGCATGACAAAACACCTCACTGACATACTATAATCTGCTTTAGGAGTCAAGTCTGTGCAGAAAGGAATCAATCTTTTGGAGGTAATTTGAAATGATATCATCTTGGCACTGTGGTTGACATTTGACTCTAAGGTATCAACACTGTACGATATGTTCACTCTAAGCATGGTCAATAGATGGTGGCCTTTTTGTTTACCCCATATAAATTAAAATGAGTCCCTGTATT